>NW_017731395.1:2366427-2403126 GCF_001890085.2 Hipposideros armiger
CACACACACACACACACACACACACACACACACACACACAGTGTGAGAGCGATATTTAGGTAACTTTCTCTTTTAGTTTAGAGTTCCCCCTTAAGAAAATCCTAAGACACGCATTCAAGTATAGCTTATCTGGGAGGGAATCCCAGAAAACACTGACAGGGGAGTGAGGAAGAGAGATGGGGAAGGGAAGACAGCCAGGAATAAGATTATTTTCAAGCAAGTCACCACTGTGAACAATTGAAGCTTAATCCCCCCGGGTGTCTCTGGGAGCCAGTGTAGAAAATCCCCTCAGGGTTACCCACCGTGTGGTGAGGGATCAGAGGTATCTGTACACCAACCCTCATAAGTGATTGGCTGACTCAATGTTGCCTTTGACAAGCTTAGTCTAGTGGAGGAAGAAGGACATTTAAAACAGCATAAACTCCTCAACGCCTGCTATATGTCTTCTTCAACTGGGAACCCCATCCTGACACAGGGTAGTTCCCTGGCACTGAGAACCTTCTAGGCTGGAGGCCAAGAGGGAGACCAAAGCAGGCTCCAGCTCCCGAGACAGACTCCAGGCAGAGAAAGGCAGATGTTGGCATTTGGAAGTTGGTCAGTGAGCACTGAAGCGGTAGGAGCGAGGGTGGGACGCCAATCGTTGCTTTCCCAGGGGATGACGGCAAGCACTGACTAACGTATTTAGTGTGGCGTGCTCGCCAAAGACTCATGGGCTCCCGCAGATTCCCAGCCGTGCAACCAAAAGCCTGTGAACAGAAGCGACAGGCATCATTTCCAGACAAAAGCATTTATGAGTCAGCAAGCAACCCTTCCACCCTCTCTTTCCCCCGACAATGGCAACCCCAAAACTCCACGTTCCGGATTAGCTAGCTCCAAGGATGCCACTGAACTGGATCCCTGAGTTACCACTGGAAAAGGAGCCCGTCTGGAAAGCTGCAGGACCCATAGGTAACTCTGGGAAAAAAAGAGAAATAAATCTCTAGGTGTTCAGCCACAGAGAGTTCCAAATGTGTCCATTACTGCAGCCTAGCTTCACATAACCTGTCTAATACAGTTAGGGCCTTTTGTCCTGATTTCAATTTTCTGTGTGCATTCAACAAATAACTCAACATAAAATTACTATGTCCCAAACAATATGTTTGTTGCTGGGGCTACAGCAGTGAACAAAAGGACCCAAAATGTCTGCCTTTATGAGTCATAACAGGTACCAGTGGGAAGTCACTCTTGCCATAAAGGGGGAACATTTGTTTCTCCTCACAGCAGCTATAAGAGACACAGTGAGAAGTAAGCATCCGAAGGGAAAAGCTGTTCTGGCATTTCAATAGGAGGGAGTCAGTCAGTTGGCACGTGTCAGGCAAGGTGTTAGAGGAAAGGAAAGGAAAATACCAAGGCCAATTCTCCTTGCACATCATTTCAACATTTGCTGAATACTCCTTACGGCCCCGGCTCTATGCTAGATGGCAGAGATCAGAAGATATGTAAGACTAAGGAAAAATTGCTCGGCTTCCCACGTTGAGTCTAGTGATTAAAGAGAAATGTAAACCAAGGCTAAATTCTTTGATGGCCTCTCTGTGTCTTATTAAACTTTGAATCCCAGTGTGACATGGTGTAGAGACCCAATAACTGTTTGTAGAATCGACCCATCATTGCACAACATTGTTTCGGTCGATCTGAAAAGAAAAGCCATGTGAAAAACCAATAAATCAGCCAATATCCTCGTAGATCTTCACCCTCATCAACTCAGCTTTCGAGTATTTTGAATACATTCAAAATATCAGACTGGAACGCCTGCGGAGGCCAGGCCTCTGCCTTCCCATGTCACTGGGCAGTGAGCAGCCTGCTGAAAGGTCAGGCTCTGAGCATGTGAGCATCAAAGGCCTAACCGCTGTTCAGAGCTTAACTCGAACTTGCAAGCTGGGGAGCATAACCTGTAAGGTTGGAATGTGAGCCCTGGGGTCTGACATTCAGTCAGCAGCCTCCCATTTGAAGCATGTCCTGTCTACAAAGGTCACTGCGAGTCCCGAGCAGCCATTTCAAAGACGTACGAGCATATCAAGAAACGTCAATGCCTCTAGCATGGCCCCCCTTTTAAAGAGAAGCCAAGGCAGTACATGCATCCAGAAAAGAAGTCAAATCGGTGTATCTGTTAAACCCGAGGGTCTCTTGTTGCCATATCCGCACCACCAGTTCTGTTCTCAGCCGTTCAGATGCCTCTGTCCCTGTTGGCTCTCTCTTGGCTTCTGTGATCACTGGGCAGGTCCTGGGGAAAGTCCTGGGAAGATTCCGCTTTGGGGAAACTGACAAACTAGAGAGCTACCCACATCCTTCATGAATGACCATGGTCCAAATAAATTAAAGCTATAGAAATGTATGAACATTTACGATTTAGCAACACCACTTGGAGTGAGGTTATTCTGCCCCTGCAAACAGGGCAACCTCTTCATGGTTCCAGGTGATATTGGAGATTCGGGAAATTTCTGGCCTGCGATCAGCCATCCAGTGGACTATGGAGGAGGCTGGGCACTAACTCCCCTGATTGGACCCTGCCCTTCATCCATTTGGTCTTCATGTGTCCCTACCACCCAGCCTGCATTCACTGGCCCCCATGTCTTGATGACTGGTCAGTGGCCAGTGCATTTGCACTGTTTAAACTGCAGAGTATCTGAAACGACCACTAGAAGTTACCAGACCCTTTAATCTCAGGTGGATTTCCCTTACTTAGCTAACAGCTCTGTCTGGCCAGTAGAGAGCTCTGTGAAGTCCAGTGCAATGCGCCATGAAGCTTAGCAGTCTCCCTCTGTTCAGTAGATCGCCTACACTGTGTCTTACCCCAACCTCTGGAAATGCTATAACCTGACCCTTTGATAAGCAGCAGAAACCAGTTGCTTCTCACTACTAATCACCTATTTTTGGAACTAACTCTCAAGCAAGCATATGCTCAGTCAGAGCTCTGACTCTTTCAAATAACATCTGTTGATCTTTTCACCTTCCCACAGTGCCTGATTCTCTTTCTGGTCTACCCACCCCCACCCATCACGTTAGCCCTAAGGAAAGAAAACCGGATTGTTTTTCTTTCTTCATCCTCTCTCCACCCCAACCCCTCAGCCCTGTAGAACAGCAAACCACATCTTACCTACGTGGAATGCAGAAAAAATGTTTTCCTTCTGATATTAAAAAGTCCTCCCACCAATTAAGTCAACATTGGCCAGGCCGCAGAGCTGGTATGTTATTGCAGTGCATAGGAGAGCACAAAGCCAGGGTTTTTGCAGAGTTTTGTCAAAAGGAACCTCAGGCTTTGGCCTCGACTCCAGGAAAGAGATGAAAACACTGCGCACGTGTCAGAATGCCAACTGCAACTGTACCCACGGATTGCTGCGGCATCAGAGAATGTGACTGAATAGCCTGCCCTCCTTCACCAAGGGCGGGGTTGTCTCTCCTCCTTGCAAACAGGACCCAGGCTCAGATCAAATACCGTGTTCTGGAAGGTTCTACCCCAGCAACAACAGGCCGGCTTCTGAACAATGGTGTCAACAGACGTCTCTGCAGCCTAGGGCTTTGGGAGCTGCTGAACAAAAGGCATAGAGAGGGCCAGACTGTGCCACGGGGACCAGCCAAATACCCATCTTTCCCAAATTCTTAGAGTTGTGACTGTCTCTACCAGAACTCTAACACAGGGAGGTGGGTCCAGGGAACGTTTAATTGATTCTTTCAGCACACTGCATTTTAATATGGACAATTTGCGATGGTCTAAGATGAAGTTACAACATTCAAAAATGCATCCCTGAGCTAATGAAGTCCATTTCGAGGCTTCCCAGAGGGAATGTGACAGGCTGCTCCCATTCTGTATTTCATTGGCCTGATGGTCACAGAAGAGTCATTTCCAATCTCTTTTCTCCATGTCCCCATCCCTTAAAAAAGAGACGATTTTAGTTCTTCAGCGGAGCATCTGGGAGGACCAAGAAATAATAAGGTCCCCATGTGAAAAGTCCCCCCATGGTACCCATCGATATTTAGTCAATGATCAATAAAATCACCCCAACCAAGATTTCCATTTTTCCTTGGGTTCTGAGCATGTGGTCACTTTAGTCTGTGGCATCCAAGGGCAAGTTAATTTTATTAAGAACATTTTTAGAAAGCTAGAATGTCAGAAATCGACACCACTCCCTTTCCAGCCCTCTATTCTTGGTAACATCATTAAATATCTGCTGGCCCCAAAAGAGAGTTGCACCTTTTTTCAATCTAACAGCCATTCTATGGATTGCATTTGTTTTCCATCGCTGCCAAGGAGACAATCTGGCTCTCATTTCCTTTGAAGAAGAGCCCGTTATGATGAGTCAGGTCTACATTGGGAATAATTAGGTCAAATAAATGAGCCCTTCCAGCTGCTTGTGGCATCACTCAACACCCATGCTGCAGATAAAGGAGACAGCGCTGGAGCGAAAGCAGAGTTTATCTGCTGTGAGTTACCCCCTCCTCTAGCCCAAGGGATGTTATCAAAACGTAGGCAAGGTTAATTACAGCTCGTCTCATTGCATCTGGAAAAGTGAAAACTGATCCATAAAATCGTGTGGCGGTCCCACTGCCTTTCCACCCTTCAAGAGAAGGCTCCTGGCCCAGGAGGAAATACAATCCACCTGGCAGACGCAAAACAGGCTTCTGCCTTGTGTCACAGCTGCCCTTGTGGTCCCCCAGTCACCTTATCCTGGGCTGTCACGTCCACCAGCAGTAGAAAAAGGATACTCAGGGAGTGTGGAGTCATACGCCGGCTCTTGTAGGTATGCTACTCAAACTGATATCTGCAGCATTGTTCAGGCAGGACGCACAGGCAATCCCAGTTTGTTCACCATCTCATTCACACATCAGGAGACGGATCAGGCCAAATTAGGAAAGCCAACCTGCTCCCCAGATGAAAGAGCACCCCAGCCCAGGTCTGGGTGTCAGGAAGTGGGAGATGGAGAGGAAATCATTGTACAATAAGTTAGCCTTTCCTCCAAGAGCTTCATCACTCAGAGAGAGAAAATGAATCTTTCATTCTCTTTCTTCTTTCTCAGTCTCTCTCTGTCTTTTTAACTTTATAAAACCATTTGGAAATGACTATAATGTAGGAGCTCTCAAGAGTCTCACCACCAAATCCTCCCAACCTGGATTTCATACCTAATACTGGCATGGGTCGCTGACCTTAACCAAGGGTTCATAACGCATCTCACTCTACATAAGGCCAACCAGATCAGGCCCCCTCTCCAAGCAACACGGCGTCCTAAAGATCCTGCCACTTACTTTTTAAATCTAAGCCACCGTCTGAAGCCTC
Source organism: Hipposideros armiger (assembly GCF_001890085.2). Taxonomy (NCBI): domain Eukaryota; kingdom Metazoa; phylum Chordata; class Mammalia; order Chiroptera; family Hipposideridae; genus Hipposideros; species Hipposideros armiger. Next base: position 2,371,736 of record NW_017731395.1, read on the forward strand.
TCATGCAAGTGGGCTATCTTGAATTACGGTGGCTCTACTCTCCCAAGGGGAGCCATTATTTGGGGGTTACTCCAGCTCCACCGGAAATGAGAAACAGTCATTAATTAAGGAGTGACTGTTAGGTGAAAGGCACTTTTCTGTCCCTGTTCCACCTCTGACGTACACCCACACTGGCCCTGCTGTCTCTCTTTTGTTCAGCAGACCCTGAACAGAGGAGACCTCTTCTCGTCAGACGCCAGGGTAATTCACAATTAAGGGAGGTGAGGAAGGCTTGCCTTGGGAGACTCAATAAAAGAGGCAGTGCTGGCTCACAACCCAGCTCCTACACACATTCCCCCATCCTAATTTCCTGATATGAACTCTTCCAGGTCTAGGCTGGGGACCCCTAACCCCATAGTGCCTGTGTTTTAACCCAGGAAAACGGACATCATAATTCTACATAAAGAGCAAATTTTTTTTTTCTCAAATCTCTTTGCAGCCTTTAAACAATTTCACTCACTTGTCTTACCCTAACCTAACTTCCTCTCCTGGGACGTGTCTGCAAGGCTCATTACTAAGAAATGCTGGCATCATCCACACCGTACGCTTGTGACTATAGCACCTCCGCTTCCATGAGCAAACCTCAGCTGTTCCAAAGTGAAGGCATATATATGTCACCTCCCCCAAGAGGCCGGATCCAAATCGTACTGTAAACTTCAGAAGGGTGGGCACATGTGGGAAAAGAAGGAAGACCCTCCCCTTCCCCATCACTCAGGGAAAGGGGCAACCTCAGGTCCTCTGCCACCCTCAGAAGATACAGGGCTAGGCCTCCTCTGACATTCCAGGCCAGGGACGCAGCGTGGTTCACGCACACACTGAGTTCCAGGGCAGGAGTGGGTGTGCACACACATGCAGCCACGGAAGCCTGGGGCTGTGCTCAGCCAGGCGAGGCCGGGAAGCCCAGGTCCAGCAGGACCCATTAATTCATATGAGCATCGTCCTAGCTGGCTGGACTGGAAATGAAATTCACAGCAGGGTGGCCTCATGGCCCCTGCTGTGATAATCTGGGTGGGACCACAAAGAGCTTTAATTGCTGGTAAACACAAATGGAACAAAACTTTAAAATACAATTTCCTCTCCTTTTTTCCCCCCAACCCTGCATCTTTAATCTGTGACTGGAAGGTTATTAAGATCTTGTGTGTATCCGCAGTACAGAGATGGAAAATCCTGTGATGTGAAATATGCTTCAGCAAAAAAAAGCAGTTGGAGGGGTGACTATAAATCCACTACATCTGTTTTACCCTTTCTCCTTCTCTCACTCTCTCTCTCTCTCTCTCTCTCTCTCTCTCTCTCTCTCTCTCTCCCTCCCTCCCTCCCCATCCCTCCCTCCATCTCTCTCTCAAAAGAGATCATGGTTTGGAGTGCATGTTTTACTGGAATTGGAATGAGTGTTATCAAAAGAAGTCCTTCAGAATGAACCCCCTTTTTAACTGAAGCAGGACAAGACTAGTTGCCCACCCCCACCTCATTCTTTTCCATGTGGCACCAGGTCAGGGCGGGGGCGGGTGCTGCTGATAAGCTCTGAGCAATTCCCCGATTTGCAGACTCTGAAGTTCCTTTGCTTGGCAACTGATGAATACGTTTTCTTTTGTGGGATAAGAATAGGTGACCTTTTCTCCCTGGGTTCCCATCCTGGGGGCTGGGGTGAGAATCCAGGATCCTGTTCTCTGGGTCTTGGCACTGTGGGAAAAAGTACCTTGAGTTTCAAAGCCTGATAAATGCCCTCCAACAGCTTTGAAAATCACTCAGCGTGAGCACTTACCCCCTGCACAAATGTCTAAGTTGGATCTGGACAGGAATGCCTCCCGGGTCTCTGACCCAGTCACAGACAGAGCTGGTTCCCTTTGTCAACAGATTCATGCCACTTGTCTCGTTTCTGAAGACAGTTTCTAAGGAATTATCTGGTGTAGTCAGTTTCCTAGGAGAATCCATCACATGTCCCCAGCAGATATTTCCAGTCTTGCAAACCATTAGATAAACTTAAAGAACAAATTAGTCCTCATTGTGGGCCACTCCCACTCCCATCTCCAGCTCGCTGTTTAAATCATGCTATTTTCTCGGGGGATTTGAAGTCGACCTTTCAGATCACAGACAGCCCTCCAGCCAAGAGCCTGGGTATATAACTCATAAGAACAATCACCTACCAACTGGTTTTCCAATTTCTCACATCTGGTATGTGCTCCCTCGTGAATGGGGTGCCCACCAGCAGGAAAGGTGAGGGTTAGGGTCAGTTAAGTCTTGAAGAGAAAGAGGTGAAAGAAGAACAGTAAAATCAGAAGAACCGTTCCAGGAGACAAGAGTAGGTCAACAGCTTGGAAACCTTTGAAATAGCTGTCTCGCTCCGTCTTGATGTCATCCACACCATCCAGTTTTACACACCTGCCACCCTCCACGCTGTGAGCTATGCCTGGCCACTAAGCAACTGCTGGTAACTTTAGGAAAGAGTCTGTTCCCCATCAGATCCAGAATGCAACCTATTTGGGTTCAGTTGGCATCTACCAGACTGAATTAAGCACCATAACAGCACCGTGGCGTGGGAAAAGCACAAACTTCAGAGTCAGGCAAGCGAGTCCGTATTTTGCCTCTACCACTTAGGTCACTGTGATCAAGGCAAGTTACTCTCTTCCTCTTCTGCAAAACTGGAATGATTGCTTATCTCATATGACTCAAGTCATAAGAATACAATGAAAAAAATAAAATGACAGAAGATCTTTAACACACGTGGTACCAGTGTCATAAAAAATAGCATGAAGTTCCGTCCATTCTTGAGGTACATACAAGCCACTGGGACCCTGTCATTACTGGGTCTGACATTTTGATGTGTTTTAGTTTTCTGGTTTAGGAATAATTGGCCAACAATGCCAACAGCCAGCCCAGTTACCATAACACTTGTAATATTTAAGCACCAAACACCAAAACAATACTATGTCAAATTATAAAGACAAAAATTTACACAAAAGGGGGAAAGGAAAGACTGAAAAGAGATGAAAAGTAAATTCACAGCTTTAGCTGCACTGTCTCTCAGAGAAAGGAGTTTCACTGTATCTTAATATGTCATTTTAACAGAGTATACTATTACAGAAGCACATTTTATTGAATTATAGAATTTCAGGGTCATTAAGTCCAAATCCTTATCTGATGCCTGAATACTATTTAAAATGCTTTTTACTTTGAATTTATTCTTTGGAGTACTATTTTTAGAAGGCTATTTGAGGATTGATTCCCTGAGGTAAGCAAAAGGGTCAGGAAGAGGTTAGAAGTGATGAAGGGAAGTTAACTTATGAGGACTCTCTCACTCAATGCACTGAGCTGTAACTGGGCATATGCCCTATAGGAACCCTTCAAAAGAGATGGATTAGAAGAAACTTACAAATCAAAATCTTCTGGCTGTTCCCTGGTGAGCCAAAGCAATTGGGGACTGATGATGTAATGACAGGCAAAGTGCCAGAACTTTCTGCAGTCCAGCATTTCCCATAGGGTGGCACACAACCCAGCTGTACCTATATCCTCTAGGGAACATGAGGTGGTCCAGTGGGTATTGAAAATGATGCTCTAGCCCTGAATTCCTGAACAGAGCCTTTGAAGATGGCCCTGAAACTAACATTTTTCACCAAAAACAAATGGATTTTTCATAAATTCTGAAATCTGAAACCATATTTGTCATGTGAAAGCATTATACTCATCATTGAAAACAGGCAAAGTAGATTATGTATGAATGGAGAGAAAGAGAAAAAACAGAAAGTAATGTGCTGATGTGTCAGAGCACAGTTTAGAAAGCACCCATGTAACTCATTCCCAAGTAAACTGCATCTGGTAGCATCTCACTAGAAATAGGGCCTCATGCTTCTAAAATGGTTCTCAGAAGCTTCGTCACATTTAAAATAGAGGAGTAGAAGGAGAGAATATTCATTTGCCTTAATATTTTCCTCAAACACTCAATATTACATTTTTCTTAAGAGTCAAAACATAAGGTTTTTTTAGAGAAACAAAAGCCTAGTGGACAAAACAATTGTTTTGTTGGGTGTAAGGGCATCTTTCTATGCATTCAGCTGCACCAGGATAAATACTTCAAAAAGATTCTCAGGATCATATGGTATTTGTCTTTCTCTGACTGAGATATTACATAATTATATATATATATATATATATATATATATATATATATATATATATGGTCACGGGATATGGAGTATAGTATAGGGAATAGAGTCAATGGAATTGTAATAGAGATATATGATGTCAGAGGAGCAATGGATTGGGGGAGGGGGTTATCACTTTGTGAAGGGTGAAATGTCTCGCTATTACATTGTTTTGTATACCTGAAATTAATTTTTTAAAAAAAGATGCTCAGGAGATAATAGTAGGGAATTGTTCAACTTAAAACTACTAACAGGAAATATTTTTACATTTCCACGAAGAAGAAGCAACACTGTCTTCCAGTTCATTGAGAGATGTGGAAAGTGTGGCTAATATTTACCAAAAGTTAAGTTCCTTCTCTTCATTCTGTTCTAACTAAAGCTCCCAAGAACCTGATGGTGAAACTGTATCACAGGTTAAAAGCATGGTGGAAACCCAAATCCACAGCACCCATGAAATGGATTTTTGGCATTTCACCTTGGTCATAAGACCATGTAACCTTATACTAGTCAACACTCTGCTTTCATTGCCTGTGTTCCCGTGTCTTCACAGACACCCTGAACCACATGCCATCTACCTAGAACCACACTGAGGGGATCATCCACCTGAAACAATTTGATCAAAGTTAAGATATACGAAGTACTACAGAATTCTTAGAAATCGGAGGTGATAGTTACCTGGGGGGATCAAGAAAGATTTCATGAAAATGCTATTTTAAATGAGTCCTGAAAAGAAGTGTGGAGTTCAGTAAACTGAGATGACCAAGAAAAGACATTACAAAAAAAGCAAATGGTGAACAAAACCATGAAGGTCAAAAAAAGAAGGTCTAAGTTAAAGGACACGACTCTCTTGCCACTTTCCCTCCACATATGTTACCAATCCTCTTATCTGTTAGACTCCTTCAATATCTCTCTAATCTTTGCTTAATATTCAATTCTCTCTATTATTATTCTAATTCAGGCCCTCAGTACCATTTTCCATTGTGACAACCTCCCACCCACTTCTTCACATTTACTGCTTTTATTAGATTAAAAATATGCCTCCTGAATAAAGCCCTAAGTAAAACCCAATAAATACCCTAATATTTAATGTCCCAACCCATCATTCACTCTAGGTGTTGGTTTTAAACTTTCCCTTAATGCAGATACACAGAGATCAAGGAACAAGTGAACAAACCAAGTCACAAGAGGACTGAGAACTTATTGAAAAGCCATGAATGACCTTGGAGAGCCCAGTCTCAACAGAGTGATGGGAGTGAGTCTCAGTGGAAACGAAGAAAACTGAGGCACAAAGGGGAGCTCAGAGGGGGAAAGAAACTGGTATAGATAATTCTTTAGGGAAATTAGGCTGTAAAAGCGATATGAACGCTACATGACATGCTAGCGGAGGTTGGGGTGACAAGGAATAGCTTCTTGGTGGTGGTGGTGGTGCTTGTGGTGGGGGGATCAGGAGAAAAGAGACTGAGTCCCCAGGTCCCTTATCCAAAATCACAGCAAATAAGAGAGCTGCTCACCCACAACCAGGAGAAAGGGAGAACTCAAAGGCCCCCGTTAAGCCAACAACCTACAGAGAAACCTTGAAAACATTTAGAAGAAGCACAGCTTTGAGTAGAAAATTTATTTCAGCATATTTGGGGAAAGGCAGGGGCAATATTATTAAGTATAAGCTTATTTGTGAATTTGTTTATTCCCCCGACTTGTCCCAGAAAGAATCTAAGGCAGCCACAAAGTGCGATGTGCTGGATAAAACCCACCACATCCTGGAATATGAGCTAAACTCTTTTGGCCACCAGTCCTCCAAGACTCAAGCAAATAGATCGTAAACAAAGAGCCGAAAGCACCAAGCTCTTAAACAGAAGGAAATAAAACTATGGAAGGCCATGATGAGAAGCGGCAGGTCCCCCAGGTGTACCTGAGTGCTGAACTGGTTCCCACCACATCAAAAGCAATGGCGCAGCTCCTAATTCCAATTGCTGAAACATTTTAACAGCTGGGAATTAAAATAAGCTGTCAGCCAGCTCAAAAAAAGATTTTTTAATTCAAAATAAATCAGGCTAACAACCTGCAGATGTTTGGAAAGAAAATGTTTGGGTGACTCATTTTGAAAGCCCAGTTCCCTAAGTTGGCCATTTCAGAGTTTCTGAATGGCTGCTACCTGCCCTTAGCTTCTCATCACGAGACAAACTGCTATGCTCAGGCTTACCACTGGTCTGCCATGTTGGTGAGCAATCATGGATTCCACCCGGTAAACTAAACTAACATTGGGAAGCCAAAACAGAGAGCTGGTCAGGTTACTGTGTTCTGGATTCCTGGTTCTTCAGGGACCCCTCGGTCTCTAACGGCAGACGGAGATTATCAGAATGCTGTTCAGCCGTCTTTGTACTCGGGTCTGCATGAACTATTTTAACCACATGTCTTGGAATAAGTAGAAACAATCCCAGTTATGGGTTGAAAAACAGAGGAGAAACACAGGGAGAAAAAAGGGGAAGAAGAGATAGCAGGAGGAATGAATAATCTGGGGCCGGCTGGGTGATGCAGTTGGTTAAGAGCACGGGCTCTGAGCAACAGGGTCGCCGGTTCGATTCCCACATGGGCCAGTGAGCTGTGCCCGAGCTGAGCCGTTGCTGAGCTGCCAACAGGTGGCCAGGTGGTTCAGCTGTACAAGGCTGCCGGTTCGACTCCTGCACGAGATGGTGGACTACGCTCCCCTGTGACTAGATTGAGAGCGGCCACTGGACTTGGAGCTGAGCTGTGCCCTTCATAACTAAGACTGGAAGACAACAACTTGACTTGGGGCTGATGGGTCCTGGAAAAACACAGTGTTCCCCTTCCCCAATTCCCCAACACTGTTCCCTTCCCCAATTCCCCAATAAAAATCTTTAAAAAAAAAAAAAGGAATGAATAATCTCAGAGGCTCAAGATAAATGCCAAAGACAACGCAGCGCCTCAGAGCCCAGCCCAAGGATGACCGTGGGAGGTGCATACATCAGTGACCGTCATGGAGAAGGGAGGATAAGAGCCTCAGCTTCTCTACCTAAGAACCATCTGGGGCTCAATTACAGCCTGGCTTCTTTCAGCCAGTGAAAACGAAACAGACCGTAATAATACACGTGGTGCTAAATCTGGTTCTCAAATCTGGGGAGCTGTTGATCATCAAAGTGATGAGGTAGAGATATTAAGATTACTGCCAGTGGGATTTGAGACTTGTCATCCATTCACATCCAGTAGGTGATTTTGCCTTCCTGGAAGGCCTGCCTTCCTCATCATCCCTGTCTTTGTTCAGGCTGCTACAACAAAGTACCGCAGACCGGGGCGGCTTATAACCAACAGAAATTGATTTCTCATAGTTCTGGAGGCTGGAGGTCCAAGATCAGGGCGCCAGCATGGTTGAGTTCTGCTGAGAGCCCTCTTCTGGTTGGCAGACGATCTACTTCCCAGTAGCCTCACGTGACGGAAGAAAAGGAAGCTCTCCAGAGTCCCTTTTATAAGGGTGCTAATCCCATTCCTGAGGGTTCGGCCTTCATGACCTAATCACCTCCCAAAAGCCCCACGTCCTAATACCATTACATTGGGAGTTGGGTTGTTAACGTATGAATTTGGGGGACACATTCGGTCTATAGCCTCAAGTCACCAATGCTGGGAAGACATCAGTGGCCTGTTTCCTCCTCTTTTGCACACCCATAGGCCTTGGTATGCTCCCCCACTGAGGGTCTCAGACACAGCAAGTACAACAATGGTCTGCCTACAAGTCTGTCGTCCTTGAAAGCTAGAACTGCGTCGTGTCGTCGTTGTATCCCCAGGACCCAATTTAGGACCTAGCAATCAGTAAGCAATCAGTACCGATATGCTGAATTATTCAATCAGCTTCCTTAAAGAGAAAATTCTTATTTTAAAAAAAAGTAAACTCCAAAGTCTCAAAAATGTTCTTTAGACATGTATACAGAGAAAGACCAAAAAATGTATACACGTTTTAAGAAAGGAAAAAACTATATTAAAATTGTAACACATTGTAATAGCTAGCATTCATTTGATTAACACCACCTTTTGAGGGAACGTCATACTACACATTGCTACCATAATTCAATTCAACTTCAAAAAGTAATACATAGATAACATCTCTTAAAATGTGTATACGTGTTTTTTTTTTGGCACCTCCAGTATTTTCCCAAAATTTTGATGACTTTTCCACAATCAAAATGACCTTTGAGACCGGAAGCTGAAACAACAGAATGTCTTTGACTAAAGGTTTTGGTTTTTTTGATCAAACTAAGAATGAGAAGGTAGATTTCTCAGAAACATTATACTACATTTACTTCTACCTTTGGAGTCTGCCCGTATCTCACTGATGTAGCAAAAATAGAAAAGTCTCGCCAAATCCTTTTGAGCCAGAATTCAACATGAACAGAAGATAAAAGGTCATTAGAGAAGAAGAGGCAAGCAAGAATGATGTGCTCCACATTGATCCCATCTGCTTTTCTCCTACCCCCGCCTGGGGTAGAGCCCCGACTCCGCCATCTTACATACAGCTAAGACTGTCCCACCAAAGAGTCAGCATCCTTGATAAATGAAAATCAATTGATTACTAAGATTGTATTCCTTCTGATAAGGCTCTATAGCGAAAAGGACACACACATTACAGAAAATAGGCTTTCCATAGCCATGATGATGTCAAGTCTAAATTGTCAAAATCAACGACCTTTGTACTTGACTCTACTACTTACTAGTTATGCCACCCTGGACAAGTCATTTCGTTTGGTCATTCGGCAAATACCATTTAAACTCCTGTTATGTGCCAGGCACCATGCCAGATACTGGAGATATAATGGTTAGATGGATAGACATGGTCTCTCTCTCTTCTCTCACAGAGTTTAACTGGGTTTTCCCCACCTTATCACCCCTTATGGGTTCCTGATACAAAGGGTTCTAATTAGGAATAAATGAGGAAACACATAACAGGTGTCAAACACAGCACCTGGTAAACAACACGGGCTCGTTCAGTGGGAAGATGCTAGTTTTATGATTAACCAAATGAGAGAACATCAAAGTTCTGTGAACTGTAAAACACAATGCAGTGATTCCTCTTATCATTTCTCTTATAGAGATTTTAGAACAAATTGTTCAAATAAAGCCAGCATTGGATTTCCATCAATTAAAAATGCCAAATTTTATGCACATCTAAACTTCAAATATGGCTGTTCCGACAGCCTATGCATGCGTTAGGTCTTAGAAAATGTTTGTAAGTAGCTTCATGTCTCTCTACTCCCCACAAGCATTCTGTGCACCAACTACACCAAATGGCTTGCAATTTACTGATATAACAGCTCACCCACCCTGTGTTCCAACGGGACCCCGTGCGGACTTTGATTTTGTGGCACCATTTTACAGTCCGTCCCCTCACCCGGAAGTCAGGAGCCATGCTGTACCTTAGCTTCCTATTCCTGATGGCTTCTTGCTTAGTTCCTGGAGTATAGTAAGAATTTGGTCCACAAATTATTCATTATTTTAAAAGTAATGATTAAATGAATGAACCAGAGGAAAAAAATAGAATTATTTCTTATGCTCCGTCTTCTCATAGGTAAGCTATTTCATGTTGGAAGCATTGCTCCTTATGCTTTCTATTCATCCAAAATTCAACAAGGATTGTTGACAATCCTACTAAACACAGGATTATTATGAGTGATAGAAGAATGACATAAACACTGCATACAGAGTACAAAAATTTTCTAACTTTGGAGGCTACAAAAGACTTTGGACACGATATCATTCAAATCTATTGTTTTATTAGTTAGGAAACTGAAGTTCATGGAATTTGACTTTGCCCAAGACAAAAAAAAAAAACAAAAAAACAATGGCAACTAACATATATCAATATATCATACACTTACCATGTGCCAAATGCTTTACATGGACTTTTGCCTGTAGTTCTCCAAACCACACTATGAAATAAGTGCTATTATTATCCCCATTTCACAGATGAGGAAATTTATGATTAGAGTATTAAGTGACTTGCCTAAGACAAAGACAAGTCTAAGAAGGAGGCTGTGTGGCCCCCTGCCTGTTCAATTCTTGTGCTACCTCATCACACTGACTAAACCACTAAAACCATCTGAAAGCATCATGTGAGCAGAATTCTAAGCAGGAACACTGCTGACCTGGCCTCCATCAACGGGTGGGCTGCTGCCTCAGCAGCGACACAGACAGCCGGCTTCCGCAAGCTCATCAGCGCCGGGCCCATCCAGGAGGCACAAGAGCTGTAACTTCCCATCTCTCTTGTTAGTTATTAAATGCAATTCTGGTTACTTTCATAAAAGGGGGAATAAAGGTTCTCTTTCTCTGTCACCCTGCCCGCCCCACCCCCACAGCCCTGTCTCTTGAGCACAAGAATAGAGGTAGAAAGAACATATGTGGGGGCTACAGGCTCAGAATCATAGACCATCCCCACCCGAGTCCCCCCCACTCCAATCAATCAAAGTCCTTGGTTATGGGATTAAAGTCTCCTGTGAGTCCCTTCTGCCGCCTAGTATGAAGAGAGCTAGATAAAGACTTGGGTTGATAAAAGAAATACCATATAACCTCCAAAATGCAAAACACTTTCAAATAAGTACCATTAACTTTCTGTAGACTCTTTCCTAAGCTACAAAACACATGAGCATTGATGGGTCAAACGCAGTCAAATGAGGCCAAGATTATGAACCAGCTGAAGACGGTTTGATGATGTATCACAAAAGAATGAACCAGGAGCATAAGTTCCAAGATATGCCACACTTACTTTAGGATCAAAATCACGTGTACAAACTACAATAAATTTCAAATCAGCAGGGACCCATCCAGCGAGATTTTATTTATATCTACTATGAAATTGCTTCTCCTAAGAAACCACAGTTCAGGAGAAGCACATTTTTCCCAAAACTGAGACATGAGAGAATCTACTTAATTATTCGTTTTATTGTTGTCTTGGTAAGGACACTGTATGATGTAGGATAATGTTTTCAAAATCTTCCTCACAATAAAAACAATAAATTTCCCACAGGTGTCCCTGTGTCATCATCTCTCAGTGTAGGCTGGAGACATAACATCACGGTAACATTCAGTAAAAGCATTTTTGCAAGGGACCAAAACACAGCCTAAAAAAAACAGCTTTCTGTTGGCATGGCCTTACCTCAAAGGTAAAGTGAGGTGTGCAAAGCCTGTTGCTATCTTTCAGAGACTCCTCAATAAAAACGATTTCTCACAATGGGCCATGGGAAACGACTGGACAGAGAGAGTTCAAGTTTGTCACCTCTGGAAAGGAAAAAAAAAAAAAACCTTGGAAAAAATATTCTATGGCTCTGATTAATAAAACACTCTTTTTCCTCAACAATCAACCAGCAAAATGGGAAGGCTAATGTTCTCTAATAAAACTGCAGAGACAAACAAGGCTTGTGCCAATGTGGATGGACCAAAAAAACAAACAAACAAAAACAACAACAACAACAAAAAACACTGGACTAGTAGAGTCACTCTTAAATCAGAGTGAAATCCAGAGAGCTGGAATTCACAGCACCTGCCCCCTTCAAAGGCACTCAAGCACTCACTATAGCAGAATATACTGTAGTCTTCATCCCTCAAAAATTAACTAGTGCAGGAAATACAGGCCTTTGGGGAGAGTGGCTGGAAACCAGAGGGGCAGTCGGATTGGGTTCCCAGGCTGGCAAGCCCGTGGTGATTAGTGAGGGAGAAAGGAAGCCTGAGAAGCAGCCTCTTCGGGCCCAGCAGAGGGAATCCAGTTACATCATAGGAGGGTGAAACCACATCAAAGGCTCCGTGTTGGCAGCCTGAATCCCACGAAGGACTGAAATGAAATACTACCTATTTCACCAGGCCTGGAGCTCCGAATCAAACAACTTAATTCCAATCAAGATGCCCATCTCTCTCTCCCTGACCCACTCGGCACATTGAGGGTAGTCTGTCTTTACGTACGTGTTTCATTTTTTTGGAAAGCTATACGAGATGATGGAAAGGCATAAATTAAAGAGGTATTTTTATGAGGAGGGGGGGAAAGGCATACTTTTTTTTTTTTTCGGTCCTGCCACCTGCAAAGGCCTTTTAAAAGCCACAAGCTCTCGAAGCTGAAATGCTAGCAGGGTAGAAGGCAAGAAACGAGAGGTCGCAAAGCAAAAAAATAGAAATGTGGCTGGAGGCCCAGGAATCTAAACTGGTTATCTTGGACAATAATTCTTTAATAATACCCTCCGAGAACAGACGCTCAGATCCTAGGCTGAGGTTGTGCCCGGGGGCTCCTACACACCAGTCTAGCATCTTGCCTTAGAAAGGTCTAGAAATATCAAGGCAAGATGAACTCAAAAAGATCCAGAAGTCCTACTAATAATATCTGCCCCATATTCCTTCCACTTCTGCCCTCTGCCTGCAGTCCGTTCATGCTTTGTATCACCTCCATGTCATGCCCATCTCCGACTTAGAATGTTTTTGTCTCTTTTCTGATGACTGTTCAATGCCCAACACCTACAAGAAAAGTTTTCTGCAAACCACATAGGTTTGTCAAGCTCTTTCTTAAAGCCCTATCACAAGTATAAGCCACCTGTCACCTTCATGTCCTCATTGTCCACGTTAAGTCAGGAACCGCAGAATGGCGTCTCAGGTCAACGATAGACCACATACACGATGGTGATCCCATAAGATGATAATGGAGCTGAAAAATTCCTTTCGCCTAGTGATGCCATAGCCTTCCTAACTTTGCAGCCATTGCAACGTTGTCGCCATCAAATGTCACAGCTGTCACAATGAAACATCACAGTGCCATGCATTACTCACGTGTTAGCAGTGATGCTGGTGTGAACAAACCTACTGCGTTGCCCGTCGTATAAAATTGTAACACATACAGTATTTACGGTCCATAATACTTGATAATAAACGACTATGTTGCAGGAGACCAGCTCCCGCAGGTCCAGGGGTTCCCTCAGGTGGAGGCGGAGTCGGCGAGGAAAAAGGAAAAACCGGTGGAGACACAGGAGCGTTTTTTTTTCAAAAGGAAGTGTCACACTTTATTTCACAGCATGCCCCTTTTTATACCGGGCGGTTTAACCATTGTTCCATTAGTATCAGGGTTTTACTTCCTCATAATTCTTATGCTCCAGGGTACAGCTAGACCTTTTCTATGCTAAAGACTAACTTATCTTAACTGAGTCCAAATCCCTCCACCTACAATGACTGCGACCAAGGCCTGAGCCTCTACATAATCGCCTAAAGGATGGTTACCATGACCACCCAACAATTATTCTAAAAACTATTGTCTAAGCAGGATCTTAAGCTTTACAGGGTGTGTACTTTGACCTTTACTAAGAGACTAGTAGTGTGACTAAAATTGCCTTTAGTATATAAAATATAATTATTGTGATATATCTATTAGAAGGGGAATTAAAAATTTTTTAAGATATAAAGCAGTATTCGTTTCTCAGTCAGAGCTTCAGAATTTGTCACAATTGCAGTGTGCTTGGCCACGTCAGACACTGAGGTGCAGCCAGCTCCCGACACTATGTTACTGCTTTATGTATGTACTATGCCATAGTTTTTATCGTTAGAGTGTACTCCTACTTATAAAAAGATTTTGTTGCAAAACACTCCTCTGTGTTAGTTACACCACCAGCAGCCTCATCCTTCTCGTGTTGACTGCATCTCTCGATGGCATCATTTTCTTGGGCTTGATTTAATATTGTGTTGTTTTGTGCAGTCGCGTGCTGTACAGGCTTATCACCCAGGAGCAGTAGGCAAGACCTTACAGCCCAGGTGTGTGGCAGGCTGGACCATTCAGGTTTGCGTAAGTGCCCCTATGATGCTCCCACAACAGCGAAATCTCCTGAAGACACTTTTCTCCGATCGTCCCCGTCCTCAGGTGTCTGCCTGTCTGTGGACAATGAGGACACGAAGGTAACTGACAGGTGGCTTATAATCATGATAGGGCTTTAGGAAAAATCTTTACAAACCTAAGTGATTCGCAGATTTGCGGTGCATGGCTGTATTTGTTTGTTCTACTTCTAAGAAGGTGATTTGTTCTTTAAAAGCGTTATGTTTCATTACACTGCAGGATTCCCCCAGCACCTATTTAGCCAAACAGCATAGTACATACTCAATAAACAGTTGATGGTTGACTTGGAGCTCTAGATAAACTGTAGAATTTAGCCTGACTTGAACCTCAGACATCTAAGGTCCTGGGGTATGACCAGGGTAGGCTATGCACAGGAAAATGGTGGTTGTATTTCAAGAAGGATCTGGTTTACCATGGTTTTTATCATTGTCCAGGGCCAAAGCGAGAGATTTTTCTGGTCTCATGCTCAAAGACTACAAATTACACATTTAGAAATGAAAGAGCAGCTGCTTAAAAAGAAAGGGCATGAGAAATTGTAATGAAGCACTTCCCACCCTGTTTTCATCAAGTCCTCACCATTTGGAGCCATCGGCCAAGCTCAGTACAAATGACATGTGCATGAGAAGGTCTGGCAGGATTGGGACAATTTTAAGAAATCAGTGCCCAAGCAGAGAGGAGGCTTTTCAAGGCAAGGGCCTGTGTCCCAGCAAGCCTGGAAATCTAAGACGACACTGCCACTTGCAATGGGACCAAGAACTGTCCTGCAGAGAATTATTAACTCTGCAGAAAAACTGAGGTGAATGAGAAAGCAGACTCGAACTGAGTCAGAGCCAGCCCGAGGCACGATTTCAAGCAGGCGACGTTGGGCCTGAGCTCCCTGGCAGCTGCTGCTTCTGCACCTGTCTTTCTCCTTCCTGGTAACCATCCACCAGGTGCGTCTTTGTGCAAAGGACTAGATTCCAGGGCTCTTCAGTCTGGGGCCCCACCCGGTGCTGCTTTTCTTAGCCTTCAGGCACCTTCTCTCTCATTCCACGTATCAAGCACCTAGTTTAGAAAGCAACCCGGTCAACTCATAGAACGGCAAAATTTCTCAACACGAAGGATACATAGAGATTAGTGATCTGACCCCTTACATCAAGCAGAGGCCACAGAGTGATTAGCCCTGGGCCCCATAGCTAAGTAACAGCAGAATCAGGACCACCCAGCACCTACTGATTGGCAGCTCTTTGCATTTCTGGCCATACCATTCAGGAGTTTATTCAACAAATATTCAGTGAGCACCAACGGTGTGCCAAACCCTGGGCTAAACTGCTAAGCTGGGATCCCCAAGATGTGAAAGACTAAAGCTCAGTACTTATTATCCTTTACGTCATTTATTCATTCAATAATAATTCGTCAAATACACACGATGTGGCAGATTCTGCTTAACTGTTCGTCCCAGGAATGTCTGACATGGCTTTGTACTGTATCAACCTCCCTGGTCCAGGACTGTTTCCCAGGATTCCCTCCTCTCTATGGGGCAGTTCAGGGTTAACCTCAAGAGAGATCTGCCTGGGACACAGAAGGCAGGATCGAAGGCGCGGCCATCACGTTCTGAAGGTTGGTGTAGGCACCAGGCACCGGAGCAGAGGACCTGCCGGCTCACCTGTTGGCGTGGGGTGGCCGCCAAGCCTGCTGCTCTTCCAGCGCCCACCCGCTCTCCAAGTTCAGCTTCCTCAGGTCCTCGGGGCCGCTCTGTGGTGAAGAGTCCAACTCGTCCCACAAGTCACCGTTGTTAGTTCAAGTTTGGAGGCAAGTGGGCGTCCGGACTTTCCTCGTGAGCCGCGTCTGCTCTTCCTCTTCTGACTCACACCCAGCTTTTCCCCGCCACCTTCCAGCTCTGCTGAGCTAAGGGACTTCAGGTTTTCCATCAGACCAGATCCAGGGACGACAGCCTTCCCCAGACTTCTCCACCCAGCTGTAGAAGGTCACATCCATATAATAAACCTCTTATTCCACCTGGCTCCTAGTGGTTCTCCCTCCCTGATTGAAGCCTGGTACAGAAAAACCCCCTTACGTCTCCTTTCATCCGGTATTTCTAAATCATGCATACCGCAGGAACTCCTACAAAAAAACCTGCAGCGTCCTGTTATTGACAAATAATTTTTACTTTGACCTAAACATATACAAACATTGATCAAATAGGTACAAATGCTAATATATAACTATAAACTAAAATAAACTTTCTAGTTTAAATACAAATAAATCTGAAAAGCAATAAAATTCAAATCAGTTGCCTAATTTAATGTCATTTGGCTGAAATGAAGCCATGAATGAACCCTCAGTTTCTTTCAGTATCTCAAGATGGTGCCACAGGGTGCCATCGGACCATTCAATTCTTCTGACCCTTTTCTACATTCAGATTATGACAAACCCTTCTTTTAGGCAGCCTTCTGGGATGTCACGTGGCCTCCCCTTGGTGCAAACACATCACTCCTTGATAAGTGTCAACTCGAGGCTCCTGAGTAAACATGAAGAAGTCACGCTGCCAGAGCCTAGGTCTCTCTCTCTCATCCTGCCTTCTCCCTCCGGTTGCCCCCTGGGGCCCCATCCCGTCCAGTCGTAGTTGGATTCCTCGTCCTGGCAGCTAAGTCAACCTTCCCCAAGAGAAGCAAGGCTTTCAGCCTCCTACACACCAGAGCTTCGGGCCAAGGGAAAGACGCTTTATTGGAGATGAGAGCAACACACCCAACTCTACCGTATGTTGGAAAAGCCAATAAAAGGGTAAATGATGTCTTCCCTGCTCCTTTGGAATAACCCACAATGACCAATGGCCACCACCACACACGTTCCAATCATCTTGAAATTCCAGCCTGGAAGGCCTAACCCTGGCGTCATCCACACCCACACTGAGGAGCCTACATACACTAGGCATGAAAACCTCAGCATTTCTCCCAAGCCTCCTCTCCTGCCTGGAAAGCCGCTAGGCACAGAAGAGCATCGCCCACACAAAGGAGTGTGGGCCTGGGGCTTGGAGGCGGTATTTAACCTCCAGGCACCACTGGATGCATTTAATCTTTGCAGAGACTCTTGCAAGCACTCAGACACATGATCCGTTTGTGATCATGATGATTTCTAAAGGCCGGCTGATTTGTTGCATTTCCATGTGAGGTGGGATTCGTTTCTGTGCTTAAATCTGGAATTCTTGCCTTCCTCTGTTATCCTTGGCCCGATCAAACATCCGTGGACCAGTAAAAAACTTGTGGGACTCTGCCTGTCACCCGCCAAGATAAAATGTTAAAGAGAAGTTAATCTGCTCAGATAAACTGATGGACGGTAGACCTGTAATGAGGTTTTAACACAAGTTAGAATTTGAGGAGGGCAGCACCAGGCTTCAGTGGCAACCAGGCCACCCTCCCCACGTCTGACCCTCCATTCTCACTGTCAGACCTCACTGGGCAGGCTTCCCAGAGCTGAGGCCAAACAGGCATGGCTGGTCCCTGGAAAACCGGCTGCCATTCCAGGGATGTCCAGGCACCCCCTCTAAGCCTCATCCTCACTGTAGGAATTTATTGACCTTGAACAAGATGGAATCAAACACAAAAAAGGAAGGATGAAAATAATCATAGGGACAGCTGCCCGTTCCCTGGGCCTTCGCGTGGGCCAGATATCACCCTTAACCTCTGACCAACAGTCTCCTCTTGAATATTTACAGCATCCCTATATTTATCGAATAAGAAGGCAGGGTCAGAAAGCTAAAAGACCTTGCCTGCCCTCCTATGTAAGCTAAGGGAAGAGGCTGGTTCAGTTTGGCCCCAAAGTTCAGGTTCGCACCTTGACTGCACCATCCTTCACTTAGCACAACTGGGAAAGCATGATTTCTCTCTTTTCTGGCCTTTCCAAATTTTATTATAACTTCGAAATCTCTTTCACCTACCATCCCTAATTAAACGGAAAGCCTCCTTAACTATATTTTCCTCTATTTCTTTAAAAGTGTCTTTTTAATCTTTACCACCAGGAGTTGTATGAACCCAAACATGTGCCAAAGGACCCCAGCGGGTCCTTTGACGTCATGCTAACGTTTGTCTAGTTTGGCAGGTACAATTCTTTCTCGTTCGTGTGGCTGTTATGCAGACCCATTCACTACTCATGTTTTTAGCCAAAACCTTATCTGATCTGTAAACCCATGTCAGCAGGGACCCTCCTGCCGAGCCCTGTTCTTGGTTCAATCAGCTGTACAGAGGAATACAGAAACAGACCAGAAGAAGAAAGGGAGAGAGGTGCTTACAATTCCTCCGTTCCTTGACTGGCAGCTGTAAAGAGACACAGTATCAGGGAGACACACTTGGAAGCAAATAGTTGGAACACAATGTGAGGAGAACCATTAGAGAGGTAAGTAGGGAGTAGTGTGAGAATGAAGATCAAAGAAACCTGGAGGGCTTCTCGGAGGAGTGATCGTTGGCCTTGAAAAAACAGTGGCACTGGGCACGAGGAACCAACTACCGGGAAAAGCTAGAAATAAAACCGGGGCAAGTGCTTCTCCATGCTGTTTTATTCAAGTGGCATAGTCAACCTGGGTGATGGGCAATACCCAGCTCCTTGTCACAGAGGAGGAAACAGATTCAGGGGGGTTAACCAGCTTGCCGAAAATCACAGCTTATAAATCTTAAACCCAGAAGTCCTCCGCTTTCCTATGGATGGTCAAGCTCGCAATCCGGCCACGTAATGCATGATACCCCTCTATTGTTCTTAAAAGTTCCCAGGCTTTGCACATCTTTTGATGATCGGGCTTCTATGCGAACAAAGAGGAGTTGGCTTTTTCAGACCGTTTTCATTCTGTAGACTCTGCTGCCCTCCTGTGGTGAAGTTGAGGTATAGCCACCTAGGCTGTCCTCATCCATTCCAGTAACACTGATCTTATTAGGAGCAGTGGAAAGGGGGAGAAGGGGAGGAAACGCGGGTATATCAAATTGTATTTATATACAAAGAGGTAGTGCACGCATGTTTAGAAAGCCCAGATCATGGAAACTAAGGGAGAGAATAATGGGAAAAGGATTGCCCTAGCCTAGACAAAGCTACAATTTTAAGGTCTGGGCCCCTTTGATATGCCCACCTGGCTACAGTTTTGGGGGATAGGAACAAATGCCTTCAGGCGGTTATGAAATAAACAACAGCCTGTCCCTGGAGAGAGGATATCTGCATAAGCCCCACAGGCATGTGACAACCAGGCCTCACCCTTGGTCTCAAACAAGTATTTGAGAAATGACTACAAACAGCAGTCACTACCAGTGTTGCTTCTTTTTTTTTTCCAGAATTCTTGCTAACTTCGGATGAGTGCAAGTGTGAAACAGACACCACCCCGTCCCAGCCGAGGAGACTATAACATACAGCTCACAGAGAGCATTCCATTATTCAAGACAAAAAGACGTTTTGCTGCCAGGAAAAACTGCCAGCACTCATTGCTCTTGGTAGAAACGGTAGGAAGCTGGGTTTGAAGTGCGCAGTGAAGAATTTAAGCTAGACGCAAGGAAGAAATTTCCAAGGGGAGTGTGAATGGCAATGCAGTGTGTGGCAAAGAAAACTGAACTTAAAATCTCGAGGGCTGGATTTGAGTTCCTACTCTGCCACAACCCAGCGGTGTGACCTTGGGAGGGTCGTGTCACCGTTCTCAGTTCCCCTATCTGCAAAAAAAAGAGTGTCACACTAAACAATCTCTAACTGTCCATTCAACCCTAAATGTTTATGAGCCTGAGATTCTATGATGTGTCCCTGTGGAGGCTCAAAGACAGGGGAGGAGGAATGCTTTAAACTGTTTCCATTGGTTTGGACACGGATGTAGTTGCAACCAGGGGAATGACTAAAATGACCTTTTCAGATGGCCTTCTCTTCCAAAATCTGGGGAATTTGGGGATGGTTCTCAAAATAGGCTATTCAAAATTTGCCTAATGAATAGAATCCTAGCATCTCAAGATTTTAAACTTTAATGGTCATCTCATCCAACCCCCGTCTGTGGTTTGAATCGTGCCACCAGGATTCTGGGTCCTTAACTACTTCAATGCCATGAAACTGGTTCTTTTCAAAGCAATTCAAGCAGCCTTGGAAAACCTGGTCATTAGAGAGGTCTGCATATGTAGTTAAAATCCACCCCACTATAGCTGCTAATGGTTGGTCCTAGTTTTATCCTTGGGAGTCAGAGAGAACAAATCTAACTTCTTTTTCCATATAACTATTCAAATATTTAAAGGTATTTCATCAGTTTTCTGCATCCACAGTCCCTTCCACAAATCCCTGTCTAGCTTGGGTTTAAGCTCTTTCACCACCTGGGGGGTTCTCATCTGTCCAGATCTCTTTCAAGGGTCTGAATACAAATTAGAGAAGCAATGGAGCATGGTGGTCAAGAGTTCAGAATGTGGCCCCATGCCACCTGGTTCAAAATCTAACTCTTCTAGTTAGAGTTCGCATGGCCTTGGAAAAGTTACTATTTGTATGCCTTTGAACAGGAACTTATACTTTTCTGTGTCTTTTTTTTTTTTCTCTCATCATCAAGTATGGATTAAAGTGTGAGTTAATACATGTGAAACACTTAAAAAAGTGCCAAACACAATGGAAGTGCTCAACAAATGGTAGCTATTGTTATAATTACTAAAAAAAACAGCTTCACAACGTAGAATAAACCCATCACCTCCCTCATTCTAAACATTATACCTTCACTAATGAAACCTTAAGAATTCAGTAGCTTTTTTTAGTGTCCACTGGTACACTCATGGAGGTACAATAAACTTCCTGTCAATTAAATCAACTATCAAATAAAACCTCTAAATAATTTTTATACATCCTACTTCTAAACCACACCTCTCCCATGTTATACTTGATATGGCCAACCCAACCTTATATTGAAACTTGTTACATTTTACTATCAGATACTTCAACTGGTCAAGATCACTTGGAATCTTCTTCTGTGACCCAATTCATTCAAAATCTCTCCCAGTTTCAAATTATCTACAAATTCTACAGCTTCATTCTAGTCAATAACCCCCCCCCCAAAAAAAAGACAGAGGACAATTTCAAAGAAATAGAAACTATGCAAGGAGGTAAAAACTCCAAAAACAATTTATTAATATTCGCGGAGAAATAAAAGATGTGTCACCCATGACACAAAAACAGTGTTCTTTAAAAACTAAACTATCAGATGGGGAAAAAAAACTCTTAGAAGTGAAAAATATGATAACAGAAACTCAACAGTGTTGGGGAAACAATTTTGAGGAAATATCCCAGAAAATAAAGCACAAAGACAAATCAGTGGAAAGGTGAAAAGAACACATGAGAAGATTTGAGGTGCAATTCAAAGAGTTCAGTATCTAAACAGAGGAAAATTCAAAGAGAACCCAGAAAATAGATGGGTAGATGTCATCAACTGAATAATTCATACATATATATGTACAAGCATGTGGACATACATACATACATCCCAGAACTAGAAGACACATATTTCAGAATGTAAGTGTTCATTTTTTTCAAGTGCCCTGCACAATACATGAAGCGAGACCCACGTTAAGCACATCATCGTGAAATTCCAAAACACTAGAGGTGAAAAGAGAAATCTTAAGGCTTTCAAACAACAGCCAAAAAAAAGTGCATGCAAAACAAAACAAAAACCAAGAAGTGTATGGCTTAAGACTTCCCAATAGTGACACTGGAAGACAATGGAGCAACGCTTTTAACCTTCTAAAAAAACGATTTTTCAATACACAATTCTCTGCCCAGCTAAAGTATTGTTAAGTGTCATGTTACAGCATCAGTTAGCTTTTGCTGTGGAACAAACCACTCCAAACTTTATTGGCTTAAATGAAACAAAACATTTATTACTTATCATAATTCTGTGGGTCAATGGAGTGGTTCTTCTGGAGTGGGCTAGCTTGGTGAATCTTTGCAATCAGGTGTCAGTCAGTTCACCTGGGGTAGATAATCTAGGATGGTTTCGTACACATATTAGAGGCTTGTTGGTCTACAGCAGAAGGAAAAGGGGCTCTCACTTGATACAGTTTGTCTCTGTTCCACATATTCTCTCATCCTCCAGCAGGCTAGGCCATCTTCTCCCCGTGGTGGTTTCAGGGCTCCACAAAGCAGGAAGAAAGGGTACACCCAATCTGCAAGCATTTCTATTTCTGCTTATTTTATATTTGATGGTGTCCCATTGACTTCAAAGCCTAGCTAGGGTCATGATGGTTGGGGACTAGCTAAGGGCATGAATACTGGGTGGGGAATTGTTCAAGTTATTTGGCAAACAAACCACAACAGACAGACGAAAAATATTTTTCATGTGCAAAGTCCAACAATTTACATCCCACACAATATTTTTCAGAAGTTGCTGGAGAGAGTGTCCCACAAAAACAAGGAAGGAGATTAAGAGAGAAATAAGACCTGGAATCCAGCAAACAGAGGATCTATGACAAAAGAAAATCCCCCAAAAATGTTCTTGAAAGATCACATGATAAGGGTTCTGCAGCAGACCCAGAAAGCAACCAGTTCAAAGTGGAGGTCAGAAAGGGGTTCTAGAAAAGACGTTTTCAACAAGATGAATTGGATAGAACACATTATGTATTTCAATATACTGAGAGGTTTTCACAATTGGGAAAAATGGCTGGGGTTGAGTTGGCAATACGTAAATAGAAACGTAAGCAAGCCAAAAACTAACACAATTTTATTAAGTCTAAGAAAAAAAACAAAACATTGAGCAAGAAAGGAAAAATACTTGTATTTGACACCATTATAGGACCAGTCCCTCTGTTTCACATTTATTTTGTAAACAGTGTATTAAAGAATTGGAATTTCAAATCAGTGGGAAACAAACAAAATTTTTTTAATCACTGTTTTCATTCACGCTCTGTCAAATCTTCCTTCCCTGCTCGATAGTAAATTCTTTAACACCTCGGGCAGGTCCCATAATGTTCCAGTTATGTGCAGTTATTAAAACTCAGTTCCATCCTGTTAATAAGTCTGAGCTCATATCTGATTCAAAATGTTCCCTCTCCCTCAGTGGAGGTCAGACCTATGGCTTCAGGGACTTGGAGCGGGAAGGAAGACATTTTTTTCATCGCCACACCACCTCCATCTGCCCTCAGATGCCAGATCCTTTGGGAACAGGGAAGGGAGATTTGCCGGGGGGAGAAAGGGGGAGTAGTGGCAGAAGACAAACATCTCCTTACTTAACTGGAGCCATTGGAATCCTGTCTCTGGACAACCTTGACCAATCGGTAAGGCTAGGCACGCGGGGCAGGTGCCCAAAGCGGGCGCTGTTGTGGGGCTCATGAGTACATTGACGGGAGGATGCCATAGGCCCCCTCTCCCTACATGACTCACTGAAGGGAACCACTGGGAATCCCTCCTCCAGCTCCATTTCTACCATCCTCCCAACTCGCGTCACTAGCGGTCCATCCAACAGCCCCTCTCTGATGTGGTGCCTCATCCTGTGGGCAGCGCTCTTCCCACGGACTCCCCAGTCGCCGTCCGCAGTGTTCTCTCGGTCCACTGGAAACTCAGGGCCCCTCCTAGGCTCACGGTGCTGGTGCAGGCTGCGGCACGGTAGCCGCCCCTTATCTGAGCCCTGTGGTGTCCCCCAAACCTTCTTCCTTTCTCAGGCTCTCAGGGGCAGATGAGCCGGTCTGATGCCTGGGGTACGGGACGCCCTTCTCCCTGCCTTGCGGCAGACACACGCAGGCTTTACAAATGATGGTCTGAGAGGCCCCTTCATCGGATGCTGGAGAAGGAAAAGCAACTCCTGTGCTGGCCCTGGAGTTGCACGCACTCCCCCCAAAGCCAGCGACTCTAAAAATCCCGGCGTCTCTAGACTTCTTATGTAAGCTGCCACCTACCCTTTCATCCTGGGTGGGTGTGGTGGCAGGTGGGGGCCAGGACATTCTACAGCTTCCTGCTGAGCCCTGGAGAAAGGGTCTGGCTCCCCTCTGTGTCACCTCAAAAAGAGGAGTCTTTGAGCCTTTTACTTTCAGATTAGGGTTCAGTCACAATTCTGGGACAACACGCTCTTACCTCTGTTCCTCTACCTGTCTCCCTGACTAAACTGGGTGCATGAAGTGTATCTAAACAACATCCTGAGTATTTTCTGCCTTTTAGTATTTATTGCCCCAAAGTGTCCATGTTAACCATTCTGAAATCAATCTTTAGGTTAGGAAATTTGAATTAAATTATGTTAAGGAAAAGAGAAGGATGTTTTGTTTTAATTTTTCCAACCTCTTCGCCTTTTTTTTTTCAATTTCGTGCCTTAATCAGAAAAAAAAAAAAAAGTAGGAAGAAAAAGTGCTTTTATCATATTGGCAAGCTACACGCTACTTTCATTAAGAAACCTTTAGCATTTTATTACAACTTCCTCTGGCCAAAATATTATGCCCAGTAAACCTCTTATATGACATCATTCCCTCCCAAGTGCAATGTTTATTCCGTACAGAACAATGCCTGTGTGCCAGTCATTGTGCTAAGGGCTAGATCTGTGTTTTTCAAACTGCTGCTCATGACCCATTGATGGGTTGTAAAATTAATCCAGTAGCTCGTGACCAAGTTGTTTTTTAAATATGAAATAGAACAGAAAGTATTAGAGTGTATTACATATAGTAAGGGTATTTTTTCATGAAATTTTTGTTAAAGTTGTATGTGTGTGTGTGTGTGTGTGTGTGTGTGTGTGTACACATCTAGGTATGCCAATTAGTAATGTAAAAATATACATTTCCTACTGCAGATTATGGTAAAAAAAATTGAAAGCGTTTTCATCTAGCATCTCATTTAATCCTCACAACAATTTATAAGCTAGGATACAATGACTGTCCTCAGTTTGAAGATCAGAAAACAAAGGCTGAAGCAACACACTCAGGTTCAAATAGCTAATAAATCACAGATCTGGGATTCAAGTCCAGACCTGTTGATTCAAGTCCATGGTCTTAACAGTATGCTATCTCTCGTCCACATGATTAAGAAACAAAATAAGAGACTGTGTTCAAAGCTATGTTCATACCTTTTGATCAATGGCCTAATCCAAAGGAAATACACATAAGTGTCCTAGACTAGAGCTTGCACAGATCAGTTCTGCTTTCCACCCTACCAAAACCATTTCACACGACTCATGTTTAGGATGAAGACTGATGTGCAATACTTATTGAAATCGGATGCGCAGAAGAGACAGCAGTGAATTGGCAGCAATGCTGTCCCCGTTGTTGTATTCAGGACTTGACCTGGAGCCTGTATCGAAGGTTCTGGGCCTTCTCCATCTCCCTTCGTCTCATCCTTCCATGCCACGTTGATTTTTTTAAACTGCACTGAAGCCCTCCAGCCCATCTGGGAAGGCAGCTGGGCAGCTGGTGTGGTGAGTCACGTGGTTGTTCTAGTTAGTGGTCCAGGATCCTGCCGTGCTCAAGCTGTGCTCTGACGGTCGCCACCTAATTCATCCACATATATAGCAGTGGCAAGGGAGATGCCACGCTCCCAAAGCCTTAACAGTATTTTTTGTAATGTGTATACATCCTTAGAAGTAGCATAGAAGTCTCTGATTTTCCTCTCTCTGCCCTACACTCCCACGTCTGTCTTCCCAGCTTGCTTCTGGCAATGTGACTTCATGAGGCACTCAAACACATAAAGCCATCAAGCCACACTTACATTTCTTCCTCATAATTTCTATTATTGGCATTAGAAACAGTGGTAGGAAAAAAATATGGTAAAGAAATGGGATGTACTTTTCCTGGTATTTATCTTCTTGTCTTGCCTACTTTTTTTCTGGAAACAGGGGACATAACGACAAGGAAACTTCTGAGACTCGTTTGAAATTATCCAAAGTCTCCACTTGCAAATGACATGGTTTTCTACAGAAGTAAAACTAGCTCTTTCCCCCATGCAATGTGGCAGGTTGAATGGATTGTTGGCTTTTTGAGTGGTTTTGCAGATCTGACCCCAGCAGTTAAAAATGATTATAAGTATCTGATTCCTTTCACACTCCAACAGGAGCTCTGCCACTGCACAAGGATTAAAGAAAAAAAAACAACAAAAATTATAAACGTAACTGTGCAAGGAGGGCTTGGATCAAGGTGACCAGCCAGACGACCTCACCCCTATAATAACACCCTGTGAAAACCTGCCGGGAATAGAAACAGACCCACTCAAGGCGCAGCATTTGGCACCTGAGTTCTGTGCATGTAAAAAGGGCAGAGTGTGTTCCTTTAAATTAGATTATGTTAAATAAGCCCCTGATTTCAGCATTCTTTCCCATGGAGGGCTGCAGGGAAGGAGAGAGCCCCTTTTATGTAAACTGAGGAAGCCTTTATTCACAGCCCGAGACAATGTAGCTACACTGCAGAGCCAAAAAGCCTCACCGATTACAGGGTTGCCAGCCTGGATGCCAGAATTCACCACCTCCCTTGTCCCTCAAGAACCACCATTAATGAGATAGCCATTAAAAAAAAAATCCTAAAATCATGAAAAGTTCTTGCAGGCTTCCCCCCTGAACAAAGTAAATCCCATCCTTGTGCAGAAAGCCCCAAGAGCCCCAGTTGGAGAACACAGGGTTCTTCCCGGACCTCAGAACTTTCTATCGCAATTCCCGAGTGGCCTAGTAGTGATCTGGAGTTCCCTTCAAGCAACTGGTTCCATCACTTTGATTGACACACACTCGATTATCTGGCCAAGTATCCGTCAGTCAAATCTGGTGTTTACATGGGTCGGTAAGTTCAACCACATCACCACGAGCCAGTTGGGAGCAAAGACAATAGTCTCGGTGGAATTCAGAAGGATAACAAATTTCACAGATACAGGGCAAAAACTAAAGCTTCAGATACAAAACGAGTGGAACATTTCTGGTAGCCAGACAGCCCATAACCACCATCCTCCAGAACAGCAACTGCTTCAGTCGCTGCTGCCAGGGGATTCCGTGGGCCCTGCGTTTTAGGAAGCCGCCACCCCCAAGGCACTGACTGTACTCTGACCTCACCCTCGGGCTGCCTGGACCACTTTATGTGTTAAAAATACCCCAGACCTGTCCTAATTTCTGAAAAAGCAGCACAGTTGCAGCCAACGCCGACCTTGCAGAAGCAGCTGACGATTCTAATCTAGCTATGCAACTAACTTCTGCTCCGGAAGGCCCTTCTGAGCTTCTAGTCCTGAGGGACATGGGAATATGTCCAGGGGCCTTTGTGAGGACCATACAACTCTCTGTAACAACACAGCTCCAAAAGAAAACCCAAAATGTAGATACATCTAGGGTTCATCCCAGGAACTCTCTGCCTTCTTTTCTCTGCCTTCTTCTACCACGTATGGATGAAAACAAGCAACATAGGCTTTCTTAGAGACAGAACTAAATAAAACTCCAATCTTCCCCATCACGTATCATCTTAACACGACGCTAATTCTTCCAGAAATAAAGCATGCAAGTTGAATCTGCCAGCGGGACAATGTTACCCTCCATTGACCTTGGCGACCTTGAAAGAGCACTGCTTTCCCACTGATCTGAGAGGCACTGTTTGAATAATTACTCTAAATAATTACTACAAATAAACGTTCTCTATTATAGTAGCTATTCCATTTCTGGCTTTAATGTTCTTCACCTTCTTCCAAATAAACATCATTTCCCAATGCCTGGAAAGTTCCAATCTTGTTCCAAATTTACATATTACTTTTCCATTATCTCAGGGCAGCAATAATAATAACCGTTATAACATCTTCCTTCTCCTAGAAGAATCCTGGCCACTTCTTGTACTTTTCTGGTTTGGAATTCTCTTATGGGCTTATTTTTTTTTCTTTCTCCTCCTCCTCCTTAGTGGAAAATGTTACTTCTAGCTTCTGGAGTTAATTTAATTTAATTTAATTACGGCATTTTCCACACATGCCCACAGGCTCTTGGTAATAGTTGCATTTTTAATAAATCTAATATATAATAATGACTTTGTTTTTAATTTTCCACTGAGAGTTGGATCCTGAGTTGAATACAGCGCCCCAGACAGGGGTGTCTGGTTCACTCCACGTGCTTGGGTTTCAGGCAACTGAGGGCTCCTAATTGGAAAATGGCTGTGCCTTCACTTTCTATCCCTGCACACCTGTGTTTAATGTCCTCAGCAAACATCCCTTAGGATGTGAAATGACCGGTTGTTTCAGTCAAAATGATCAAACCAGTTGTGCAGACATCCCCGGGCTGGACGATGAGAGGAAAAACGAAGGTACGTGGATGGTCCCTGGCCAAGCCATTCTACAAAGCGATTCTGAGGACAGTACTCTTTGATGGTGGCTTGTACCAGTGACCTGCTGCTCTCCGCCTGTAGCCACAAGTCAGTGGGCCAACTCAGAGGTGGAATCAAATCCAGTCCAACCAAAAGATAAACCCTATCACCACAGATCACTCCTTTACAAAGACCATCCTATAACCAACCATTGTCAGCGTTCACTGTTGGGCTGCTTTACGGCTGTTTATCTAAGTTCAGGTAATTCAACCATATGGTAAATTCACAAAGCTTGGGGTTCTTTTTTCCTTGTCTTTCTCCCTTATCCCAAGTGCTCAGTAGAGAGCTCGGCGCCACAATATATGCTCAGTAATATCTAGGGCTACTTTTGTTGGGTGCTGACCATGTGTCAGACACCGTTCTTAGCATGTCACCTATAGTACTTCAAAGGAGTTGCTGATACTATTGCTCCACTCTACAGATGAGGAAATGGAGACCTCCCGAGATTAGACAATTTGTTCAAGTTTGCCACGCTAGGAAATGGGACAACTGTCGAACTGCAGAGTCTAAGCTATTAAGTGTTAGGCTGTGCTTACCAACGAAAGCCCAATACAGCAAAATCTGCAGCGGAGCACTCAGAAACTACTCAGCGTTCTTAATAAACAGGGTATCCCCTTGAGGTCACATGTAACAGACCTCGGTTCTCCTAGCCAGTGGCAGAGATCTCTGCCCACAAGAAAACTTCACTAAGCAGCTATGAGAAAAGTGGGCAAGCGGGACCAGCCAGAGATTCAAAATGGAGCTAAAACGTCCCTGCTACAGTCTTTCTCACTTGACCATCATCACAGGGGGGTGGTTCCTTCCAAAGGATGGCCCGGGGAACAGCTCCACCACGGTGCCCTGGTGACCTCCATGTAGCCAGATAGGCCACGCTGGCAAAGCCTTGAAACACAGCTCATCTGAGTTCTCCACAGAATGTCTCGTGATCCTTCCAGAACACGAGAGCCTGGGGGCCCCGTGAGGAACTGTTGCAAAGCTGCTGTCCACTAACCTCCCCGTCTGCCCTGTGAGGCCACCAAACACAGGTTCTCATTGTCCCCCAGGTTCTGATGAGGTATGGGGCTTCCTGGCCTGTCTCCCTCAAAGCAGAAATGCAGAACATAAATCCACGCAGCCGCAGTGTGGAATTGGCTCCTTGGCAATGGGGTCTCTCATAAGTTGTGTCTCAGTGGTCCAGCTCCTTTTGCGTGCGTGCGTGTGTGTGTGTGTGTGTGTGTGTGTGTGTATGTGTGTGTGTATGTGTGTGTGTGTGTGTGTGTGTGTGTGTTGTCCTTCCTTGTGTG
This sequence comes from Hipposideros armiger, assembly GCF_001890085.2. NCBI lineage: Eukaryota > Metazoa > Chordata > Mammalia > Chiroptera > Hipposideridae > Hipposideros > Hipposideros armiger. The sequence goes on from NW_017731395.1 coordinate 2,401,302, forward strand.
ATGGATAAGGACCACAGGGAGCTGGGTGCCCTCAGCAATTTTTCCTTTCGCTGTATAAGTAATAAATGGTCTGATTCTAAAAGCGGCTTGTTCTAGCTTTATCAGCCTCATCACTTAGGCCTTGACCTTACATTGTGTCTTGTGTGTGTTTGATAAACTGTCCCATCAAAGCAGTCACCTATTTAGACAATGAAACGAAATCAGCTGAAAAGCATGGTTAAATAAGAGCTGTGTCATTTCAACTGAGAGTGTAAACTGATACTAAAAAAATTCACTTATATACATATATACATACATCTCTCTCTCTCACACACACACACACACGCACAAACACACACACACACACACACACACACATTTCTGTTAAAAAGCATCCCTGAGAGAAACAGAAAAGTCACTAACTGAAGGCATTGGCTTCTGTTTGCCTTTTCTTAAGCAAGCTGGTGGTGATTTGGGAAAATAAATGCAAATGTATTCAGTTTAACAAAATTAATATTTACTTTCTGTAGACAAACTCAGTAGAATTCCCAGGGTGCCCATATTTCCACCTCAGAATTTAAAATTAAGTACTAATTCTGAACTCCAGAATCTGTGTGTATCCAAATGCTGAGATGTGTCTGAGGGTGGATCAATTGACTCATGAGGTCTCCTCTGGGCCATAACAATAAAAAGAACGTAAGGAACTCCCTGTTATAGGGCAGGACTTGGGGATGGACTCTTCCGGTTAACAAATACATGGATTGCCAATTTTTGAATAGTTATGTTCAAAGAATATGTGAAAAGTGATTAACACCAAAAAGCACCATGATGTTATTTTAAATGATTGAATGATTCAAAAGTCAATTACAAGACAAAGTAAATGAGTAATTATTAGGTGATCTAATTACCACAGAATGCTAAAAACTAAAATATTTTTTAATTAATTTTAATTAAGGAGTGGAGACAACCCTTGTCCTAAAGACCCAGACATCCCATTGGAGAGGCAAGATTTTCATTAATCACACTAGAAAACCAGCAGTACTACTCAAAGGCTTCTGAATTACCTCGGGGAAAACCAATTTTCATATATCGGATTGGCACGGCCAGTTCAAGATTATCTGATGAAAGAATGACAAATAACCACATTTCCACTTTTTAATTTTTTCAAGTGTCTTTCCATTTCACTAAGTTGAATTATAAATCCCAGGTATAATTAGCTTCACGGACATCATATACAAAGGAAAGTTAAATCACTTCCTTCTGCCAAATATAAATGTGTCTGACACGCCTAATCTCACTGGTATACTCACACACACACACACACACACACACAAAAGTTACTGCAAAGTCATCAACCTTTCCAGTTGGACTCCTTCACTCTGTTTTATTAAGAATGATGTCATGCAGTACTCTTTCGTTTACTTTACTAAAAACCTTTTTTTTTTTTACATTTCTTCCCCCACTAGAAACATCTAACCATAAAGACAGTCTTTGGACTACAGTCATTTGAAACTCATCCAGGAGGTTTCACATACAGGAGGGGGAAAGCCAGAGAGATGGGGAGAGGCCAAACGACACAGATGATAATAACAATAGCTCTCGTTATGAAGCAGTTCAATGTGAAGCTCACTCTGGTAAACCCTTGACAAGTATCTCATTTATTTCTCACAACAGACCAAGGGGTAGATTTTATTTCCATGTAGTGATTGGGGAAACTGGGGCTTAATTGTTGAGTAATTGATCCAAGATCAAAATGCTTGGGCCGGCTGGGTGGCTCAGTTGGTTAGAGCGCGAGCTCTGAGCAACAGGGTTGCCGGTTCGATTCCCACATGGGCCAGTGAGCTGC
>NW_017731395.1:2403211-2432199 GCF_001890085.2 Hipposideros armiger
ACTCCCGCATGGGATAGTGGGCTGTGCTCTCCTGCAACTAGATTGAAAATGGCGACTGGACTTGGAGCTGAGCTGCGCCCTCCACAACTAAGATCAAAGGTCAACAACTTGACTTGGAGCTGATGGGTCCTGGAAAAACACACTGTTCCCCTTCCCCAATTCCCCAACACTGTTCCCCTCTCCAATTCCCCAATAAAAATCTAAAAAAAAAAAAAGATCAAAATGCTTCACCCCCTAAGTCTGTCTCAGTCTCTGGCCTGGTTCCAGCCACCGCCACCACGCACCAGTACACAGTGAACGTGCCACAGATCCAGACCACAGATACTGGCCAGGCTCCTCAGCCAGGAAGTCAACACATTCCAGTTCATAACTCTCACGGCAGAAGAAGGGCAATGGAAGTGGGGAGAAGCCAGTGGCAGGGAGGCCTGTAAGAGGCATGCTGCAACAGACCAACCTGTTCTCTACCTCCCACTAAACTGCGAACACATTAAGGACAAACATCCTATCTACTGGATCTCATTCACCCAGGTCCTAGGATGCTGCCCTGGGCACAGGGGTTTTAAATCAACTTTGTCAAACTGCACTTCACCCTTCTGTCTGCTCACATAACAGGTTTCTCAAATGAGTGGGACACAACTGGATGTCACCAAGGCATCACAGTACTCTTTTCCCCAGCACCTCTTCAAACCCACCCTGTGACTAAGTCCTTTCTCTGGCCCCACATGAAACCACAGGCAGGGCTCACAGCTTTTCTGAGCACTCTTAGATAATACAAAGTGTAATCAAGTCTAATAACCGCCCAACCCCAGTCCAGGCTAATATTATATCCAAAGTCCTATACAGTGAGGGACTTGTCCCTCTCATCCCCGCCCCCCAGCTCAGGCCCAATCACTGAGAGTAAATCTGTTACCAGTTGTTTCTTGCATCCCTAGTTATCAGGCCCTGGAGGAAGTGAAGAGAGGAAAGGAGGAGGAGTCTAATTTGGCAGGAACGGTTATATATTTGGCATCCAGCAAATCTCTTCCTTAGGTCTTCTTTCCATTCTTTAGAGACCATTTTTATTCCCTTGACAAGAGCCTTGCCCTGCCTCCTGCCGTCCCACGTGACATCTCCATAGGCATGGGGTTCTAGCACTCAGCCTCTCTGTGGGGTAGCTGTGCTTCTCTAGAAGGTTCCACTGGGGGTGGGGGGATACCCTTAAGATGATCCCAAGGAAACTCCCTTCCACTGGCTCCGCATTAGACCCCTGGAAAACCTGCCCACAGTTCCGTTGTTTGTACAAATGAAGGTTTTTCCCATCATAGCCACATCTGTCTCCCACCAAGCAGGCACAGATCCATCGTCAGCCTGCTGACTTCAGACTTTGCCGGGGTAGGGGCGGGTATGAACCATGCCTTTTATTTTCTGTATTCTGATTCTTTGACTTAAGAGGACTTGCTGGAGTCTCCTAGGGTTAGCTGGTTTCTAGAGATAGGAAACGCCTGACCTGTGAGAGCACTTTGCATATGCAAACCAACCAATCCCATGCTCACACTCCCAGCCACCTCCTTGTCAGACCCTCTTACTCCAGACCATTATTCCCCTAGGGATATCCCCTGGGTCCAGAGCCCGCTGAAATTATTCAAACTGGCTCATCGTAAACCTGTTCACCCTGCCTCACCCATTCCTGCCTGTGGAAACCACAGTCAAGGCTCTGACCCGTCGTTTCTCCCTCTGCCCCTTGACTGACCCTGGGGCTTCCCCATGTGGCCCCCACCAGGACACAGCAGGCCACTCCTCTTGGGAACTCTAAGTAACAAGCTGTCATTTCAATGGCAAGAGTCTCGGATCTGTTGCTCCTTAATGTACTTCAAATGTTCTATTAATACACTATGTTTTAAAACAGGAGGGCAGCAAACACCCGGCCCTGTGTTCCAAGTTCTTGGGGACATTTAAGCACCCCTTTAAGCCCCCTACACTTGGTCCCCTGCAGGCTCACATGCCACCCATTTCCGTGGGGAGGAGTTCGACAGGCTACAAGCTTTTCCAAAGGAATTCTCTCCAATATCTTTTATGACCTGGAGGGAAGTGATGAGCAAACAGTAACAAAACCATTTTCACCGTCCTTAGCACGTTCTAATGTAGGTGGTCTGCCCCCAGTGAAATTGTCCTCAGGAAGAGCCTCATTTTAATATCCTCTCAGACAGGCTTTCCATTTTACAGCCTTCGGAAAGTCACAAATTGTCAAAATTGGGTCTAGAAAATTAGAAGACAGCACACCAAAAGGAAAACTATAAAAAACTGAACCAAAACAAAGCAAAATAAGCCAACAGCAGCAATAATAAAAATCTCATCTGAAAGCTGGCTGTAAGTCAGTGTATCGAGGGAGATGTGAGCTCCACTGAGTAGGGTCCATTCTCTGTGTTCCCAGGGGCCCCTATACACACATCACTGAGCCTGTGTTGTCACTGTCGCCTCCCTAGACCCTTGAGCCACTTGAGGCCAAGATGTGACTTAGCTTCAAAAGTGCATCAAAAATTACGAAGCACCTTCCATACTCAAAATACTGGGATAAAAAAATATATATATGAATAATTTATGCTTTTCCTGCCCTCAAAGAGCTTACATTCTAATTTCAGCAGATGAACAATGAGGAGGGTTGAAATAAACAGGTAATTTCGGGCCGGCCGAGTGGCTCAGTTGGTTAAGAGCTCGCTCAAGAGTTTGAGCTCTGAGCAACAGCGGTTCGAGTCCAGCCCGAGCTGAGCAGTTGACGTGCACTGTAAGACTATTTACATGTAAGACTATTAACAATTACAAGGTGCCAAAAAAAAAAAAAAAAAAAGAAAGAAATAAACAGGTAATTTCAATACACAAGAGTAAAAGTGATGACTGCAGTACATCCAAGGTCATATGAGGCCATAAGAAGATAGCCATGCAGGTGGGGGAACGCTTCTTGCTGAAGTGACAGCTTTGTCTTGGGAATGTAACATGTAACACATAAAAAGGAAGTGGGGACAGAAGGGTGCTTCGGGCAGAAGACAGGGCCTCCGTCTAATATCACGTTCTGTGCCCAGAACTACCGGTCACGTGGTCTCCTGAGAGTCAAGTTCAAGGCAAGAAGCAGCGGGGTACAGGCTAAAGAGGCAGCCTGCGTAGCAGGAGGGAGGGCGGGGCCATATCTAAGAGCCAAGGTTCATGGGGAGTCACTGAAAGGCCAGGAAGTGATGTGGGGAGATTGGACCTGCTCGGAGAGGGCCAGGAACTGGGTAAGAAGAGTGAAGGGCATGCTGGAGATTGGAACAGACCTGTGTAAGTCCTATAAAGTTATGCTTTTCCAGATATATAAAGCCAAATTCCCATTCTTTGTCCCAGTTCATTTAGTTCTATGAATTTCAGAACCTGGAAAACCTATCTAATCGGTAAGGCCTTAATTAAGACAATCTCTGATGAACTGAGCCAATAGGTCATCCCAGCAATGTTGCTCATGTTGCGATTATTCCTACCAAGTGTTGTAGGTACGCCTCCGGAAGGCACCAAAACATAGCCAGGAAGGAGAGCTCTTTCCTAAGCTTAGATCTCAGCAAATCCTCTCTGTGCTATCTTTTATGTAATGGGAAAAAATAATTTATTTTAATTACTTGCTAAGTATAGGATCACCCCCTTTAAAATGTAATGAAGAGTTAATCTGGGAAGTACAATCTAGCTAACATTTATTTCATCGAATTCCATAGGAATTGATTTAGGGAATAATTGTACTCAGCGGTGGAAATGAAAAAAGTGCCCAGGCCCCCAAAATTCAAACCCCCTCAGCCAACAGGCGGTTGGTTTACAGCATGCGAACGTCTCCGCGCGCATCCCCGTGGAAATCATGTGCCCTTCTCCACTTTGAATTCGCCTGTGGGAGCTTTAAAACAAAAAATCAGAAGTTTCCTTTTAGCAAAGGTCAGCCCTGGAAAATCGCTCTCTACCCCATGAAACCAACTCCCGTTTGGGATTCCCAAGCTGAAGTTGATTTCCTGAATTTACCAAGTGCTTCTTCTCATTACTGTTTTATGTCTTCTAATAGAGGAAATTCTCTCTTTCCAAAGGCAGAACTATTCCCGACAAGCTCCCACTGCTGCTCTCTGAGAAGCCTGCCAGGAGAATTATTGCTGTGTATTTCCATACTTTCTGATTTCGGCCAACTGAACGCAGGACCTTCCCCTCCCTCAATCAAGGTTTATTGATTTCCAAATGTCTCACGGGAACCAGCACAGAATAACCTGCTGATTCTATTGAAGCAAGAGGTCTGCAGGTCAGAGTTTTAAATGACTGTTGTTTATTCCTTCTTCCCTTTATTATAAGGACCTTTCCACAATTATCCCTATCGGCTCACCTACCCAAGTAGAACAATGGACTTGGTGCCGAGAGCTGGGGGCAGGGGTGTAAGGCATTGTGGAAAGAATGCCAAATGTGGAAAGCAGTGTATCTAAAGTGAGCAGAATGCTGTCAAAATTCCAAGTATTCTTTTTTCATTAGGTCTGCGTAGAGGACACCATGCTCAGAAAATGAAAGCAAGCCTCAGAGAACCACAATGGCTGACTACCCAAGGCCGTATAACCAGGAAATAGCAAACTCTGGATCATGTAGGGTTGGGGCTGCCTGACTTCACACCAGATGGTCTCACCAGTGTGTCGGCCACATTAGAGGCAGTGACCACTTCCCTGCTAAGGTCTGATTTGGAACCCCGGTTGCATTACAACAAGATACAGTCCTCAATAATTAGTGCTATAAAAATCATATAAGCCCCAGATGTATAAAAACCATCTCAGCCAGTCTACCTTTTGATACTCCTTTAGTACTTGCTAAACAAAGCCTTCCTAAAGTGAAATGTAACCCTTTGATAGTACTGTTTCTCCAGTCAAATCCTTTCACTGGCGTCCCATTATCACATGATGAAGTTCAAACTCCTCGGTGGGTATGGCAAAACCCTTCATTTTGAAACTGGGGTTTTAGGCATTGAGTCTCTATGGGTTCTTCAGGTTGACTAAGCTGGAGCCGACTGTGACGAGCCAGAGAGAAGGTCTAAGCAATCTGATTCACAATCGCTGAAGATGAATGAGAGGTACCTTCTGTCTATTTGGGGCATGTTTGAAATTTTACCATCCTATAAAAAGTATGTTTTAAATTACACTCCAGTAGTACAGTATTTTCCAAACCTCAAGTTCCATGCACCACCTTCCTAATTTTGGCCATCTCTTAGCAGTAGTATTATATAATACCTTCTATAATATTTTTCTTTATATTGATTTTAAACTGACCCACTATTATATTTTACCAAGACTTGTACTAATAATAATATTTGCAAATCACAGGTTTCATGTGCTAGTGATACCATCTTCTGATATACATTAAAATCAATATATAACTATCAAAATAAAAATGTCTCTACACGCGCCATTTACAACAATCCTTCATTCATGCCAATAATAGCATGTAGATCCTGCTTCAGGAAACACCAATAGGAAAAAACTATTGAGGTTTGGCTCTTATCAGGAACAACAATTAGTTCAATTTTACTCATTGAAAAAAAAGGAAAGGTGAGAAGAGTAAATACTGCCTTTGTAAAGTTTGAATGGGGCCAAGATGAAAAAGACCTTGAATGCCAAATTAAAGAGTTTGGATCATTCGGTTGGAAAATTCTACTACTGAAGAAATGGAATTATCAATCAAGGCAGTGGGATTATCAGAACTGCACTTCGGGAAAGCTAATACAGCTGAAATGTGCAATAATTACATTCCTGATCTCTCCACACACCCAACCTCCCCTCCTCACAGCCTTCTCCTTTGGGTAAACGACACCCGCCCCTCAATTCTCCCAGTCACTGAGTCTGAAACCTTTGGCTCTCTTTCTCCCTCATCCATACCCACCCATCAGCAAATCCTTTCGTTTCTACTTTCAAAATAAATCCAGCCATTTCTCACCATTTCCACAACCAAGCACCATTTAGTCAGAGCCTTGTTTGTCTCTTGCTTGGATTATTAAAATAGCCTTCTAATGACTTCCTGCTTCCATCTCATTTTCCCTAGCATCCCTTCTCCACAAAGCAGCAAGAAGCATCTTTTTTTAATTTCAACCAAATTCTCCGTTGTGTAAAAATAACATTGTGGTCTTACATAACCACAGTGCAATTACCAAAATCAAGAAAATTAACATTGATACAATACAATTACCTAGTCCACAGCCTATATTCACATTTCACCTACTGTCCCAGTAATGTCCTTTCATAGCTATTTGTTTCTTCCCAGTGCAGGATCCAATCATATATCACTTACTACATTTTGTTATGTCTCTTTAGTGCCTTTTTTAATCTGAAACAGTTCCTTAGCCTTTTTGTGTTTCTCAGCCATGCTCTTTATGAAAAAGGTAAGCCAGTTCTTCTGAAGAAGGCCCCTCCATTTGGGCTTATCTGATATTTCTCCATTATTTGATTCAGGTGATACATTTTGGGGGCAGGAAAACCACAGATGTGATATGGTGTCTTCAGTGTATTATTTCCAGAAGCACATGATATTGGTTTTTCCATTTTGGGGTAATATTAATATTGATCATTGATGGGTGTCTGCCAAGTTTCTTCACCATAAATAAAGTTACTGTTTTCCCTTTGTACTTGCTTTGTAAATGAATACTTTGAGACTATGCAAATATACTTTTCCTCATCAAATTTGAATCACTAGTTTCAACATTCACTTCATTCTAATTTCATTATTCCTTCTACATTTATTCATTGGCAATATAAGACCTTTCCCACATCTCCAATTTATTTATTCACTCATTCACTTATATTACTATAAATTCATAAATATTAATTACATTTATTAGTTGATGATCAAATTTTGTTCATCAAATTGGCCCAGATTTGGCTAGAGGGAGCCTCTTCAAGTTAGCTGCTATGTTCTTTTAAAATTAATAATAATACTAATAATAATAATAATAAACTTCTAATTTTGGAATAATTTTTGATGTACAGAAAAGCTGCAAAGTTAGCACAGACAGCCCACATATAGTCTTTACCATTTTACATTACCATGGTACATTTGTCAAAACTCAGAACCAGCAGTACTATGTTACTATAATAGTAACTAAATTCTGGACTTTACTAGGATTTACCAATTTTCCCATTAATGTCCAAGATACCACATTGCATTTAGACTCAATGTCATCTTAGTCCACTCGACCCTGACAGTTTCTCAGACTTTTCTTGTTTTTTATGACCTCACTAATTTTGAGAAATACTGATCAGGTAAATTTTAGACTATATCCCAATATGAGGTAATTAGATGTTTTAATCATGATTTGACAGGGGTATTGGGGTTTGGGGAACAATACTACCAAGATAACATCCCTTTGTCATCATATCCTAATGGGGGGTATATGACAAGAACTTGACTTAGCACCAGGGGTATTAACCTTGATCATTTTGGTTAAGGTTGTGATTTCCAGATTTCTCCACTGTGAAATTACTGTTTCCCCCTTTCTATATTGTATTGTTTGGAAATGAGTTACTAAGTCCATCTCACACTTTGTTGGGGATCAGAAGGGGGAGAATGAGGGAGGATAAAGCACCATTTCCTGGAGCATGGAACAGTCTTCTGTAAGGAAGATTTGTCTCTATTCCTTCCTTTATTTATTTTATTATCCAAGTATTTATATCAGTATGGGCTCATGTATATTTATTTTATACTCTGGGTTATAATTCAATTTTATATATTATATATATGTGTATGTGTGTGTATATTATATGTGTGTGTGTATATATATATTTTTTTTTCAATTGTTCAAATTGTTCCAGCTTTGACCGCCAGAAACTCTTGCACTTTTGTGATTATGTCCCTTTGGCGTGCTTCCATATTTCTGTTCTTTGAGCATTTATTTCCCTATTCCCTGCCACTACAAGAGTCTGCAGGCTCATCCTGTACTCCCCGGCTCAATCCCTAGAATCAGCTTATTGTGTCTCTAAGGAGTCCTGGTTCCTTTTATTGGAGGAAGGTATTTAGAAAACAAGATCTGGGTGTCAGTGTGCTCCTGCTCCTGGAATGTCACTGCTTCCTAGGCCAAGAGACGGCCTTTTAAAACATAGATGAGAGAGAGGGATGGTGGTGGGAGATGAGATTCAATCAGTTATCCAGTTTTTGTTGTACTGATCCCAGGAATGGCCAAAGCTGTGCTTTATAGTCTGGCTCCTCTTGGAAAACAGAATTAAGTCCCACAAACTAGTTAGTTGGAAGGGAAAGTGAAGGTAGGTGACCCAGAAGTTACCAGAATTTGAGAGAAATAGAGGATGGGGCAGGTGGACAAACAATGGATGGCCATTTGTCCCAGTTTGATGAGGACAGGCTTGGTATATGCCCACTGTCCCAGTGTATTTATTAATAGCACTCCCTTTTACCTCAAAAGTGTCTCAATTTGAACAATAAATTATCTGGTCACCCTAGAAACGACCTTAAAGATGAGGTTTGTGGAATTTAGGGTGTTTTGCTAAGTCAAGCAGTGTAATCATTTCTTTGCGTCTCTTGTAGACATTTCCGTGAAGATTTAAGCCACTCTTCAAGATGCCTCAAATTTCAAACATGCTTCTGTTCAACTTTCTTTCTGACACTCAGCTGGTCTCCCTGGGCTATGGCTGCCAAAGAGGTCAAGAATATCCATCCAAAAAGCCTACTGTTTCCTCCATCAGCTAACCCCAGCCCGCTGGCTATGTTTACAATCCTGAGCTGCTTCCACGTAAGACACCTTTGGTGCTTGACGAGCAGAAACCACAAATGGAAAGAAAAAAAAAAAGTACCTTTAACAATCTTTTCTCACTTACCCAATCCTCTTTCATCCTGCTCCACGTCTTGGATGTCCATTTTAGGCCCATGCCCTCCTCCGCTGTATATCTTAGCCATCCGTCAAGGCCCCATCTTGAGGGACACAGGGTAGAGTGGGTCCCTTGGTTGTCTTCGATTCAGATTGTGAAATGTTGAACTGATGTTTATACAGAAAAAAAAAATGTTTTCCCCCATTAGATTAAAAAAATAAAATGCAGAGAAAATTGTACGATGTATTTTGAAAACTCCCATTGTCCACCCAACAATTTAAAATTCCAGTGTCTCCTAGCAACAGCAGAATGCAGTGAAAATACAGTGCTAAATTTAGAATCTAGACGAACACAGGCTTTTAAATAGGTTTATAAAGCAAGACTCACTCCAGGAATTGTGGTCCTAGCAAATTTAATCAACTGCAAAAGAACCATTATAGTGTGTGCAAGTTTAAGAGTTCCATGGTTTAAAAGACTTGGGCTAAAAGGGTCTCCTGGTTTCTTTCAAACTTAAGTCGCTCCAGCAAGGGTTACCTAAGTGCAAGCAAGCCCAGGTGACATTTTTATATTTCCAGGAAGCTCCTGTGCCAAGAGTCAGCCCACAGAGAATGATCAAATCTTCATTAAAACTCCCCAAAGTAGGAATTGAGACCAGGAAATAAGACATTCTCACTTCAGCAGCGTGTTTAGCACCAGGGCTCAAATTGTAAGAGCTACACAGGAAACAGGTCTTAGTCCTGACAGAGGGTGTGTTATAAAACCCACAGCTCCCACAGCACCGTCCCCCGTTTCCTGCAGTAAGGAGAGAAGGGGTCTGCCTCGAGGTCAGGAGGCGGGTGTGAACCAGCTCGGCTGGAGTGGCCGCCTCAGCCAGGCGCCCTAGGGGACTGAAAATGTGGGCCAGAGACAAACCAGGGACGATGTGGGGCACTGGCCTGGGGTTTCCAAATGGTGCCCCACCTTCCCTTCCACATCTCCTCCACCTCGGGGTCAGGCCCCACCCTGGATTGATCTTGCTAACCATCCATAACAGACTCACCTGAGATTTTTCACACTTCAAGCTCTTGCTTTCCAGTTCAGAGCAGTAATTAATTCCAGTTTCATCAGCTATTTTTCACTGGTGTGTTGTCACTGATGGGGTTTGACCAAAGTGAGGAAGCTGTTATGATGCTCGTGCTGGACTGTGAATCAGGAGCCGTGCGCTCTTGTTCTGATAACTTCCCGCATGATGGGCGAGTCAGCGCTTAGCCTCATTGGGATGCATTTTGCTCATCTGTAAAAGGAGAGTTTGGAGTTGGTAGTATACTGGAAAGTACATGGAAATAGGAGTCACAAATGCTGATTTTAAAAGCACTTAATTTAGTCTCTCTGTGCCTCAATCTTTCCTTTAAAATAGAGATGATCATACCAGTATTACAGCGTTATCTTGAAGGTCAAATAAGAAAACGTGCGAGATCTTTAACAACTTGTAAGCAGTACCTAAACACACAGCTTTACTCCAATTGTTGCTGCTGGGCTATCATCACCTAAGTTCTCTTTGCATTCTAAAATCTTGATTTCAAGGACTTTCAAAATGAAACAATAGTTTCTACTCATGCTACTTCCATAATTCTTCCATGGACTTTTATCTGTTCTTCCTTGAAATAGGATCTTAGAACAAAGGAACCAAAAGTCAGCATCAACAGCCACCTCTTTCTTGCTTAAAAAAAAGAGAAGAAAAGAAAAGCTTATGGCTCAGGCTTGCCCAGCGAGCAGTAAAACCATTTAAGTCCTAAACTGTCCACCAGGGGTCAGAGTGTTTAAAAGCGACTTTTTCTCATGTTAAACCTCAAAGAATGAAGATTGCCGGAGAAAATACACTCAACTCAGTGAGTGTTGGAAACGGAGTTCGGATTGTGAAATGTTCTACATGTGTTGTTTTTAAAAGCACCGAAATAGATATGTATGATATCAGGGGTGGGGTGATGGATTGGGAGAGGGGGGTTGTCACCTTGTGAGGGGTGAAAAGGATAACTATTGCATTGTTTTGTACACCTGAAACTAGTAATAATAATAATAAATAAAAATAAAATAAAATAAAAAAAGCACCGAAACGTGCACATGTTTTCCATACTTGTTGAGCTAATGGTCTCGAGTTGATGTTTCTGCTTTTAAACTTTTGGGGGTGACAGAGATTCATCCGGTGGTGGTTTTGCAGGCGTGGGCATTTGTCAAAACCTATCAAATTGTGTGCATTGAATATGGGCTGTGTATTCTGTGCCAATTATACCTCAGTGAAGGCGTTTATGAAGGAGGGTGGATGGTGCTCAACGTCGTCAAAACACCATAAAGGATTCAGTCCAGCTGTTAACAGCGGTTGTGGGAATGCAGGATTTGGGGAGCCAAAATGAAAGTAGCTTTGCTTTATACTTTCATACACTTCTGTCTTGATGGATTCTGTTATCGTGCTCATGTAGTTCCGATGTTATAATTTAAGAAATTGAATTTCAAGCTTTATCATTTAAAATTGAGAATTTTTTTTCAATTTGCATGCTTATTTTAACATATTACTTTCTGACTGTATAGATTTCTGAGAGGGGCGGAGACATAGAGAAAGCCACTTTGCTAATGGGTAGGAAGAAAAGGGGAGATTTATACCACCATATCCTACATGGGGAGGGGCGGGCCCAGGTGGAAGGCTCCAGAAGGCGGCTTTGGACACCCAGGACCAGCCTGAAGAACCGCTCCAAAGCAGCTTTAGGGAGAACCCAAGACTAGGAGTAATAGACCTCATTTCTACATAGATTGTATGGCTGGAATGGAGAACCACTGCCTTGGATGGAACTTGGAAGATATCTTAAGTTCCAAAAGTCTGGAATGTTGATGCTCAGCTTCATTTAGCATAAACTTTGTCCAGTAGATGGTGCTATTTCAGAAACTGAACTGTTCAAAGTAAGTGACGGCATTTTTCCTACAAAATGAAAGTTCTGAGAACATGGTTGAGGCCACGCCGTGGAAAGCCTCGACTGGCAATCAAAGAAGTTTGAGTTTCTTGTCTGTTCAGTGTGAAGTCAATCCACGCCGTGAGCAGAAGAAAGGAATGATGAAAGTTAGTTATTGGAAAAGCTAATTTGATGGAAAATCTACGGATGAATTATAGAGGACAGTGACTTGTTCAAAAGTGAACAAAACAAAAGGGCCCTGAGCTTCCAGAGTCTACAGACAAGTAATAAAACTAATAATAATTATGATGATGATGATTACTATAGATAATAATTAATATTATTAATACATAATTTTATCTGTGTATTATTACTATTATTTTTGAGCACTGACTCCCTTGCCTGGCACTCTTCTAAGCACTTTACATCATGGTAACTATTTAGCCCTCATGACAAAGCTATGAAGTAGGAATTATTATTATCCTACTTTTACAGAGGAGTAAACTGAGGTTGAATAATATGCCCAGACTCACCCGGCTGACATAGTGATGGAGCTGAGATGCAAACCCACACAGTCTGGCTCCATAGTGTGCTGTGATCACCAACACTAAATGGCTTTCTGTTTTCCAGCCTCAGTGGTAAATAATAATAACAATAACAATAATAATATCATGGCACAAGAGAAGATAATGAGTCTGTCCTGACACTGAATTTAAGATGAGGACTAGGCGTGTGGCCTTTAAGCTGCTGAGGTCTTGGTCCTCTCTCATTCTCTTTTACAACTTTCCTGAATGGTTATGATAAAGTCCAAAAGCGGGGGTAGGGTCACTTACTCCAAAGATCCCACCTCTTCCTCATAAGCAAGTTCTTCTTTGTTTGTCAGAATTAAAGACAGTGTAAATGCTACCTCACTGCGTCCTCCATGTATGACAGGCAGAGTGTCACTCCGTCTCTGTTCTCCCACCCACCCCATCTTAACATGGCCACATCTTGACTTCCTGTAGAAACAAGAACAAATTGGAAGTAGAGGCATATGGTGTTTATTTTTTATGCAAAAATACATTTTTCATTGGTATTTGCATTTGTATTTCAAAGTATTCAAGTCACTCTTTCCTGAAGGCCAGGAAATATATATTAATATATAAAAAATATCACCTATATTAGGCTTTCCAGGTAACAGGGATAAATAAATGTTATAATGTACTAGGTACTCAGGGAATACAATTTGACCCAGATGTTTGAGATTCTTTGTGATGATATTTTATTTATTCAATCAATGAAGACTTGAGTCCTTTAAGCAAAGTATAAATTGGATTTAGGATGAATCTTAAGCAATGTATAAAATTGGATTTAGGATGAATCTTAAGCAATGTATATTTTCTCCTGTGTAGCGATTTTTGTAGAAAAATAAATCTACATCTTCCATTTTCCATCCACTTTTAAATGCTAGTTCTATGAGTTCTAATCTACGCAAAAGAGTCCAAAACGCAGGACAGGTGTGGGTGCTCTTTCTATATGTACAATAACAGAGGCATCCCAAAATAGGTGGAAGCTTAGGGCTGAGAGTTTGGAGGGTTCAGAGAAATTCATCTCCTTTCTAGGATAGTGGTGAAAGTGGAGGAAACCAAGGCAAATAGCTCAAATACATGATCTGTGAGAGTGGACCCCAAGTCCCACCTCTAATGTGACAAAACCTGACTGCTGTGCCCTCTGCCATTTGGCTAGAATTTTCCCCTGTAAATCAACAATGCATGCTTAACACAGATGTAAATGTCTCTAAATAGCACAATATACACTCATTTCTTTCCCTTTTGTTGGGGAAAGAGGGATGTATTTGTTTGGCATTTTCACAAGTCAGCCAAGAAATGAACCAGGACATGGTTCATTTCTTAAATGAAGCTACCAAAATAGCCAATATTTGTATTCTAGCATTCAGCAAAAATAAATGAGAATACAGTTGAGCCTTGAACATGGGTTTGAACTGCTTGTATGTGGATTTTTAATAAATACTGTATATGTATATTCTCTTCCTTATGATTTTCTTAATAACATTTTCTTTTCTCTAGCTTACTTTTTTGTAAGAATACAGTATATAAGACATATAACATACAAAATGTGTGTTAATTGACTGTGTATAGTATCGGTAATAAGATTTCTGGTCAACAGTAGGTTATTAGTACTTCAGTTTGGGGGGGGCATCAAAAGTTATACTTGGATTTTCAACTTCGTAGGGATTGGTGCCTCTAACTTTAACGTTGTTCAAGGGTCCACTGTATTCTTCTCGTTTCTTGGCAAACTCAGAGGCCACCCACCACGGACAGAGGAGGCCTTGTATCCTACATTGTCCTGACTTCCTTTCTGCTTGCGTATAGGGGTGCAAGGAGGCCTGCGGGCAATCACCAGCTCCCCTCTGCTGACACACGCCTCAGAGGAGGGGTGAACCACAGAAGTGAGTGACCTCGAGAAACAAAGGCTGGGGTGTGCAGACCGCCTTCCTCCAACAGCCAAAAAATAGGAGCAAAATCCTGGGCACTTAAAATGACCCTCTTCAAAAAAGGCTCAGCTATTACACAGGTTTTGGGTAGGAAGCTGTTTATAGGTTGCTCTGATCATTATGTGAAAGTCATCCAACAAAAGGAAAAACACAAGAATTACATCCGTTTACTTGTCCCTTCTACCTGAATATCCCAGGATAACTCCTTCCCTGGAGAACTGCTTTCTGGGAACAGCTTCAGCTGAGTAAACTGACCGCCAGGTTTGCTCTCCTCAGTAATTCCAATTCAGCAGCTTTTATGGGGTTCTTATCAGGCTGTAATCTCACAGCTAAGGTCAACAAGTCTGTCTGTTATTGCCCCCAGTGTTTGTTTTGGCAAACCTTGGTTGTGAAGTTAATTTAGTTATATATAATCAAAACATAAGTTTTATATCTATCTCGCTATATCTATCAAGCAAAGCTGAATTCACTATTCACAGTTAAAGATCATACACTGTAATATTCAAAAAGAAGGACCTAGGGCTCAGATATTCTTTGCAATAATTAAAAAAATACCAATATCTTATCACTTAGGAAGTTCCAAGGGTTTTAGGAGCTCTGTGCCAGAAATGGGGATTAAAGACCAAATATATATTTTTTGTTATAAATCAAAATATCACACTTGGTCTCAAAAATCTTCCAATATAGTAGAGGAAAGAAAGATGCATAGCATAATACAAGGTAAACTATGGTAAACAGCCACATAATCAAATAGAAAGATCATAAATTACATCATGAGATAGGCCAAGCTTCGAATTCCTGCATAGCTTTGAATAAATTAATTTCTCTTCTTGGATCTGTTTCCTCGCCTGGAAAATGCCAAAATGATAATTATCACATAAGCTGGTTTTTGAGTATTCAATTAGCAACTAGCAACCAGTGTGTGGCACAATGGTTCTACAAATGGCAGTTGTTTCATGGTTGCTGTGATGGTGACCATGATGAGAAGAAAGAGGAGAATGGCGATGGTGGCGATGGTGGCGATGGTGGTGGTGGTGGTGGTGGTTGAGGTGTTAGAAGTACAAATAAAGTGTTTTCAGAGGAAGATTGCTTCTAGCAGAGGAATTCGAGAAGTCTAACTACAGATAGGGCACATCTCTTAGTTTCTCTATGTATCTGTTATCCAGATAGAAGAAAAAGCTCTGTGTTCTTCCTCCGCTCTGTCCGTCTTCCAGTGAGCTGAACCATATTCACCAAAAAGCTCATGTACTTCTGTTCTCTCTTGCCATTCTGCCTCATCATGAGAACAAGCCCAGGCTGGCCCTCCAGAGAAACCAAGCAGAGCACAGTCAAGTCAGCTGGGTGACTTAAAGTCCCAGATACATGAGAGAGCCCAGCCCAAATTAGCCAAGGCGTCACTGGGCTGACTTGCAGCTGACCTCAGATGCATGGGCTGTGCTGAGCCCAGCTCAGAGCAACAAGACCAATGAACCACAGACCTGCAGGCAAAAATAAATCTTCGTTGCTATATGTCACTGGGGTTTTATGAGTGTTGTGCCGTACTGTTGTGGCAATAGATAAGTGATTGAGAAATTGTACCAGAAGTGCAGTGCTACCATAACAAAAGCCTAAAATACATGACAGTGGCTTTGGAGACTGGCCAGTAAGAAGGAGATAGAAAAGTCAGTGAGAAAACTGCTGTAACAGATGGGGAAATGGAAACCCATGTCATTAGTGGCACAACAATTGGTAAAACTGTCCCTATGGCAATTCGGAAAACCTCTGGATTTGAGCAAGATGATTTTCAGGGCAAAATGCTCAAAGTGTCATCTAGTCACTCCAATGTGAACATGATAAAGTGTTGCAAGAAAAATATTAGCTAAAGAAAAACTGGCCCAACTGAAACCATAATTTAAAGAAGAAATGGAGAGGCCAGTACTTGAGCTGAAGAAATAAAAGTTTCTGGTCTCTAACTTCCCCAGCTGGGAAATATTCTCCCAGTAAAATAAGGCCTGAGGGAAAAAGGTGAAACCTAGGATGTGGCTACAAGACCCTTTGTTAAAAACCACTGAAAGAATTAAGACAGTACCTAGTAGACCCTCTCAGGTAGACGAAATGGCTTGAAAGAATCTTAAGGTTACATAGGCACCTGATCTCTAAGTAACAATAATAAGTATTCAGAGGCACATCTCAAAAATAATCATGAATGTGGTTTTCATGAATGGACTGACCTTTAGTCATATTCACAAGAAGCCTGCAATATTTTTAAGGGAGTTGTATTAGGTAAAGTGCCACCTGCCTGGAGTGAAAGTGAATGAGGTTGCCGAAAATGCAAATAAGGTTTCGGGGGCCCAATGTACTTAAAGCAGGTTGAAACTATTGCTTAAAGGAGAAGAGAAAAGGAAGTATGTCTCAAAGGGCAGAGCTGATGAGACATAAACGGTATTCCCTAGGGACCCACACTGCAAAGAGCAGAAGCAGGGCCTAATCAAGGAACACTTCTCACTCCGGTGTTGAACAATGGAGAGTTTAATTACAAACAAATAAGAAGGCAAATGGGGGCATTTGTAGAAATACTTTTGTGACCTTCTGGGTACTTGCAAGAAATTACAACATTTATGAAAGTTCTTTATTATGCATGTTAACTACAGGAGTTTTTACTTGGCTTTTTCTGGGCAGAAGTGTAGCTTAATAGGAATGCTTAATTGATACAATTTAATGATACACTCTGTGCAAGTTATTCTTATTTATGAAATTGTGCGGGAGCTGATAGTCTTGAAAACTGGCTATTCTCTTAATTTTAAAACATGAATTTTGAAAGCCTTGTCAAATATAGAACAAGAATGTTAGCTGAGTTCCTATCCAATCACAATATAAATTATTCAAGTGTAGAAAGTCACAATTAATGAAACTCATATTTAAACCATGTGTGTCAGAAAAGAAACCTTGAAAACATATAAAAATTTTCCATGAAAAAGATATCAAGAAAAGCAACATCTAGTACAGTCGAGTAACTAGTATATCATAATGCTTTTTATAAAGATGACAGGAAGTTAATTCTTAATATAGCATTAAGTCATTTTTTTTCTCTGACTTTTGTGTAAATAGAAAACAAGAAACATGCCTGGTTGCCATCACTGTTGTTAATCAAGCATGTGTCAACTATAAGACTGGTTTATTATTTATAGCTAGAATTTGCAGTTAAAGCTTTCCAGGTTCCTTATTTTTGTGAAAACCAGGAAACTTTGGTCTATGGAAGAAAAACAGACCCCACCCCACCCCCCCAAAAAAATACATTACAGGTTCAACTCAAAAAAAAAAAAAAGCACCAGGTATACATCCTAAGGGCTGCTGAACAGGGCTAAACTATTCTCCCCTTTCACAAACCTCAAAAGCCCTCCCAGCACAGTTGTCCCGCCTTATCCGCGGTTTCACATTCTGCGGGCTCAGTTACTCACGGTCAACTGCAGTCAGAATACATTAAATGGAAAATCCCGGAAATAAGTTTTAACTTGCGTGCTATTCTGAGCAGTGCGATGAAATCTCAGGCCGACCTGCTCCTCCCCACCCAGGCCCTGAACCATCCCATTGTTTGGCGTCTCCAGCTGTATGTGGTCCCAGCCTGTTAGTCACCGCATCGCCATCATGGTTATCAGATGGACTGTCACGGTGTCACAGGGCTTGTGTGCAAGTAACGCTTATTTTACTTAATGTCTCATTCACCTCATTTCACCTCATCACATCACACAAGAAAAAGGTGAGTACAGTATAATATTTTAAGAGAGAGAAAGAGACTACATTCACGTAACTTTTTTTTTTAAGATTTTTTTTTTAATTGGGGAACTGGGGGATGGGAACAGCATTGGGGAATTGGGGAAAGGGGAACAGACAAGCCGCTGTCTTTTTGTTCCTGTCTAGTTGTGGAGGACGTTGCTTCACTGGCCCAAGTTGGCACCATCATTGCACTCTTCTCGGGCTTGGCAGATCAGTCGCCGGCTTCTGGACGGCCGCTCACTGTGGCTGCTGGCCACTCACACTGGCTGCTGGCCACACATGGTAGCCCATGGCAACCCACTTCCACAGGGGCTGCAGCCCACGCCGTCGCCGGGGACTCACAGCAGCTCAGCTCCAGGTTGAGCTGTTGTTCAGCATCTTAGCTGTGGAGGGCAGTGTTACTGGCCCTCATATGTGGGATCCAAACCGGGGCCCTCTGGCATCCCAAGCGAGCTCTTAACCATCGCGCCACTCGGCCGGCCCTCACGTAACTTTTATGGCAGTATATTGCTATAATCATTCTGTTTTATTATTAGTTATTTTTTCTTAATGTCTTCCTGTGCCTAATTCATAAGCTAAACTTTATTGTAGGTAAAGATGGATAGGAAAAACAATATACATAGGGTTTGGTGCTCTCTGTGGTCTGAGGCAGCCACTGGGGATCTGGGAACACACCCCCACAAATAAGAGGGAACTCTACTGCACTACAATTCAGGAGTGTCAGATACTGACCTTTGAGTGCTGAAGCCTGGTCACATTCTAAACATAGGTGGACTAAGCATTGGTGCCCACTGGACGCTTTCATTTGCGCTCTCTAGGAAGCTAATATTAAATCCTGTGACCTTAGGCGATGCCTTCTCTAAACAGGTTACATCTATTTTATCCTACCAGAAAAAGCCAACAGTTTGAAATGTTAAAAATAATCACAACTGAAAATGTTGCCACACATGGGGCCGGCTGAGTGGCTCAATTGGTTAAGAGCTTCAGCTCTGAGCAACAGGGTTGCCGGTTCGATTCCCGCATGGGCCAGTGAGCTGAGCTGCCACTGAGCTGGTGAGAGCCCATGCTCTTAGCAGCAAGGTTGCCGGTTCGACACCTGTATGAGATGGTGGGTTACACATCCCCACCTCCATGCCCCACCCGCAACTAAGATTGAACACGGCACCTTGAGCTGAGCAGCCATAAGCTGCTGACGGGCGTCCGGATGGCTCAGTGTGCAACAAGGTTGCCGGGTCGACTCCCACATGGGATGGTGGGCTGCGGGCACCCCACCCCCGCCCCACCCCCAGCAACTATTGATCAATAGATTGAAAGCAGCGACTGGACTTGAAGCTGAACTTGCACCCTCCACAACTAAGACTGAAGGACAACAACTTAACTTGGAGCGGATGGATCCTAGAAAAACACAGTGTTCCCCTTCCCCAAGCCCCCAACACTGTTCCCTTCCCCAATTCCTCAATAAAAATCTAAAAAAAAAAAGTCTCCACACAAAGTGTGGTATTCCAGGTCTAAGATCATTCCAGATCTTAGATAAAGTCACAATATGGCAGGCTCTTGAGTTTTATTAGATAGTGCAAATGGTATATAACTTTATTCTTTTATGATCCTCTGAACCCGAGGACCTCTTCCTCCTCCCTTCTTCCCTGAACCCATTAAACCCTTCCAACATGACTGGATTGGTGGCGAATTTTCAGTTCAGTTGCCTTACACTGTGTACCTCTGATAGACACGGTGGCACTGCTTATTCACTGGTGGTCATCGAGTTCATTGCGAAGGTAACTGGGTGGCAACTTGATGGTGTGATAACCAGAATTCTAGGAATGGCGGGCGCCAAAAAGGACCGCTCCCTACTAAGTGGGTCAGGGTTAAGGCGAGGCGAATACGATGCTCGCCTGGGGGCAGAACTACAGAGGGAGTCGAAAACCTTCGTAAGCAAAATAAATAATATTTTGAAGCAATATTTTTAAAAACAAAAATGAATGCAACAAAAAAATCTATGGTGAGCTAATTATCGAAATTTTAAATAAAGACAGGATTGGAGTCCACACTTGCACAATTTGGCCTCACTCGCCACATCCTCATCCTGGCCCTTCTGTTCTGACTCGGTGGTCCCAGAAACTCCACATTTCAGGAACCCCTCTTTTTACAGCGTTGTCCGCCATTAAAACGCAAGTCTCCAAACAGGAGCAGCGTATTAAATTTCAGCAAGTTATAGCCTATGTTAATTAGTCTACCAAATGCCTTCCGAAAGCCAGGCTTGGGGAGACTGGAAATAAAACAAGAGAAAGGTGGTGCTGAGTCTTCAAGGGACAACAAGTGGGACAGAAGCAAGACGAAAGCCATTTTGGATTGCTTAACTCAAACAAGACTTAGACATAATTTGTTGTATATTCTCGTTCCTGGACATAAGGGGGCACTGCCAGGCCACCAATGAAGGCTCAGAATCCATTTCTGCTTTTAGCTTCCAAAACTCAACAGGATCTGTTGCCCTCAGGAGAACACCACAGAATTTTTCTCAGCAGATACATTCAGTCAGCATTTCTAGATTTTGCAGCTGCTGTGAATGTATCTAACTAAAGAGAATTTGTAAAAACTCATCCAAGGCAAGAGAACCGTGGAAGCTCTCTTGGGGCCAAAGGGTGCAAAATATGTAAAGCCAGAATGAAAATATATAATAATAATAATAATAATAACAATAATAATAATAATAATGAAGCAGCAGCAGCTATCAGTTTTCTCCATCATAGCTATCAATTGCTAACAAAATAATTTTAAAGATTAGTTACAGTATTTTATATGAATCTGAACTCCCTTAAAAATTTTAAAGTGCTTATTTTTAGTTAGGCATTCAACAAGTTACTTTCTTAAGCAATAGCGGACAGGATCTCCGGCCACCAATGCCAAAAAAAAAAAAAATGTGCAACACATACAAATTTAGTCAAAATATCTTTGTAACTTCAGAGGGGTTCCCCCTCTGCCTCTAGATATAATACATAGTACCTCTCCTCCAAACAGAAGGTGGTTGCTTATTTCATTTGTTTTTAACTAAATCCAGTACAAATTTATATGTGAAAATATCAAATAATTTCTTCCATGCATTTGTGGGGATTCTCCTCCTTTTCAAAATGTCTAGAGATGAAAGAGCACAGTATTCCTTCCTCAACCTTTTCTTTTTTTGTTCTTCCTGGTCTTACAAAAGATACACAAATGTACAAAGAACAGATAAAATGTAGATCTCCTGAAGCTAAAGGCTAATTTTAAATTTTGATGCTTAAGGGAAGGGGGTAGGGGGACATTTTCCTATAAGACAGAAAAATGGTTAAATCGACACTGAAACACTCATAGATGATCCCCAAAGTAAATGAAATGGTAAAAACCAGGTCTTGCCAAAAGAATACAATCCGTGGCTGTAAATCAAGGAAGCAGAGAGCTCTGCCTCACCAGTTATAATCTTACAAAACCAATCTTTTAGACACAATGTGATTTGTGCAGGACATAAGGCTTCATAGCAGAAAGTGACAAAATAATATAGTACAAAATATGGGTACACATTCAGAGAGAAAGAGAAATACTCGGTGTCTTCTATAGTAAAAGAGATTAACTTATGTGTTTATGTTTTCTCCCTTGTCTTAAGGAACTAGAGGCAAAATTTGTGCATACATTTTTTTTACAAAGTAAATTGTGTGAAATTCAGAGGCTGTTTCATGTGGATAAAGATGAAAATAAGGTATCTAACAAAATGTTAATATATGTGATACCCTAAGAGCTAACCTTTTTAAATTATAGGTTATCAAGCCTTGCGAAAAATCATTTCTTAGAAAATTATTTAATGAGGGTAGCGGAAAACACTTTTAAAATTTGAGAAGACCTTGGACAAATTTTAAGGTTGATTATTAAATCAACTTGCCTCTCTTTATTCTAGAAACAGCTGGTTTCTTATTGCTACATACTAAACTTACCCATATCAAAAAATTACTAAACTAATTGCTAGTCAGTTATTTATCCAAATGTTTTCTTTCTTGGTTTTTACACTATGCATTGGTAAATGTGAATGAATGTTTGGACACATTTGAGCTCTATTTAGATATGCATACAACATAGCCTATCCCTTTAAGGGTGAACCTTGGAAACCCCGATTTTTGCTTGGAGAAACCCTTGACAACGCTATAAAATAGAAGGCATAACCTTAGCTCACACATATGGCTTCATTCCAGGCTAAGCTTTAGGGTCCTGTAGTCCTTCTGTGGGCAATTTAATTAAAAAGCAGGCTCTTCAAATTGTTTTCCAAATCAATCATTTCCAGAAATTTTTCTCTGCAGTTTGAGTACTTATAAGGTTCCAGTGCCATATAAAAAACAAAAATCTTTTATTTTCTAAAGGCTAGAGTTAGAAAAGTTAGCATTTAATATTAAAGAGTATTCATTTTTTTCTTTACAGTTTGAAAGCATTAACTACTGGTGTGTAGATAAATTAATATACTAATATGCCATGTTACAAATATGTTTGATAACTCTCAAATAGAACTATATTCAGACAATTGATTTTATAACATTATCAAATGATTTTCAGATTCTTTTTTCAAAGAAAATCAAAAGGAAAAGTATTCAGGAAATATAAATATTGAATTACACTACAACCTATAGACTGATGAGTCATTTACAATCGAAAATGTTGAGCTGTTTAATCATAATAATTGTAAAGTCATTTCACTTCAACTACGACATTTTCAAAACAAAACCAAATACCCCATTATTCAACTCAAAAGTATTAAGTGAGAAAGTGCAGACTGTGCTCAAAAAATTTTTAAATCTCCATCTAATTTTGTAGGGTATATAAATTCAAAACTATAGCAATAAATAAAACCTAACTAGAGAATTATCTTCAAAAGGATATGGAGAGGTATTCATATCTTTGTTTCATCATGCGTATTACAACTGATCACTCCTGAATTAAGGGACAATTGATTTTAACTGTTAAATATTTTTTAGCTTTTCATATCATGCTAAACTATTGCAGATAACATGAGATTTCTAACGAGAGATGATAGATTCCTAAGAAAATAAATAAGAAGTTTAAGAGGAAGATATTGCATTTCATACTCTTCAATTTGTTTCTAATCCATTTTATATATGTAGGAAAAACTACTGAACTCACAAATCTATGTCATCTTCATGCTAGTTTGATGTAAAGTTATCATGACACGAGACATTAAAATTTATTATCAAGAAAATAAATAAATGGCCACAAGTAAAATTCTATTTAATTTGTAATATTCTCATTATAACCAAATGTGCTATTGATTCTATAAGAGAAAACTAAATTGCTGAATAAAAACATTAAAGGTTTGCCAGTCAAATGAATGTTCCATTTTTAAAAACCTTTCAAGTTTGAAATTTATTAGTGAGTGTCATATTTATAACTATTATATATATTGAAAATTGCCTCCTTAAAACACTTAGCTTCCAGGCAATGTCAGACAAGCTAAAGGTTTTAAGAAATGTAATGAGATTATTGACAGCAAGAAATTCAGAAGTAAAAAGCTCACTTGCCTAATACAATGCTCCTACAAGCCCTTACTATCAATGACTTACTTTCCCTTAGCCACTGAATCAAACAAAATGTTTGGTCAATGTTCTCGGCCACATTACAAAAGTACATATCTAAGTAGCATTACATTTACATCGATTCTCTTACTGTGTAACCAATAACCATATATAATGAATTCATTCTCTTCAATATAATGAAATGTCTTATTTATATTAGTTATTTTTGAGGTAATTTTTGAATGACATCTGCATCTTTACTGTTTGCTGAGTGAATTTAATTATGTACCACCCCCCCACACACACACATGCACACACACAACCATTAAATGTGTCCAGGAACTAGTTAAAGCTGGAAAGAAATTGTTTATATTCTAAAACATAAAGAGCTCATAATATCCAGGATTTCAGTTCCTTTATAGCCATTGCTCTAGTCTAGCTGATCTTTGACAGAAAAAAATTAATCTGAAAATGTAAACTAATCAATAATACAGCAAAAAGTGCATGGTCACTTTGTACCCTTGTATGTTTTTTTTGCTATTGTTGTTGGTTTTTTGGGGGGCGGGGTGGTGAGAGGGGGTTCTGTGTCTGGTACCAGTTTATTTGACTTATTACATGCACCTTCCTGTGTGAAGTTATAGTATATACGTATATACTAGCTGCTAAAATGCATCCGTGATAATGGTCTCTCTGTATTTAAATTGTAGAAAGCTATACTACATGTATTTTACATTACCTCCTGAGTCCTTCCTATCCCCTTGGGAATAAAGATAATAAGGAAGACTCCGAAATGACAATAGCGTTCTAATTTTTTTTTTTTCAAAGCACAACTTGTGAGAGCTGGGTCTTCGGTTGATATTTGAAGATAAACAAAAGTTGATATACTTGCCACGATCTTTTGACAGGCGGTGCAGCCTCAAAGTCAAGAGCTGGGCTCAGGGGCCAGACTCCCTGAGTTCAGCTCTTGGCTCTGTCATTTACTAGCTGGATGAATTTAGGCACATTATTTTATTTCTCTACAGCTCAGGGGTCGTCCTCTGTCAAAGGGAAATTGATAGTAATAATTACCTGGCTCATTCAACCATTGTGGGGGAAAAAAATGAGTTTAAACTGTAAATAGCTTCAGACAGGAAGTGGCTGGCATGGGGTAAGTACTTCATATGTGCTTACTATTTTTTTAATGATTACATGCTTTCCATGAATTTGCATTTAATTGCATCAGAGTGGTAGTTTTATACTTTTGATTTTGCAGATGCCATGTATTATAACTCTACCTTTCTTATCATTCATCTTTAATATCTTATAGTGGCAGAAGGCAGCAAGTGGGAACTTCAACTTTTATTTCAAATCTTGCCTCTTTCCTTTGCAACTCGTTCACCTAGTTAAGTCTTACTGTGAAAAACGAACAAGTTTTTTCTCACTGTGCTTTGGCTTACTATGTGTCTAGCAACTGGACTGGAGATGAGATGGCTATTAATTTGTGGAAAAAAAATAAAGATGCTTGATCCTAACATTATATTAACAAATGTGGTTATTGTTAAGGAATCTAACATTTTTTCTACCTTCTTCACAGGTTATGCAAAATTCCAGTTTAGGGTTAGTAGTTCTCAAGGCATGAGCTATCTGCCAGTAAATGGTCAAAATGAAAAAAGGCATTTTCCTGTCAAATAATACGCCAAAAGCATGTGTACTTGAAAAGCACCACATGGGAATGAAAAGTTCATTCATTAATTCCTTCAAGAAATACACAGTGATTATCCCTCATTTGCCAGAATAATAGACATCAAAGCAGGTCCCAGAGCAGCGGTGAATATGTATTATCGTATCTAGGGGCAATTTTATGACCCCAGATTAAACCTTTTCTTCCTCACCAAGGAGTCAATCTGAAAGTCTATAAAAATAATATTCAGTTTGTATTCAACCCTTACGAAGTTGTCACAGGACTATAATAACAGCTATGGCTCCTGCACCAAAAAGCCAGGCTCACCCCCTTGCTAAGTAAGCAAGTCAAGAAGGGGAACAGACACATAAGGGAGCAGTAAAAGGCCCCCCCGCTCACTTCACAGTCTGTACCATCTAGTTGCTCCTGTCTATTGTCTTCTGCTGTCTCAGTGAAACAAACACAACAGATCACTGTAGCCTGCTCATCCTTTTCCCTCTGAGGACATACTCAGGGAAAGGGTCTGGGTGTCTTGCAAATCTGTAATTGCGATGCGAAAATGCACCAGGTTTCTTTAAGGATCACAGTGCATTCACTCTCTTCCTGAACTAAATAAAGCCGCCTTGGGGAGCAATTGAAAGCTGGGATTCTACTTCCACATGGCTCAGTTACCCAGGCAGCTGGGGCTTTCTCAGCCACGGCTCTGAGAATCCCTCAAATGCAGTCTATTTAGCCAGGAGAACGGTTCTTTTTAGTTGTACTATGAACTCCTCTATACAAGCAGAAGCCTGGTTAATAATGCTCAGGGGACTGGGGGCAGAAACAAAGGTCTTCTTTCTTCTGGCAAAGAAAAAGAGACTAACAAACAACAACAACAAAAAAAACATTAAATTAATATGTTTTATACTTGAGTAATAAAAACTCTAGGGACAAAACTTTTTGAGGGCTTCCATTGTTGGTTAAAATAATATTTGTTATAATATTAAGTAAATGTACAAGAACATAAAATTAGGTTACATATATTTAGCTCATTTACAGCTTTAAAAACACATTTAAATTTTAAATGCCAACAAAAAACCAAATCGATGGCATTAATTTAATGTGATAAATCATGTTTTGCTAAAACTAAATCCACTGCCCCAATGTGAATATAGTTCTGATGGAAAACACATGATAGGATAAGAGATATATAGGAGACAGTGAGAAGGTTTCACATATGAATACTCATAGAAGAAGAAGAGAAGAAGATAGGAGTAGAAACAATATTTGAAGAGATAATCATTGATGAAAAAATGCAAATGATTGATTCAAAGCCTATGAACTCTAAGCATAATTTTTTTTTTTAATTCACACTAGGTACATTATAGTAAAGCTTATGAAAACCAAAGACAATGATAATATCTCATGATGAATTTTTAAGGACAAAAAGAAAAGGAAAGGAAAAAAGGGAAAGATTGTCTTCAAAAAAGTAAAACAACAGCTGGCATTTCAACAGAAACAACAAAAGCCAGAAGACAACAAAATAATGTCTTTAAATTCCATCAGGAAATGACTGCTGACCAAGCAAGAATTACTACAGCTATAGTAATTAAGACACTATGGTGCTGATCAAAGGATAAACAAATAGACCAATGGGAGAGGATAAAGTTATAAAACAAACCTACATATATATGGACACTTGATTTATGACAAAGGTGACACTGCACAGCAGTGGAGTACGTTTTCAATAAATGGTGCAGGGTCAATTGGTTAGGCATACAAAAAATAAATGAAACTTAGCCCCAAACTCAGACCTCACACTATTTTTTTTTCCAGGAGAATTGTATATCTAAATGTGAATTGTAAAACAAGTCTTTTGAAAATACCATAGGAGAGCCTTTGTGATATTAAGGTAGGACAAAGCAACTTAAACAGTACACAATAAACACCAACTATATAAAAGATAAGAAACTGATAAACTGAAGAGCATTCAAATGAAGAACTTTTATCAAAAGACACCATTAGGAGAGTTAAGAAGGTGAGCATCCAGTGGGAAAAGATCGTTTTAACACACGCAGTTAGAATGACTACCGTTCGTTGATTATAAAATGATCGCATTTCTTTACCCCTCTCTGGGTCCCAGCTATTATATCTGCATTCTAGCCTGCCAGAAAGAAGAGAGAATATTGGCACACACTACTTCTACTTATATTCCACTTGTCAAAACTTGTCACAAGGCCCCCTTGAGCTGCAAAGGAGGCTGGGAATGTAGTGTTTATGCTGAGTATCTATGTACTCAGGGTTCTATTACTAAGGAGGAAACGGAGACTGGATACTAAGAGATAACTAGGAATCTCTACCATGTTCCTGATTGGAAAGAGTCCTTCCAGTGAAATTTAAGGTAGCTGTGATAAGCTCTGGGCAACTGACGTGAATTTCCTAAGCCTGAAGAGCTTCCGTTCTTTTTTGTTTTCCCATTTTCCCCTCTATGTTCCTTTTGCAGATACAAGAGCATTATCAACAATCTTGAGAAAATCTGTTTTTCACAACTGATAACTGGATCATTGATGTAGAAGATTATAAACCAATTGTTGCACATGTGCTGACCCTAATGAATATTGATCTCTAGTTTGAGGAATGTTTGCACAAGGAGGAAATTAATACTTAGATTATAATCTGTTTCAGCCATCACATTAGGTTCTTGAATTGATGTTTCATCTTTAGGTGCCAGTGTCAAGAGTGTGGAACCAGAGCTGCATACTGGATGTCCTGAGAGCCTTCCCGGACTTTAGAAAAATCAAATATATGAGAGAGAAGGTTAGGCGTCCCTGTCAATACTGCACAAAGGGGAACTTTAGCCTCCGGGGAGTCAATGCAAAACACCGAAATCCAAACAAAATTCAGAGAAAATTTTTCTCAGCAACAAATACAAGGCACCCTTTTATGGGGTTATAAAATCAAAGTTTAAGACAAGTTCAAGCATCTAATAAAATATAGAAAAAGAACATCATTCATGTTAAAATTCACCTTGTAATAAAAAGGACAAGGAAAGAGAAATGATAGCAATCTAAATACCTGGAAAGCAAATAGAAAATGCATTGATTTTAAGAATGACATTGTTTTGATTTTTAAATATAAATAATTTGTTTATAGATGTTATGTTACAGTCGATCCCGGTCATGTAGTTGTAAGTAGGTTTTGGTGTCTGAATGCCTAGGTTTGTTTCCTGGCTCTGCCATTTAACATGGTTAGGGGAAATTACTTATCTCCCCAGTTTTTAGTTTCCTGCGTTAAAAGTAGGGGGAAAGGAGATAGGTGATAAGATTATAAATTTCATGTGACCATTTGGAGGAGTCAATGACTTGGCACTATTCTTATAAAGTGCTTGGAACAGTAACACTCAGTAAATATTACATATTATTATTATAGACATTCAAAGAGAGCATACCCAGGCCCTATCTAAGACCAACTAAATCAGAATCTGTCCATGAGTAGACTGTATTATAATTTAAGCCTTCAATGGGAAGTTTACATACTTTAGCAATCTTATCTCTACATGCTAGAATTACTGGAGATTTTTTTTTCTTTGTATGTTGTGTGTTTGGGGGGCTGGGGGTTGCTTTTCTGTGGTCTCAACTTTTTCTATAATGAACATGGACTCGTATTACATATTATAAAAATGTTATTAAAAATATATTATGGGCCGGCCAAGTGGCGCGATGGTTAAGAACTCACTTGGGATGCCAGAGGGCCCCGGTTCGGATCCCACATATGAGGGCCAGTGACACTGCCCTCCACAGCTAAGATGCTGAACAA
>NW_017731395.1:2432994-2546884 GCF_001890085.2 Hipposideros armiger
CTCTGAGCAACAGCGGTTCGAGTCAGCCCGAGCTGAGCAGCCGTGAGCTGCCAACAGGTGGTGGGATGGCTCAGCTAAAAAAAAAAAAAAAAAGAAAAACACCTACGATAACTGGACCAGCACAGTTCAAACCCACGTTGTTCAAGGGTCAACTGTTTTAACAGAGTGACGTGCCCTCCTGCCATCCAGCGTTGTCACCTTTTAATTGTCCCATTGACTATTGAATACCCACCTCTTGGTCTCTCCCGCACCGTTTTTTTTGTTTTTAAACTTTGACACCTATTCATCATCTTCTATTCTTCCCATCATCCTAGTAAATTCCACCATGCAAGTGGATTACCCATCCAATAGCCCATGATCCGATTCCTTGATACGAATGACTTTGACCTGCATTCCACCGCGGCCACCACTCTTGGGATCCACCCTTTTTCACCATGACCTGCTCTGTCGCTGCAATCTTAAACTTCAACTTCCCACTCTTGGACATTCATCTCTCGTTCCATGTTCACACTGATTCTGCCCTGCTCTCCCATTGAACCGGCTTCTGGAAATCCCTAACTCTTGCATCCTTTAGAGCAGCTCCGGATAGATTTTCACCACCCTCTTCCGGCCTCACCTCACGGCTGTACCTTCTCAATGGGCGTACCCCCCACTTCCAAGTGAAATACGGACCATTGTATGAGGACACTTTCAACTTACTATCCCTCAGCCACCAATTCACCTGCCTCTTGACTGAGATTCTCTTCTTTCTGACCTCAGGGTGCTTTTCCTCCTAAATAAATGGCTACTCTTATTCCTAGTTTACATACCAGGAAAACTGAGAGGAGTCACTTGCTCAAGGCCACCCAACGAATCTGCTGAGAAGCTGCAACTGGGAGCCAGACCTGACACCAAGCCTCGGCCAGGGCTGCAGCAAGTAAGGAGCAATAAAATGAAGCTCCCTGCTTCGCAGGGTCTGCTAAGATTATGGAAACATGTGAAGCACCCTTAAGCTCTCTTTACGGAAGCGCTTTTATTATTTCAGTGCCTAGGTGAATTGGAAGTTCATGATGTTATTAACAAAGTTAAGGAATTTGGGAACAAGAGGTCATGGGCATAATGGATAATACGTTTTGTGTTTTACATGCTGAGTTTGAGAAGCTGATAGGACCGGTGGGTGGAAAAGTCCAGCAGGAAAATATGAGCAGAGCTCCAGAGCTCAGGGAAAGAGTGAAGTGAGGAGGTAAGATTTGGAGCCATTCCTGGAGGAGAAACCAAGACATGATCAAGTGAAAACGTGGACTAAGAGAAGGAAAGGAAGGAGCAGAAAAAGAGATGCCAGTGAAGGAAATGGAAGACAAGTAACTGGAAAGACTGGAAGCCAAAGGATGCAGCATCACGGATAGAAGCTGACAAGAGAATTGAACTCATCCGTGAGGCAGATCACTGAGTTCCTCTGTCACGTTTTTCCCACCTACAAAAGATGAATAATAACTTCTGAGCCTGTCATAGAGGTCACACTTTGCCTTGTTGCATACATGATACCTTATACCACTATTTTATACTTAATCCCAGCGTACTTTGCAAACTATAAAGTTCTGTTCAGACTTGCTGTGGTCTTCAAATGGTGGTCCCATTCTTTTAAGCTGTCTTAAAAGAATCTGTAATGGTTCCATCTTCTGCCTGTATAATTCTCTAAATGGGTTTATTTTCATTATGTTCATGTATTTTTTCTTTTTTTTTTTAAGGTTTTATTGGGGAATCAGGGAAAGGGAACAGACGAATTGCTGTCCTTTTGTTCTTCAGTCTAGTTGTGGAGGACGTCACTTTACTGGCCCATGTTGGTATTACCATTGCGCTCTTCCCGGGTGAGGCAGTCTCTCGCTGGCCATTGGACGGCTGTTCATGGCAGCTCATGAAAGCTCACACCCACTGCCGGCCAGCCCCAATGCAGCCTATGCCATCGCTGGCGACTCCCGGCAGCCCAGCTCCAGGTCGAGCTGCTGTTCACCATCTTAGCTGTAGAGGACACAGCGTCACTGGCCCATGTGGGATCCGAACTGGCGGCCCTGCTGCTCAGAGCTCATGCTCCCAAGCCAACTCTTAACCAATGAGCCACTCAGCCATCCCATTTTAATGTCTTATTTTAAGAGAAAGGAAAAACCACTCATTGATTCATTAATGCCAATTAAGAATGTGTAATCACTTGCCTTGAACTGAGCTAACGACCACCTTTACATTAGTGCTGGAGGGTTCACTTAACACATAGTTTAAAATAAAAATAATAACTAACTTGAGAAAATAAATTCTTGCCAGTCCTGCCCTGCACTCAACCCTTGGCTGAAGTCGGTCCTTTCATGAAGCTTTCACTCATGATTATAGCCCCAAACTAACCCCTCTGCACCTAAAATGATATCAATATTTGTATTATTCATTTGACAAAACATTCCCACTCTAGAACCTGCAGACTCAATAGACTCGGATCCATGTTCAACTCGGCCAGCAAAAAATGAGATAAAATATTTTCAACAAATGAAGGAAGGAAGAAACCAAATTCCCATTGTGTTCATGGAGGATCTATGGCTCTGTTTGATTAATGGGCTTCCACAGTGTGTCCCAAGGACAAAGGGACAAAAAAGTACCAGGGGTGGGATTCGAACCCGGCATGGAGGGCCTCCTGAGCTCTGCCCACTGTTCCCTTTGCCTCCTGATTCCTCACTCAGATAATAAGGTACCTGATCACAGACAATTTTTAAATTCTGTGCATGGTGCCAGCTACAGAATAGGGACTCAATAAACATATTTACTGAGGAAACGGCTGAGAACGTAGAATCACTAAGAATAAAAGCTTAGTTCCACAGTGGCAGAACGGACAAAAGGGAATCACCTGGTCAAAGATTCCACTAACTTTATTTTCACCACTACTCTTTTGCTTCCTCAAAATTATATAAGCTCGATTGAACTTTGCTTTTTATTCAGGGACGTTTCAAAATGTATTGAAATCGAAGCCTGATTACTTGATTAAACAGTTAAATTAAGAGTTATGACTAATGCAATTTTCTAAAGCATTCACAATTAATGAAGTACTAGATGTCAGACCTTCCTACGCTAATGGTTTGTTATTCTTAATAAATTACTCTTATCTACCCTTATAGCAGATCCAGCAGAAACTTGTCTTAGCTTAGGGCCTGGCTCAATCATTTCCTTTGGAAAGACTTGTCTGACTAAATTCACCACATAACAATCTGTACACTATGAATTCTAACTTGAGCCTGACTATCTATAAATTAGACATGTCCTCTGACTCAGCTCATGAGTTGTGTTTTTTCGTTTTTTTAATCACAGATCCTTTGAGGACCTGATGAAAGCTATGAATTCTCCTTGCAGAAAGCTTACACGTGCACATATATGCATATGATTTCAAGTACCCTCTGAAAACCCATCTGTAGACGACTTAAAAAGCCCATAGCCCCCAGGTACGAGTATCTGCTAAGCTTTTTCCTTATGTGTTTGGAGCAATGCAACGTGCGCACACGCGCACACACACGCACACACACACACACTAAAGCTCCATCAAAATTTTCTTTCGCATTTCATTTATCAGTGAGTGAGTATACACAGTAGGCACTTAAACCCTTCCCATAAGGGTAAAATATAATAAAATAGTGTGTTTGTATTTTGAATTACTCGGTTTTTATTCCCCTAATATTTTCACTAGCTTTCTCTGAAATCAATGAAATTTCATTTGTGTTTACAAAACAGAACAAAAAAAAATAAACAAACAAAAGTACTATTCTTCGGTAGGTCTTAGGCTTAGATTGGACAGTAGAATCTCAGTCTCCGACTACTGTACTATTTTGGAGTTTAGGGAGCAGACAAGGAAAGGCACATGAAACTTAGAAGGGGAAAATGATCTGGTATCCGATTCTGATTAGAAGACATGGTGAATAATAATATCTTGCATTTTATGGCACTTCCCAGTTTTCAAAACACTTTCACATGTGTATTATCTTACATGATAACCCCCACCTTAACCCTCTAAGGCAGGCAGTACCCCCACTTTCTTGATAAGAAACTCCGGTCCAGGAAAATTTCATGAATTACCCCCCCAAGGTCAAGCAGTTGTCTCAAACAGAAGAGCATGTAGTTGAACATAGCGCTTTGGACCCAGATTCTGTTTTTCCCTACATTACAGAAGAAGTCAGGGAGAATGAAGTTGTTTTTTTGTTTGTTTTGTTTTGTTTTTTTCCTTAAGGGGCACATTTGTCATGAGGGGAGGAGGAGGACTTATAAAAAAAAAGCCCTTTCAATCAAAGTACACGAAATTTTATTTTCAGTTATTCTATCAGGGCATCTGGCTTTTTTCAAAATGCTTAGCAAATCAAACTGTTTTCTTCAAATGCACTTGCCCTTGCATTAGTCATAGAGGTTTAATCATTTGTGAAGAATAAAATGGCCCTATCTTTACCCAATGCCACTGTAATCACTTGGGTAAACAGTCTGGAGCCATTTGTATTATTCCGTATGGGATAATGGGTTCAAAGTTGTAAAATCTGGAAATATTTTACCACAGAAATGCTGCTATAGGCATTTCCCATTTTGAACCTCTGCTGGCCCTGACTGCAGTTACATCGTGCAGGTCAAGAACCTCCCTTTACGGTAAAACATAGAACAAACAAACCAATTCTAAGGCTACCCACATATGGGCTCATAGAACTAGAATGAACCCCGAGGGGTTATCTCCATCTCCCACTCCCTTCTCTTCTGATGGAGATACAGCGCCTTTGCTATCAGTCCAGCTCCAATCAAGGGCTGTATTATCTTCCTGGCTCTGGTTACCCTGTACTTTGTTCTCTGTGCACTGGGCAGCCTGGCATTGTTGAAATTCATCACGCTGACCTTGTGCTGGCCGCTGAAGGAGAACGGGAGAAAGGGACCTTTTCTTAAGGCCCTTGGTGATCGTAGATGTCAAAGTATCAATAGCAGAGGCCAGGAAAGTGG
Source organism: Hipposideros armiger (assembly GCF_001890085.2). Taxonomy (NCBI): domain Eukaryota; kingdom Metazoa; phylum Chordata; class Mammalia; order Chiroptera; family Hipposideridae; genus Hipposideros; species Hipposideros armiger. The sequence continues at coordinate 2,437,975 of NW_017731395.1, forward strand.
AAGACATGAATGTGCCCCAGTGGTGCCAAAAACACATATACAAGTGGACACTTTGGTCAACGTTGCTCAAGCAGTAGTTCGCCGTCATCAGAAGTGTCTGGACACTGACGGGAACCACTTTGAGCACCTCTTGTCATTGCAGAAGTCAAACGTGACTTGTATTCATCTTTTGTTATTGGTATATATTGCATATTACAATTTTAATACAGTTTTTTTTCCTTTCTTAAAATGTGTATACATGTTTTCGGCACCCTCTGTATTTTTCACAGACACCTACTATGCACAGGTAGCTGTTACTTTTTCTAACCTGATACACTAATCCTGATGTTTTATGAATGAAAAGAAACTGAGATTCACAGAGAGGAAAGGGAATGCCTATGCATTAAACCTTACGATATGGAGGTGACTGGTGAGCTCAGGTGGTTAAGAGCGCAGTGCTCCTAACACCAAGGTTGCCGGTTCAATCCCCACATGGGCCAGTGAGCTGAGCCCTCCACAACTAGACTGAAAACAATGACTTGACTTGGAGCTGATGGGTCCTGGAAAAATACACTGTTCCCCAATAAAAAAAATAAAAATAAAAACTTGCGATATGATGAGCACTTTACATTTACTTTATTTTAACAGAGGTCCCGTGATATGTGCAGAAAGAATGAATCAATAACCCATCTGATGTTTGAGGTTTGTCTGACTCCAAAGCCCATGTGCTTTCAGTCAACACATGAGTACTTCCTAAACTTCAGTCATTCAAGTGCCACCTTCATGACTTTTGCCAAAACCCTATACCAAGCACTCTATTATTTCCTTAGAGGCAGCATGGTTTAGTGGCTTAGAACACAGTCCTGAAATCAACCTACCAACTTCCAATCCTGGCATTGCCTCTTACTAGCTTTGTGACTTTGGACAACTGACGTAACCTATGCCTCATTCCTCAAGTTTAAAACGGGGCTGAATAATAGCTCCTACCTCCTAGGACTGTTTTGAGGATTGAATAAGTGACTCTATGGAGGGTGCCAAAAAAATGCATACACATTTTAAGAAAGGAAAAAACTATATTAAAATTGGAACACTCAGTATATACTGAAAACAAAAGATGAATACAAGTCATGTGTATACATTTTTTTGGCACCCCTGGTATGCTAAAGCACTATACTAAGTGTGCAAAATTAACTAGTATTATTTCAAAATTTTCTTTACATCAGACTTTTGCTACTTAAAGAGATGTATTTAAAAGGTGAGATTTTATAGAATAAAAGTACTAATTTGATGAGATAGTTATATTTCAATAAACATTAAATAAATACATAATATTTAAATAAAAATGTTGGTGTATTTCCTAAAATCATTTCTTATACCTAGGTTCTACTTTGGAAATATGACCCCACACCAGACTGTTTGCTATCCATACAGAGAATACAGGAAGTTGAGAATTTAAAGCTTAAAGGTAGTCACAGAGGCAGTAGTTTTAAGCTTATTAAGTGTATGGAAAATAAGATAAATAAAAGAATAACAAAGGGTAGAAGTGGAATGTAATGGAGCAGATGCCCAAACCATTTAGCAAACAAACAAACAATGTTTGTAAGGCTATTATTTCCATGGATCCAGCTTAACAAGAGAAATATTCTGAGCTGTCCGAAATTAAATTACAGCGGGCCAAGGAGTAGGGGAAACAGTCAAGTGAAGTACTCAATCAATAGCTGTGGACCCAAAAAAACAAGACTATTCACATTCCTGAATGTTGGTTGAAACGTTGAATCAACTTCCAGGTGGCTATTTAAAAAAAAAAAAAAAGCCAACCACTAAATGCCACCCCATTCTGCTTATGATGAACTTTCCAGACTGTTGCTCACAACCATTCAAGTAGTAAATATTTCTTCCTTATGGACTATACACCTATCCTAGAACGGCTCCCAGTTCACCCTTTCCTGCCCCCCACCCCCATGTATCTATAGCCAATATAAATATTTTCTTCCCCAAACTCATTATATAAAAGAGCCCATCAGCTCCAAGACAGTGGACCCGTTATCTTCTCCATCCAATCTTGTTGCAAATGGTCTAGACTCTCCGTCCCAGAACCTGGTCCTTTTTTCTGGCTCGTATATGGCCAGAAATCAGGGAGTTTTAGGATGAGAGGAGGCTTCACACTAGAAGCATTCAACCCCAAATAAGGCTATGAAAACCCTGGACATAGACAGGGTCTTCCTTGACTTTCACAAAATATCTTGCTTCCTTTCAATATCAAACACTGAGAAATAATTTCAGATCCATAGAAATCTATTGAAAAGACTATGATTCTTGAAACTATGACTTGGTAATGCATGAGACGCCCAAGACAAAGCTGAAACCATGTACAGTTCACATAGGTACAATCAACTGTTAATACCAATTCCATGAACAAGTTAATGTTTGTGAATGGGGAAATAAGGCAGTTAGGAAACTATGAATCAGGAATGCTTTGAGCTTCAAGCAACAGAAAACTTACTAACTAGATCTTTTAAAAAATACAGGTTTGGGCCTGCCAAGTGGTACGTTGGTTAAGAGTTGGCTTGGGACGCCAACTCTGAGCAGCAGGGCCCCAGTTCCGATCCCACATGAGGGCCAGTGATGCTGCGCCCTCTACAGCTAAGATGATGAACAGCAGCTTGACCTGGAGCTGGGCTGCCGTGAGCTGCTGTGAGCCACTGTGAGTGGCCGTCCAACAATGGATGGCGACCAATCTGCCTCAGCCAGGAAGAGCACAATGATAATACCAACATGGGCCAGTAAAGCAACATCCTCCACAACTAGACTGAAGAACAAAAGGACAGTAACTTATCTGTTCCCCTCCCCAAGATTCCCCAATAAAATCTTTAAAAAAAAAAATACAGGTTTATTCTTCTCCTATAAAAAGGAGCCCAGAGATCAGCAGCTACTGACTGGTTCATTAGCCCAGTGATGTCAGGCCCCGAATCCTTACATGGATTTTATTTTATTTTATTTTTTATTTTATTATGCATATATTTTTTTGGGGGGGAGCGTGGTTGGGGAAGACAGGGAGGGAACTTCCCGTTTTTTGGTCACAACATGGCTGTGTCAGCTCTATGCATCCAATGTGCACCCAAGTGAGAAAGAACCAGGAAGCGACGTAACAGTTTATGTCACCTTTTTGTCAAGGAAAACAAAAGCCTTCCCAGTTCTTGCCTCCTCCACCTCGTTGGATGACTTGTTTGCTAGAAAATGTTCATGATCTTCCCAATTTTGAAAACAAACTTGTTCGTTCATTTTTGAGTTTTTGGTTGGGTTTTTCTCCCCCTGAAACAGATAATCCTCACACTGCAAGGCACTTATTCCCTGAGCCAAATGCTCAGTGCCTTTCCAATGTGAAGACAGGGAGTCATTAACGGCTGCCTCCCAGGGCTCACCAACTCAGTCCATCCCAGGTTTTCTGGAGACTCAGGGGATCAAAGTGACTTTGGGATTTGATGTGGAAATGTAGGAAGCTGTGGGTAATCTGCAGTACCTACGTTCTGTTGAGTAAAGATTTTCCAAACCTGCTCCCAATATCCAGTCTTCTATCCCCTCAGCCCTTCTCCTGGTCATCCATTCTGCAGCCCATGCCCTCACTTCATCCTGGCTCCTCTCAGGCACTAGCAACCTCAAGGCCAAAGTGAATTTCCCTCATTTGTTTTCATTTATCTTAAGACATCCTTGCAAACAACTCCAATTCTGCTCTGTCAACTTTCTTTCTCTCTTCCTAATACCTGGCTCCCTCTTTTCCCAAATTATGCTCCTAGGAGCTGACATGCATTTTGCATGTTCTATTGGGTTGTCGGAAAAGTCATGATGCATTTTTGCAACGAAAAACATAGAAAAAGTACGTCATGACTTTTCCAACAACCCAATATAATCCAAATTTTCCCAGACCTTGAAAAGGCATACGGAAATAAACCTTCTTATGTTAGAATTTAATGACATATGAACTTGTAGTTAAGGACAGATTACTATATATCTAACATACTTAGAAATGCTTATAAAGAAGAACACCCCAGAGGCGGGGGTGGGGGGGGGTGAGAGGGAGGCCAGGACTTACTGTAAGATATGACTAGCTGATGAGATCACCACAAGGTGTGGTTTCTTTCCTAAGGAATGGCACATTCAAAAACTTTAAAAAGTCCAGAGTGTTTGCTTTCCCAGCAGTTCCCAATGCAAGTCGTCTTTTATGACAAGGCAATTAGGAATTCTAATGAACATTGTTAGATAAGAGGGTTAATTAATAGGCACCCCCACATTCCAATATCAATCACCAGGGCCCCAGAGCAGTCATTTCCTGTCATCTACTGAGCGTCGCCCTCTGTCTTCTGGCAAGTGTTTTCCATTTTCAGAAACCACTTTACCTTGTTCCCAGTTGCCTTTTCTCCTTCCATGATGTGATGTCTCAAGTCCAAGGTGCTGAAGAGAACTCAGTCGCTAATACTGTAAAGAAAGGAAGTGTTATTGGACACCTATCGTATAGACTTGGCCTTGAGGGGACAGGCTTGGGTACGCTGGCTGGGATACATGTCTTTAGAAGAAATACTGCCCTCCATTGTAGTTAATCAACAAGTTGTCATTTACACATATACTGTGTCTCCTTCCCTGGGCTAGATGCTACAGTAGATTCCAAAGCAGGGGACGACTCAAGGTAGTGAAAAGAACCAGGCACTGGAGTAGAAAAGACCTTGATTCTAATCCTGCTTCCACCACAGCTGAGCTGAGTGAGTCACTTAAATTCTCTGAGCTCTCTTTTCCTCATTATTAAAAGAGGGAACAGGCTTTGTAGGAGTTTTGTGAGGATTAAATGAGATCGTACATATGTGTCAAGCACCTGGCACATGGAGATGCTGAGTCAATGTTACTATTATTAAGATGCAACCCATGTTCTCTAGGAGCATACTATTTATTTCAAGAGGTGAGACATATAATCAAATATGAGATGGTGTAGTAGTAGCAATAAGTACCCCTGGAATGCAGAACTAAGCAAAATATTTGTGAAATGCAGACCATTCTTCAGTGATTTTTCTCTGAAATAAGTATCATATATTCATAGAAAATTGGGTGCAAAACGTATAAAGAATAAACATTTTCAGGACATTAATTCCAAATCCATACACACAGTACCCGCAAAGTGTTAGAGTAATGCCAACAGAACTTAGATGGAGGTCCATATGATTTCCTGAAGGAAGTAAAATTCTTCAATCGGAGAGTAGATATTTAAGTTGATAAAGCTACACAATAGAATACTATATAGCTATTAATAAAAACAGAGTACATCTTTACATCCTGCCTTGGAAAGACAGCCAGAATATATTGTTAATTTAACAAAGCAAGTTGAAAATTGATGGCTGCCAGATTGGGGGGGCAGGGGAAGTGGCTGGGTGACAAGGTGAAGGGATTAAGAAGCACAAATTGGCAGCTACAAAACAGTCACAGGAATATAAAGTACAGTATAGAGAATATAGTCAATACTTTTGAAAGTAACCACTATGCTGTACACCTGAAACTAAAACAATATTGAATATCAATTATACTTGAAAACGTTTTTTAAAAAATAAAAAAGCAAGTTGAAGACCAAAACATATAGTGTGAAAATGGCTATTTTATTAAGCATGCTTTCCTCTGAGGTTTGGAACTATTTCAAACACTTTATACATGTCTGTACCACTTTTGTTTTATTACAATTTAGTAATAAAAAAAATATTCTGAGGAGTGGGTGATCCTTCCCGAACAACCCGCAAGATGGAGAAAGTGGAGGAAAGGAAGAAGCAGCTCTCCTGCAAGTTCACCTACCAGGGCGTTGACCTTGACCAGCTACTGGACACGTCCTATAGCTGCAGCTGTACAGAGCCCAGCAACGGCCGCTGCTGAACCCGGGCCTGCCCAGAAAGCAGCACTTGCTGCTGAGGCTCCTGTGCAAAAGCCAGGAAGGAGGCTCCGCCCAGGGAGAAACCCAGGTGGTCAAGACACACCTGCCGATCATGACCATCCTACCCACGTAGGCGTGAGATCGCCTACTATGGCAAGACCTTGCACCAGGTAGAAATCAAGCCTGAGATGACCCACCACCAGCTGAGCGAGGTTTTCATCACCTACAGGCCATGGAAGAACAGCTGGCCCAGCAGGAAAGGCATCGACTTCTCTTTAAAAAAAACAACAACAAAAAGTTCTAAGAAAGGTAAAAAGAACATACAAAGGGAGGTGAGGAAGAGAAAGGAACAAGAGACATGGCAACCCCCAAAGTAACAAAAGACACTATCTTATCAAATGAGTAACAGGGCTGAAAACATGTTTCAAATGTGATGGCCTGAAACGTATTGGGATGCAGAAGCCTAAGTCAGGGCTCTGTGAAGAGGAGATAGGAGGTGGGATCCTCGGAAACACTGGACTCTTAGAAACCACTCTTAGATATTTAGATATCTCACTGACAGCGCCGTTCTTTACATTGAAGTGTTAAGCGTGACTTGTAGCCTGTACAGGGGTCCATTTGAATGTGGTGTCAGAGGACAAAGAAAATGCCTACTTGATAAACTGTGAGGTGAAAGGTGAACTACACGTCACAGTTTTCATTCATTCATTCATGAGTTCGACATGTATTGATGATTGACAGACAGAGACCTGGGTATCTGGATAACAGCCTGGCCACTCACAAGCCATGTGACCTCCCGGCTATGACACACACACGTTAGCCAAACTCTTTCCAGTCCATATTATTTGACGCCATCGCAGCGGTATAACAACGGTGGTGATGGCTGCAGTGACATGAGATTATTTCCTATGAGTGATACAAAGGAAGAAATAACCTCAGGCATCTGGTAAGGTCTTCTAATTGTGATATTTAAATCTTTTTTTTTTTACTAGTCCTATGATGTAAGCAAATAAAATGAAGCAAACTGAGAGAGTGCATTTGATTTATGTCCTAAAAAGAGACTGCCATGGAGGCAATTCTATACAGAGGGACTCAATAAAAGCAGCTGGCATTCTAAAATCACTGACTCTTTGCCAGAAACATGCATTTAGTTTTCACAGCAACCCTGGAAATAGTTATCACACCTCACGTAGAAAGCATGGATGATACCGACACACCAAGGGAGCCGTAACTTGCCCAGAGTCACACTACTTTTAAGTGGCCCTCTAACCAGGATTTAAATGCTCATGGCCTGCTTCATTAAAATGCACATATATTAAGTACTGAAATATAAGAAAGTAAAGCAGGCCCCCTGACATCTGGAAACTGACACACCTCGGCCTTGGTATTGCTAGGACTGGCCTGGCACCCCCAGTTAAGCTGAGATATTCTCTTGAACACAATTTCTCAGAATACCAGCACCAGGCAGGAGGCCACTCTGCACTCTGGTCTAAGCAGAGACAAAAACAAGAGCACTCTGCAAACCAAGGAAACACCGGACATGCCCCTGTCCTGTGAGTGACGGCTGCTTCTTTTACCAATTAAAGCTTGAGTCTTGCTTCATTTCTCCCACCTTATAGATAAGATTTAAGATGCCCAGTCATACAGAGAACAGATTGGTGGCTGCCAATTGCTGGGGTGGGGGGGATAGGAAAAATGGGTGAACAGGGTCAAAAGGTACAAACTTCCAGTTATAAAATAATAAGTCATGGCAGTGTCATGTACAGCGTGGTGTCTAAGGTTAATAATACTGTATTGCATATTTGAAAGTTGCTAAGAGAGTAGATCTCATCACAAGTTAAAAATTGTAACTATGTAAGATGACGAATGTTAACTAGATTTATTGTGGTGATGATTTTACAATATATACAAGTATTGAATCATGTTGTACGCCTGAAACTAATATAATGTTATATGTCAATTATGCCTCAATAAAGAAAGAGATACCCAGTCATAGAATTATCCCCACTTGCTGGCAGCATCCAATCCAAGGCAAAGCCCTCTTTCCTTGAATCCTCCTCAAAAATCACCTAACACAGCTCAAATGTTGTAATAAGTCATTGTGGACACTCTCTTGTTAAGATCCAAAGTTCTCCATGATCTACAGTCCTTTTTTTTGCATCAAGCGTCGAAGTCCACTTGTTTAACTATAGGTGTGTCCCTGGTAGTCTTGGGCTGGAGGTCAGTGACAGAAATGGAGGCCCACCCTTACTGCCTCCGACCAGAGCCCTGGAATCATCCTCAAGTAGTAATATTCCTGTTGAAGGTGCCATCTTGGCTAGGAAGTAAGGTCCTGCAGAATTGAGGCCTCGCATTCGGTTGAAACCCTACAGCATTGGTTCTATTTTGTTTTCCTAGGAATAAAGGACCTTGGGATTTTTTTGGGTCATGGGATTGAGTTTATGTTGTTGTTTGGTAAGTTTGTAGAATATGGCCTTTGCCCTCAAGGGGTTTATAATCTAATGGGGTGCTGGCACTCAGGTTGGTCTACACCATACCTTTGGGCATTTCCGCTGAAAGTAGTGAGTTAACATAGGAATACATCTCATTGGACTTTTATTAAAACTGACAATTTAAGGAAAACCTAGCATTCCTCAAGCATTTACAGAGTCAGGCCCTGTGTCTAGCACTCTCCTCAGGCCATCTCCTTGAATCGGCAGGCAGAATTTCATCAGGTAGAAATTATGATTTTTCTCCACTTTTACAGATGGCAAAAATGGGCCCAGGCCCAGAGAACTTTTTTTTTTTTTTAAGATTTTTATTGGGGAATTGGGGGGATGGGAACAGTGCTGGTGAATTGGGGGAAGGGGAACAGACAAGTTGCTGTCGTTTTGTTCTTCAGTCTAGTTGTGGAGGACGTTGCTTCACTGGCCCAAGTTGGCACCATCATTGCGCTCTTCCCGGGCGAGGCAGATCAGTCGCCGGCTTCTGGACGGCCGCTCACGCTGGCTGCTGGCCACTCACGCTGGCTGCTGGCTACATACGGTAGCCCATGGCAACCCACTGCCACAGGGGCCGCAGCCTACACCGTCGCCTGCGACTCACGGGGCAGCCCAGCTCCAGGTTGAGCTGTTGTTCAGCATCTTAGCTGTAGAGGGCAGTGTCACTGGCCCTCATATGTGGGATCTGAACTGGGTCCCTCTGGCATCCCAAGCCGGTTCTTAACCATTGCGCCACTCGGCCGGCCCCCAGAGAACTTTTTTTATTCACAGATAATGTACTTCTTGAGGTCAAGCAGATGAGTGATGGAGTTGGGATTTGACAGTAGGAAGACTCCAGAGCCAAAATGCTCACACTTTAAGTTCTACTTCATAGTATATATTCATTTTTGTTCATTAAAATTTATTGGGGTGACAATGGTTACTAAAATGAAATAGGTTTCAAGTGTACAATTGCTGTAATACATCATCTGTATAGCATATTGTGTGCTCACCACCCAGAGTCAGTTCTTCCATCACCAGTCTATGTTCATTTTTCATAATCAAATCTCTCAGTAAAGCACTTTTCTAGAACCTCCATTGGGTCATGCCCTGGGCTTAATCGTGTCTGCCCACTTAGGAAGAGCTGTGTCATGCCAGCTTTAGTAATCGTAGAAAGCAAAAGCCATAAAGCCAGCATCAAGCATCACTGCTTTCAAAAGTGTCACGGTAGCTTTTGCTGACTACCCCTGAACATCAGATGACAGCCAGGCGCTCACAGCACTCCAGCAAGACCTTCTTCAGGGTCCCAGTTCTCTGAGGCAGATAGGGGCCCCGGTCTTTATCATCGCCACTGCAAGCCTGTATCAACACAGGCCACGCAGAGAATGGACTCCTCCCCCACCCTCCCTTCCCTGAGAAAATGTGGGCAAAATGTCACGCAGCCCTGTGGTTACAAATCCCATGTAAATTTCTATCTTGCATGTCCAAGCTTAAAAGCAAAACAAAAAACAGTGCAACGTGCCAAATATTTTGGCTCAGTACTGGAGCTCATTAGTACGGCACATTTGTGATCATCTGGTGAAAACATGAGACACAGGAGAGTCCGCCATCCTTGTCGCCTCCCGGAAAGATGAGAAAGATCACGGCTCTGCTTCCACATGCAGGAGAGACAGGTCAGTTTCAGAGTGTCTTAAATCGGGACCCAGGCCTGGAAGGGTGGCCATCTGTCATCCCCAGGGAATCACCCTTTGGGGCAAAGGGACGTGCTAACATAGAAAAGGAAAGAGCGGGCAAAAAAAGAGAAACAAGGGAAGGAAATAACTTGGCGAACATCATTCAAAACTTGAAAAAGTGAAAACGTCTTCTTAGCAAAAAAACGAACAGGCTGCTGTATAATATTCACGCCCCAACTCATATTTGATTTACTAGAGATAGAAGCCATCGTTACACCGTCTCATGTTCTAACTTCCTTAGGTATCTTTGTTCTCTTCTTGTCTGCTGAAAGAGATAAAGCTTTGGAAAGTCAGGGTGAGGGAAGCAGCTTCAATGACAAGCTAGGGGTGTGTCCCTCCTCCTGGAGCAGAGGGACGCAAGGGGGTTGACACGAAGGAGCTTGGAGGTGGCCCGCAGGCTGGCCCAGAGCCCTCGGCCGTAACACAGGTGGGAGGTGATAAAACTAAACCCAAGAGAAGGGGACAGCAATAGAAGAGGAGGGGCTGACATCAAGAGTCCTTTGAAGGGAACATTAATCAAGCATAATGACTGAGTTGGTAATAGGGTGAGGGAAAAGTCAATATGAAACATGGCAGCAAGGTTCGAGCTGGTGTGCAGCAGACACGTGTGGAGGGTTGTGGGCAGGGTGCTCTCACCAAAACCGACGGGGAAAGCATCATGGAGAGCTGATTTTAGATCTGGGATAAACTCCCCGTGAACTTGGAGTGTCTGCAGACTCCCCAAGGACATGCACCCTTAGCAACAGCGAGTGGCGCTCAGGATCCCAGGAAGGACTGGAGATGAGGTGACAGATGCTGTGAACAGTGAACAACAGGGAGTATGGGGGGGAAGGCGTCCAGATAAAACTGGTGCCCAGAAATATTATATTTCTGGCATTTCCCCAATACACACACACACACACACACACACACACACACACACACACACATACATCTACAAAAGCTCTCTAATGAATGAGGTCTGAGCTCTCAAGTCGGATCGTCCTTAATCTCTTCCTCCACCCGCTGAACTACACCAAGGCCAGTTTCAAATGTTTCAAATGCTGAGTCTTCTGTGAAGCCATCCGCGACTCTTCATTCTTTCCTCTTCGCTTTCACCCATGCTGGTTGCACCACTATTTAATGCTATTTCGCTTTAAATGGTGTTTGATTGACAAAGTGGGATTACAGGGCCAAGAGGAGGCAGAGTAAGAACAGGAAGAGTGTGAATGCCAGATTGAAAGTGTAAGATGATAAAATCCATTGACATTTACCTCTGCTCTCACATGTCTTATCTCCTACGATTCCTACCACAACCCCATAAAGCAAGGTAACACGGGCTTTCGTCAATAGCCTCACTTATAGATAAGGAAACTAAAGCATCATGAAGTTAAATGATTTGTAACTGGTGATGTCAAGAGTTGAACCTATTCATTCATTCATTCAATATTTATTGGGCTACTATACTATATACTGTGGCATTGTTCCAAGCACTGGGATAGGGGCTGATGAACACAGCGGTGGGTTAGACAAAGCTTTATTCTGGTGTGCGGCACAGGAAATAAGCAAATAAATGTATAATGTTACAAAGTGATGGTGCTATGAAGAATCATTAGGCAGGGTTAAAGGCACAGAGAGAGGGGAGGGTTCTCTTTTAGGTGGAGTCGGCAGAGATTCTGGGCCGAACGCTGGGCTCAGTCCTCTGCTCCACCCTGCAGACGCTTACTGCTGAGGGAAGCGGATGGTCATGAAATGTACAGCCTTCTCCTTTGGCAGATGCTGCCCAGGGGTTAGAATGTGCACATCTGAGCAGAAGAACCCGTCCAGCACAAGCTCCTCCCCCCGTCCCCATGGCAACCCCAGCCTATGGTGGTCCTCCTGAAACTCCCGCTAAGTTGGACTGCCTTCTGTAGCTTCTCAATCAGACGATCAACCCCTGAGAGGCAAGAACCACCTCCACACGGCTTACAGTAAGTGTGCATATGCTGATTAATCAGTTGATCGATAAACCAAAAGCAATTGAAAGAGCCAGAAGGCTGTTCCCTTAAACAGTCATAAAGATGACATTCAGCTCATTGAAGAGATTCCCAAATCTGTAGGGTATCTCTTAAAATAAGCCCAGCCTCTCCACCATTCCCTGATCCCGGGACCTCCCCTCACATACAAACCTTAATGGGTAGCCCAGGACCAAATTGGTCCCCCTAGAAAACCAGGTCAGTCGCGGTTACAGTAAGTAGGCAGCTGGCTCAAGCGGTGAAATTTCTACCAAGATGGCTGCAGGTGGTCGAGAGTGGCAGAAGGGCTGTGAAGGAGAGAGCAGCAAATTGGAGACAGAGAACGAGTCCCAAAGTCTTAAAACCAATCTGAAGAGTTACGGAGTCATAAACTGACTAGAGTAAGTGACAAAGACAAATAAATGACTTCGGCTACCTTGAGTTATCTGTTGAGTTTCCACAAACATCTCAGTCGTGTGTTTATTTTTAAATTTTTTTATTTACAGCACCATCGAACATCTTTCACTTTTAAAGGTATGCACGTGTGCGTACATTACTCAGGGGGACTTCACATACATTTAGCAATTACTTATTTAAACTTCATATCTTAGAGTTTTACTAATTCCCCCAAATGTGACAATTACACTTTGGCAAAATCTCCTTTGAGAACAGAAGGAAGACTTAAAGCAACAAAACTCCACAATACTGTAACATAACTTCCGACTTCCAGGAAGGGGTCACTCTCCCTGGAAAATCCTCATCTTTTCTGGATTATTCCCATTAGAATTCAAAGCAGGTTCATCATCTCTGGCCTTGCTTTGGACCAAGAGGAGACAGTTGATCCATCTAGCGACATTTGAGAAAGTCCCATGTAAACAAAAGGGTCCAGAATGAAGCGCCTGAAAAGAAAAGCCCCAGAAAATGACACATCTGCATTGGCTAAAATCCCAATTCCTAAGAACATTTTATTACGGTGAGGGTTATGGTCTGAGGCAAGTTCCATTTGAGCAGTTAGTTTCCTGATTCAATAACTTCATTCCTACTTCATTCTGGGCCCGCTTGTGTGCAAACACTCAGATTCACCAACAGGTGAGCATTTATTAGGTAAATGACAGCTACAGAGCAGGCATGCAGTCAGCATCACTCCATTTAAATTCAACATTCCTCTTTTTTTTTCTAAACCAGTCTTTTCCTGCAGTCTTTGGTTGCAAGAGTGTGGAGACACATTTAAAAGCAGGATAATTTCAAAGCAGGAAATGTGTTTTGTCCTCTTGGGAAAAACAAAAACAAAAACAAAAACGGCTATGATTTGGCAAAGGATGAAGTTAGCCATAAACGATAAAGAATTTTTGTTGACATCGGAACTTGTCATCAGCACGAACATGAGCTGCTTCTCAGGAACCCATAAAAAGAAACATCATTAAGTTTAAAACTGGAGAATTAAACACCTTTACCCCAAGAATCAATTGTACGGATATTATCTGGTCTCACTTTACAGTGGGTTCATCAAATTGAGAACATTCATGAGTTGAAGAGATTACGACAGGCTAGCGAGGGCAAATGCTTTTTTCTTCACTTCACTCACTGTCTAATAACTGATCTGTATACTCAGATTTGTAAGGTTTTTTTGTTTTTGATTTTGGTTTTTTTAACAAATTATATTTTTTCCTTTAAATGTCCAAAGTTCCTATGTAGAGACGACTGTAATTTTTAGTGTTTGATCTCGCTTTTAAAACAATTTTTTAAAGAGCGAATTCTGTGGAGTTGACATATGTCAATGTCTGGAGAGATTTTGGGGGGAATGTTAATGGCATCTAGTGGGTGAAGGCCAGGGATGTGGCTGAAAATCCTAGAATGCCCAGGATGGCCCCACAGCAAGGAATTATCCCATTTAAAATGTCAGTAATGCTGAGACTGAGAAATCATAGCAAAGGCTCTCCCTGCCTCACAGGGCAGCTGCCTTGTTATAATCCAACATCTACCTCAGTGAATCCTTTGACATTGGAAGCACTCATTTCTCCTGAACATTGAAGTTCCTGATTTACCCCCACTAGAGTTTGGCCAGCTGGTGGCCCAAGGGAAAAAAAAAGTAACTAAATATGGAGAATATGTTTAATTCTTTTTCAAACACCATTTCCCTATTTTATTGCAATTTTATCAAAAAAATCGATGGATAACATATTTTTTTCCATCAACAAAGTAGCCCAGTAGCCCTATGGATATTTCATAATGGCCAAATATCAAGGAAGAAAAAATTAACCTCTGCTTTCAAAAACAAATTGAAAGTTGGAAAATAAAAGTGGATGTTGTACTTCCTGTAGCTATGCTGAAATAACGTGGAAAGGACTCTTTTTACAGAAATAAAAGGACACAAAGCTGCCACGCCCCTGTGTCCTCAAAGTACCATACAGGATGGTTGGTCCTGACCCGACACACAGAGGATGCCCTAGACTATTTAAAAATGATTTTCAGTTCTTAAAAAAAGAGAGAGAGAGAATTTTCTGGAATGAACCTAAGCACACAGGGACACTAAACGGAGTGACAGCATTATAAAAAAAAATTTTTTTTTTCTTAATTTTAATCTCAGAGAAAAACAGTGTTATTTAAATCCACTGTTGTCAGCTGCCACCCTCCAGGGCTGATTCAAAGGAAGAAAAGAAACCTTTGCATTTCCTGGGGAGAATTAAAGCTCAGGACAACTAAGGGAAGAGGAAAACCCAAGTAAATACATACACGGCAGCCATCCCTGTGCCTGAGATGGCAGATCCAAGCACCAATACAAAAATATTGCACTTAATTAACTTCTTTGGACATTATTAAACACACTCAAAGTGTCTTGAAAAAGTATTATTTCTATATTGGCTCTGCTCCATAATTTGGTATGTTCCTAACTGTCCATCAAGACACTTTTCTGAGGTCAGAATGAATTATACTGGAATTAAGTACCTTTTCCTTTCTAGAAAAAATACTTTAGAGATTAAAGAACATTACTTGGATGTAAGAAACTATGCATTCCTGTAGCCAGTTGCACAAAAACTGCAGAATTATCATTTTTCCCTTTGACTAAAAGCAGAATGGTGTGAAATTAAATCAGACCTTCAAATGTGGAAGTGAGGGACAAACTTTTTCTTTGGCTCCAGTCAAGCATTTCAGCCAACATTTATCTGGGAGAATTTGGTCCATATATCTCTGCAGTGAATTTCATAGAGAATGCCCTGTTTTGTGTGAGTTCATGCCACACTTTCAATATTAAAAATAAAAATGCTGTCTTATATTTTATCTTTCTTTTTCTTTTAGATATAAAGCATATAGATAGCCAAGTCCAATAAACTCCTAGGGATAAAACATATTTAGACATTTTTCTATTTAGTTAATTCATGGCCAATTAAATTCAGATAATAAACTTTAAAGGAATAAAAAAAGGTTTCTATCCTACTGATGATAGCTACTTACTTAGTTCAGCCTTAGAATGTAGGATTACGGCACATTTTATTAAATGGCGTTTGTGCTGGGGAATGTGGGTGCTTTTTCTGTGACCCTCCCAGCACTTTTGATGGATACAGTGCAGTTCTAAACAGAACTCAATGCTTAGAGCCTAAGAAAGGATAACTGACAGTCCACTATGCAACCCATCAAAGAAGATTCTAGTTCTCTTGTGAGGCACCTCCCATTTTCTCATATCTATCTTGAGACTGTTCTGATTAAAATAGTGTTGCCTAAACTATTTGTTAAACACATAACAGGTGCTTCTCCAATAGTAATATAGGTTAGTTATCGCTATGGATCCAAATCAGATTCTAAAGAATGTATTTGAACTTGGTAATATAGGTCAGAGGCACTAAAGAAAAGTGTAAGCTCCTCAAAAGACATTCAAGTCAGCAATTAATTCTCATTTCTCCCTTGGACATACACTTTTCCATCAAAGTACTAGTTGGCAACTATAACAAATACTTTAAACTATGTCTAATTAAAGAAAAATCTATCTAGCTTAATTTGGGGGCAGGAATGAATACTCAGTGTCATAACATTTTTCTATCCCAGAAATGCTCATTTTATCCTGGTAAATGCTACATAGATTGTACGATCACATAAAAAAAGACTCAAAGGAAATTTGGACAAATAAGTAAGAAATTATTAAGCAATAAATGAAAACAGTCCCAACTGGACTGACTCTGAAAGACAGTATGTAAGTATCTGTGTCATACTTAATAAAGCAGAAATGTTCCCACACTTCCAGGGAAAAGGAAAAGTATTTTATGTATTTAAACATTTGAAACCGCCTATAGCTATAGTTCAGTTCACAGCAGGAAGTAAACATTCATTTTTTCTCCACCTCACAAAATGAGGTGGTCAAAAATCCCCCGTCCCACCCCCCAAGCTCTACTTCCTCTAATGTTCTGAGTGTATTTTCTACCTTAATAAGTATCTATTTTACATTTATTCAACAATGAGTCAAAGACAAAAACGTCTGCAGTGACAGGACTACCTGTCTTCCTTCTGTTACGGTCTTCCAGTCGACGGGGAAAAACAATGCCATCATGGTTAAGTTTCTGCGATGTCCTTGGCTATGAGCTCACCTGAGAGTCAGCTAGAAGTTCTAATCAGTTTAAAACAGAAACTACTTGGAATCCCATGTCCACAGTCAGAGTCCCAACCTTCAGCGACCCTGATACATATACCAGTGCAGTTGGCTTCGGGAAATAAAAGGTGCCAACTACAACAGTTGAACAGCAGCAGGAGACATCCAGGATAATAGAAAGGGGTTATCTTATCAGTCACATAAAAATCAACAGACACCATCAATTAACATCCCACAGAGCCAACCCCTCACTGGACACAGAGAGCGCACATTGCGAGTTTGGTCAGTGCAGACCACCCACAAAGCTCTTTCCACAGGCCAAGCTGGTGGCTCCGAAGTGCTTCGTCTATACAGTCTGTTTCTGTGGTACTGGGTTAAAAATGTGTGCTGTTGACATAACACTGGTCCCCCTGAGTTTTGGGAAAAGCTTGTCCATGGTCACTCACACGGCCATCCAATGATACTTCAACAGCCACGTGTGTTAGTTCTTGTCTACCGAGGCCTTCGCTCTGGTACATGTCCAGAGAGGGACAGCCATTGTGCTCGGCACAGCCGTTGACGTGGGCCACAGGCAGTGCCTTGGGGGGACAGCACAGCTGCTTGGCGCAGCCCTTGGACACGCAGGGCGAGTTGCAGAGAGAGGGGGACTCCTTCTGCTCCAGGACCTCCCGTGAGTCCGCGCCCTCGAACTGGATGGTCACGTTGTGGATGCCTGCGTTGTGGAAGATTTCCCGAATTTTCAGACTGACGTCCTCATATCCCTTGTCCTTCTGAGTCTTGATGTGCAGGGTGGCGATGATCTTTCCACTTATAAGTTCCCAGACGTGCATTTCATGAACACTGCTAATCCCGGGCACGGCAGAGAGTTTACTCACTAGAATAGGGAAGAGCAAACAACAGCCCAGGTGAGAGCCAGGACTGAAGCACGGAACTACGACGGGAGGGATATGGTCCCTTGAAGCAGTCTCACCCAGGTGATGGAGTGATTAAGAAAAATGGCCTCACCTATGCAATTACATTTGCCCTGTGTTCCTTCTCCTCTCCAATCCTTTTACCATACATGGCTAGCTCATAAAAGGCTATTCAAGAAGTTTAACAGCAACAAAACCACGCCCAGAGTTGCTGAGTTTACAAGGGAATGGGCGTGTTAATGGGCTGTCAGAGGGAGTATAAAGCAGGATGCTTTTTCTAAAGGGGATGATTTGGGGATATGGGTCTAAAATGTTTACCGGCAATTTTAACACTAGGAATGTAACCTAAAGGAAATTACCAAATATTTATGTACAAAAATGGTTGGAAACAACAAGGAATAGTTAAATCAATTATATGCTAGAAAATGATACAGCCATGAAAAAGTAAGTTCCATATTTTAAGGATATGGGAAAAGGTGTAACAGTGTATTTTTAAGTGAAAACGCAAATAGCTAAACTGTATACATGGCATGATCTCTTTTGCTTTTTTTAAAAAAAATTATATCAATGTATATACACCCCCCAAAAGAATTTTTTAGGCAACCAAAGGTTTGTTATATTGAACGATTCATACAAAAATATTAAGAGTGGTAATTTCTAGGAGGTAGATTATGAGAGATATCTCTTTTCTATTTAGGGTCATCTATATTTTCCATACTTTCTAAAATGAGTATGTATTTAGAGAGATGGTAGTAAACAGTGATTATGGGCAGAGACCCTATAGCCAGCTAAGAGTTTGAATCCCAGATTAGTCATTTACTACCTGTGTGACCTTGGGCAATTCAGCTAGCCCTTTCCTTATGTGTAAATTAGGAATGATAAATATAGTACCTCATAGGATTAGTTCCAGGATTAAAATGAGCTAATCAATTTAAGTAAAGCCCTTAGAATAATACCTAGCATATAATAAGTGTCATAAAAGTGTTGCTATTGTTATTACTATCTATTTTTAAAATATCTGTTTTTAAGTATATATTGGGTTGTCGGAAAAGTCATGATGCATTTTTGCAATGAACAACATAGAAAAAATACGTCATGACTTTTCCAACAACTATGTATATATATATATATTTTGTATATGTATATATGATACACATATATTACTTTGTTAAAAGGCAACATAAGCCAATCTATATCACATATTGTTTTGCGTATGTTTATCTTGTTTCCTCAACTGGGAAACAAGTCACTGGAAACCAAGACGGTGCTGTGTGTTGCATCTGCCCCTCAGTGTGTCTTTGTCCCACCTCTGCCTGCAGCGCTGGGCTAAGGAGGATAGGTGTGCAGGAAGTGGATGGAGGCTGATTGTCCCAGCTCTGCCCATGAGAGCAGCCAGAGAGCTGACCGCAGCTAACTGCTTCTCAGAGACTGTTAACGAGCCAGTGCTGCCAGAGAAGAGGCCACAAAAGATGAAAAGGACATCCAGCGGGGAAAGATCATAGTTGGAGCCACAGCTGTTGGCAATGGCTTGACCCACCGGAGGACTGGCAAGGCTATGGGCTTCTCAGAACAGTCACACTGCAAACCATGCCTGCAAGGGGAACGTCTAACCATGGCCATATAATGTACTAACATCCGTTTAAACCTAATTTCAGGAATTTGTCGTCAACTAAGGTCTTCCATCTTTCAGTCTCACAGCAGACCTGGGCTCTATTGTGTGTTTAACTGGCTCACGGGTAAACAACATCAGATCTGCCTGAAAACCTTTTTATCTATCAAAACACAATCCCCGTTTAGAAACTCTTAATCTGCATAGTCAGTTTCTCACCAACATCTGGATGGTTCCCATTTAGAATTTCCACAAAATCTCTAAAAAATTTTTTCCCCTCGGATGCACATAACTAAAGGGAGAGGTTGGCCTGTTTGAATGAAGCAACATAGTCGATTTCATGACTGAAGGAGGTTGTGAGTGATCTGAATTTAAAATACTGTCCTTTTGACAGTGTTATAAGAGACAGGGTGACATGTGTGCCCATAAAAAATCGGTTAACTAGAAAGCAGGATCTAGAACAGGAGTGAGTATGGCTTCAGAATAAACCAAGTCTAGGCAGAGTGGCCTTATCTGAGTTAAAAGAAATCTCTGACGTGAGGATAAGTAGCCCAGGCATGGGTATTGCTCTAGCACGACATTCTCGAAAATCTGCAGTTCAGTCACAGAATCATGGGTTGCAAAGGACCTTTGATTGTTGGAGCTGTGATTCATCTCACTAGGCTGCGAAACCTATGAGGGGTATCGGTTGCCTGGCGATTTAAAGGATTTCAGGACACATAAGTCAAACACGGCTCTGACACAATGCTGGCCCTCTGGTGTGGGCCGTGGTGCTAGATCAGGCTGGTTGGACTTACTCAGCTCTTCCATATTCACCCCTTTGGGGACCATCTGCAGCAGGATGACAGCGGTCTCCTTGATGAGTGGGAAGGCAGAGGACAGAATGATGATGACCATGATGACAGTCAGGCTGGGGTCGATGTAGCACTGCCAGTTACACGGGTCCTCTGGTTGCAGGGGAAGCACATAGAATATGATGGCCGTGATCACGACTACCACCGACCCCAGCGCATCTCCCATCACATGCAAAAGCACACCTGCCGGGAAGAAAGACAGACCACTAAGCACAGATCCAAGAGTGGGAGCCAGGTGACATGCAGTGACTCGGGGTCCCAAGTCTGTGAAGACCTGTTGATATTTGTTTTCTGTTTGGTTAGAATAGCAGGATGGATTCCAAAAGAGAAAAATAAAAAAACAATGGCAACTTTGTTTTTTGCAGAAAACAAAACTTCAGGTCACCATCCCAGGACCCAGAGACCTGGGACGAGGAATGGCCTGGGAAGGTTCTGAGCGGCAGACACCTGTGGGAAGAGGGGCTGTGCCAGCTCTCAAAGCCACACTGCTGCCCCCCAGTACCCCTCAGAGGGCACCAAACCAGAACACAGGCTGGGCAAAGATTTCTTCTTCTTTCAGACTGTGCTTTCAATATTTTTCAGAGGAGAGGGGACTAAGATGTATCTTTTGACTCTCCGTCTTCCCTCTACCTGATGCCTCTGCCTCTTCCTTACGTGCACTCGCCTCCTTCTCACTTGGTGCATGGGCATTGAAACCGCAATTGGTTCAAGAAGTCCTCAAGAACAGGGACTCCAGCGATGTCCCCACGGAATAAAGAGCCATGTGTCACCATAAAATAACATTAAAATTCTACAGATAACAATACAAATTTGGGATGCCTTGAATGAAGGGAACAGTTTCTTAGAGGTTTCCATGGTGATCCAGGAACCATGCAGTCCTAGCAGAGAAGCTCTCTATATGCACAGGCTAAACTGGGATTTAATGAGTTAGGTAAAAATGTTGTCAGAAGGATTATAAAATATCGACGCAAAGTATTCTTTTTGGTTTTTGGTTTTTGGTGCTTTTTTTTACAGGAAGCAACATCTGAGTCCTTATCTTCCAAGTATGGGTTTGCAGACCAGCATCCCCTGGGAGCCTGGGAGAGATGCTGTCTTTGAGGCCCCACCTCTGATCTATTGAATCTGATTCTGCATTTTAACAAGATCCCCGGGCAATGCAAATGAACCACCTAAGAGCTCCTAAAGCATTGCTGTAGACAGCTGTTCTCAATCTGTGGGTAGCAACCCCTTTGGGAGTCGAATGACCCTTTCACAGGGGTCGCCTAAGATCATCGGAAAACAAAAAGATATTTACATTACGATTCATAACAGTAGCAAAATTACAGTTATAGAGTAGCAACGAAAATAATTTTATGGTTGGGGGTCACCACAACATGAGGAACTGCATTAATGGGTTGCGGCATTAGGAAGGTTGAGAACCGCTGCTCTAGAACAAAGCATATACAGTAATACCTTGAATTGCGAGTAGGCAAGCAAACATTTTTTAACACATTTTAATGTGGTAAACAAGCGATGTCTTGCAATACAAGTAGTTTGTTTCCGGAACGAATTATGCTCGCAAGCCAAGGTATTACTGTATTAAGAAAAGTCTGCTTTGTCTCTCCTACTAACCCACAGGTTCACTCAGTAAAATTAGGAATAATTTAATATACTATCAACTCGCTCGTGGCTACGACTCAACAGTCTCACTTGGAAGGTGCTTCCATTGGGCTACTTCTCCCCCTCGGCAACACTTCTAAGATTCTGAGTGGCATCATAGGTAAAATGGCATTCTGTAAAAATACTAAATGTAACTCGTGGCAACTGCCCCCCCCCCCACCACCAGGAATTATTAAAATAAATAAAAATCATTTCAAAACCCTATTACTTATGGTACTAGGATCCTGATTCAATAAATACATTAAACAGTCCCATCTACTAACTGTAGGTTCTCCCTCACTCCGCCCCCAAAGGCACTTCTTACTCCTCAATCCCTATCCTGAGCCACAAAGAAACACTCCAACGTTTGGTCTCCACACCTTGTTTCTCCAGGAGGAACTGGAGATTGACACTTTCACCCCTCCAGGACAATGCAAACTACCACCACAAAAATATGAAGACCGAATATTTCCTACGTGCCCTTCACGTCCTTTGCACTGCCTGAGACAGTCAGACATTCCCTGAGTGTCTCCTGCATGTCAGCCTTGTTTCCTCTGCCAGACTTTAGCTAGCTTGAGGTGGAGTGCCACACCCTCCGTTTCCTTAGCTTATATCTCAGCACTGGGGGCATGCAATGCAGGCACTTCACAAAATGGTATTTTCTGGTTGGTTAGCCACAAATCACATGACAGAGAGCAACTCCCACCTTTTGCTTAATAATAACAACTAGAATGCCAGCTAACACGTATGCATCAGGTGGTAATGTTAAGTATGTTACGTGTATTTACACATCAAGTTCTCTTAAGGACTCTCTGAGGTGGTTACTGCCTCCATTTTACAGACGAGGAAACCGAGGCACAGAGTAGGTAAGTAACTTACCCAAGATCACACAGCGAGACAGTGTTAGAGGAGGGTTATCCTTCTGGGTAGTCTGACTAGAGAACAATTGTGAAGGTAAGTCCTAAATTCCAATTTCAAGTTTTCCTTCTGAGAAATCCCACTATTCACCCCTAGGAATTATATAAAATAGTTTTCAAACTTACTTTCCCCCATAATCCACAGTAAGAAGCATGTTTTGCATCCTAGCACACACACATGGAAACAAATGTTTGGTGGGGGGGGAGAGGGGGAACCTATCCT
Source organism: Hipposideros armiger (assembly GCF_001890085.2). Lineage (NCBI taxonomy): Eukaryota > Metazoa > Chordata > Mammalia > Chiroptera > Hipposideridae > Hipposideros > Hipposideros armiger. The sequence goes on from NW_017731395.1 coordinate 2,460,752, forward strand.
TATATATGACTGACTACTCTTTTCTATTCTGTTTCATTCAATTCTACACTAGTTAGTTTTCTAAGTGCTATACTAAGCTGATTTTATCACTCAAACTACCATGCCTTTCAGCTTACAGAACTGCTGAAGGCATCATGTCACTGAGTTCTTGAGAGCGAACACTGCCTGTGTGTGTGCTGGCCTCCCATGCAAAGGGGAGGGAGGCACGGCCATTACGTTTGAGAACCACCCTCCATTGGCAGGATTCCGAGACAGGTGTGTCAATAACCTCCACAGGAGGATTACTCCCTGTGATGGGAAGTCTCAGGGAAGACGTCTCGAGAGATGGGCAACCGGGGCAGGCCTCTGAAGGGGAGACAGACTTCAACAGGCAGCCACACTGCAGGCAGAGAGAACTCAAGAGAAGGTAGGTGTTCCAGGTGGAAAACTCCAAGGAGGCGCCCAGTGAGAGCTAGACTGTCAGGCCACATGGGGTCATGGACCTTGACAGTCTTCACAGTGATGCTCTATGAGCAACAAGACCCTCACCTATGAAGTGGAGGTGATAACATCCGCCTCACTTGTCTCAGAGGCCTGTTCTGAAAGTACATGAAACGTCTGAAACCCCACGGATACGTAAGTACACAGAGCTGATGCAGAGGCGATGATATCACAGGAGCCATTTGTTGAGTGGGTCCTTCCTCGGGGCTGTCCCCACCATGCACGTACCTCTCACAACAGCACAGTAATGTAGGTATTATCTCCATTATGCAGAGAACGAAACTGAAGCTCAGAGATTAAGTGACTTGCTCAAGGTCACCTTGTTAGTAAAAGGCAGATCTTCAACTAGCTCTGCCTGACTAAGCACTTCTCCCCTGACTATAAGTGTGCATTAAATAGTGGGGAGCAGGGGAGACAATTCAGGGGGCGGGGGGAGGTGAGGCAGTGAAGGGGTAAGAGAAGGGGAGAAACATCTAGGAAGCAGTGTTGGCCCCGGAACTGCAAGCACTTGAATGTCAGCAGTGCTAATTCGGAACTTAAGTTGGATGCAGTAAAGGTTCCTGAGCAGACTCTGATGCGATCACATCTGTGATTCAGAAAGATAAACCCGGCAGTATTATCTCAATCACCTGATTAGTCATAATGCTCCTGAGGGCAGCTTTGCAAAAACACTACACCTTAGCACTTGACCCTCACTTACTGTCTCTAGATAAAAAGCAAAATTCACATAACCCGGCACAAACATGAATTGGCAACTAGACATCAGTTGAAATTTGATGCATGTCCCAGCACTTGGAGAGCTCGTCGGTGCTGTTGAACTTGCTGAATAATTGGAAACACAGTTCATTAGCTCTGGGCATTAACAAGTGGAAGAATAAGAAGTTGTTGTATTGAGAAAAATACAAACATTAGAATGCAACACCTTATCAAAGAAGATTTAGTTTCAACTGATGTCAGGGTTGCTGTTCACCCGTTTATCGTTATCCTGACATGCAAAGGGCTCGTCTTTCTGACATCGTTGCACCATTTTTAATGTATCATGTTATCATATTAAATAAAAACAGCCCCTCGAAAGCACATTGTCAAGGATTTTTAAAGGAGTGTGCTCTCACTGTGCTTTGCAGTACAAGGTGGAGTGTGATTCTTAGAAGGCATTTTTTAGAATTTCATTGGAATAAGAGAAACGGTAATGAGAATCAAGAAATTATTTTAGTTCACAAGAATGCCCATCAAGTGTCTGTTCCCCTGCAGATGGTTGGGAGTGGGGGTGGGGGGCAGGGCAGTCCTGCTTTCTAAAGCAGAGGCTTAAATGTCAGGCATGTAAGGCCTCAGTGGACTGCCCACTGGAGAAGCAAGCCATCCTGTGTGGAGTCTAGAGGAGAAAGGGCTGGAAATGTGAACAGGAGCCCAGGATACCAGCCTCTGCTGCTAGGTGGGGTGATTCTGGAAGTCCCCACACTCTCTGGACCCTGTCTCCTCACCTGTAAAGTGAAGGGATGGGAGTCCATTTTCCCTAAGGCCTTTGCGGCTCTAACGTTCTGTGGTCTTTCTCTGAATCGTGGTTCCAAGGTGAGGAGGACACAGGACCTAAGGTGAGGCCAGCCTCCCACTTAGCCAGAAATATGGAAAGACTCCTGTTAGCCACCCTTCCTGGAGCAGGTCTGTTTGAGCTCAGCGAGTCCACCTGAGTGACAGTAGTATCCACCTGGTAAGGTTGGTACCAATACGAAGTGACTCATTCACGAATGATGTCTGGCACCGAGCATGTACTCCATAAAAATGTTAGCTTAGTTTTCCTCCCACGAGCCTGAGCATTTCACATGCTTTATCTCACAACCCCAGGAAGTAGATACACACTAGTATTATCCTCCTTTTAAAGATGAGGGAATTAGAGGCTTAGAGAGGTCACATGACTTGCCCAAAGTCACAGAGCCTTAAGTGGCACAGGCAGGACCCAAACCCAGGCAGCTTGAGTCCAAATCCCAATCTTTTGGCCACTGCATTATTCACTTTTGTCAATACCTGTGGATCACAGGACTCAGCCAGGTATGGCAAGGCATTTTACACCTGATGTTTTTCTATCCAGGAGCTCCAATGGCTTTGGGCTAAAAATTAGCAAGATCATAGATATTCCCCTTACACTATGCTTCCCAAACTAGGTCACAATATCTATCGGTGCTTATTCTTAATTCTTCTTTGCTTCTTTGCACCTACCTGTTCTCCTTCACTGTAACAAGAATGAATCATTAACAGAACGTGCTTCGAAAAGTGAAAGTGCTACGATAGTGAACTCAATCTTGAAAACCTATAATACATGCTTTTTTTAAAACAGAACCTAAAAAAAGAAAGGTAAATGAAAGGATAGTGATTTTTCATTACAGATTCTCTCCTTCCCAACAGATTCACCACCAAGCTCTTTAGAAATCCCCTGGATGCAGTGAAATTTTAAAAAACGAATTCATTTGGAATTTTTAGGAGGTCATGTGGGTTTTTTTATGATTTTTTTATTAGTTTCAGGTGTACAACACAGCGCAATAGTTATACTTTTTACCCCTCCCCCAATCTGCCACCCCACTCCCCCCCAATATCATACATATCTATTACAATTCCCTTGACTCCACTCCCACACTATACTCCATATCCTGTAACAATATATATATATATATATACATATATATATATATATATATATATTAGTTATAGTTGACATACAATACATGTGTTCTTGTTGATACTATTTTCCGACTTCCCTGATAGATCTATTCTGGGTATCATTTTGTAAAAACAGATGTGAGACTCCCCAAACTGAAGCTGTCTCCTGGATTATTAGTTTCTTTATATTATTCCCATCTAAGTCCACTATACATTTCCCTACACCATCTGAAGGTAAAGGGCTGCACTGTCTTTGCTGAAATTCTCAAAGTCCGTGTTAGGGACTGACTCTTCTTAAACTGCTGTGAAGCAGAATCTAAGCCCAAGAAGTTGGAAAGGGGACCTGAAGGGCACAGTGTCGGTGGCTGGTGAGAAAGGCGCCTCTGCACTCCCGGAGCTGACCTGCACACCCAGTGCTATGACCTTGAGCTCACGGTAGGAGGAATATTAGCAATGTGGCTTCCAGGTGCCTCACCAGAAACCCCACTTTGGACCTGGCCGTGGAGATGCAAGTCATCCAACCGCCCCATCACGGAAGCAGATTGTTGGCAGAAATAACTGAGGTGATAAGCGTCATCCAGCAATGCCACCTTGGATCACTGCCCACCGATGCTCTTCCCACCTTTTTCAAAATGGCATTTAATTAAAGTAGGCTGCGTTTCGTGCTAGCAATAGCCATGGGTGGGGAGGTGCATGCTGCTGATCTGCAAAGACCCAGAGCATGAGGTGGGGGTAAGTGAAGCAAGGGTCAATTAGCAACCAGTGTCTTCCTAATCAATGCCATGATTAGGCAAGAGACCAGGGTCAGAGTCTAGCCATGGAACCCGCCTACTTTCTAACACACCTGATTCAAAGGCAAGAAGAAGACAGCACAGTCCATCAGGACCACTGCACAGGATTTCCAATTGACCCAGCGTCAGTCCTACCTCTGATATTCAGGGCTTCCGACTTTTTCTCCTTTTTCATGGTCTCTTCTGGCTCGTTCCGGGTGTTCAGGGAATCACCTGCATTCAAAGAAGAAACCTTGTGTTGTGTATAAGTTCTACAAACAAAAAGAACCAATGGACTCAAAACCAGTTTTGTTATTGGAACGTCCTCCTGGCTTATCAGACCCCCTACCTCTACACACACACACACACACACACACACACACACACACACACACACACACACGGCCAGGAAGAGTCAATGCTGGCCTTGAAATTAGCCTTGCGATCCACCTTTGGGCTTCATTCACACTCCCCCTTAAGTTAAAACAAAAAAGACGCAAGTGGGAACCACCCCACTCCCAAACCCATAACGCCCAAGGGGGACAGAAGGATGGGCAAAAGGGCGAGGGAGAAAAAGTGCAGATAGCATCTGATGAGGGGGTTGAGGGGGTAGCGATGGGGAGTGCTATCTGTTGCCCAATAATAACTGATTTCCAAAAAAAATCAATACTCCTGTGCAGAGACTAGGGGGAAGGGAATGGACGCAAAGGGGGCCCGAGAATCCAGGATTCAAGAAGAAATCGTGAGGAATCAAAGAAAGCATGGTGACGGTGATGAGCTCGCAGAAGAGGATTCACGTGGAACTGCAGAGGAAACGGATTGAAGAAAAAAAAAGCAATCGTCATAAAAGCAGAGAGGAAGAAAAAGAGGGCGTGGGACGAGGTGGACGGGACGGCGCGAAGGGGGGGAGGCGGGAGGATGCACCCGAAAGGCACCTGCTACGTCTGACAACACGGTCGCCCCCTTCTCCGCGCTGCTTCCCTGTGAGGCCACGCGCAGGGTCGCGGCCGAGTCCGGGCCGGGGGCTACGCGGGCGGCGCCCCGCGGTCCCCCGAAAGCGCCGCCCGGGCCGCCCTGCGCCACCTGCTGCTGCTGCTGCTGCTGCTCGTGGAGGCGGCGGCGGCGGCGGCGGCGGCCACAGCAGGCGAACCAGGAGGCGCAGTCCTGGAAGACGAGCAGCCCCACCACGTTGACAGCCAGCCCCAGGGCGCCGACGATGAGCACCAGCTCGGGGTCGTCTATGCGCTCGGGCCGCGCCAGGCGCAGCACGGCCTCCACGAAGATGGTGAAGCAGAGCGCGGTGAGGAAGACGGCGTTGCTCAGCGCGCCCACCACCTCGGCGCGCGCGTAGCCGTAGGTGGCCCGGGAGCCGCCGGGGGCGCGGCGAGCGACGTAGCCGGCGCCCAGCCCCACGCACAGCGAGATCAGGTCCGACAGCATGTTGAACGAGTCGGACAGCAGCGCGATCGAGTTGCCCAGGTAGCCCGACACCAGCTCGGCCACGAAGAAGACCACCGTGAGCACGAGCATGAAGAGCAGGCGGCACGTCTTGCCCGAGTAGCGGCCCATGTTTCCCCCGCGCCGCTGCGACAGGTGGCGCCCCCACCCCCGGCTCCGCGGAGCCCGGTACCCGCCTCCCGGCCGCCCCGCCGCCCTGCGCTGGGCTCTTTATAAGGCGGAGGCAGAGCGCCCCGTCCTCGCGCGGCCAGAGTCTAAAGGAGTGGCCGGGCGGCGGCCGTATCTAAAGAGACCGTATGCCGCCTCCGGTGGTGGCCTGTCCCCCTCCCTAGCGACCTGGGCCTCTCTGGGAGCTGCTGAGAAGGGGGGGTGGGGGGGCGTGTCTGGATGGCCCTCCTCACAGATGCCCCTAAGCAGAGGTGGAAACCACCCAATGACTCGCTTCTCCTGCCCCGTCTGTCACCTATGCCTTGACTGTTGACCCGTAGTGATAAGGACCTTGACTGCTTGTGGGTGTGATGGCCGTGCTGGACCGGGACACCGCGTACGTGCCCAGACGCTGCTTGCATTACAGAGTCCTGATTGCCCCGGTGGGGCCTGGGCGCGCTAACCTGGTCAAGCCTACCCTGGAGGGAGGGTGCTTCCCTCTTTGCATTTTGAGAGGCTCCAGGGGACTCCCTCACTCAGCGCGCCCACTCCACCACCACCCGTGGTACAGCTATTGTATCCTCTCTTCTGGCCCACAGCCTTCACAAAGGGCGCGTTATCGTTTCTGGCACCCCCTCTTGGCACAGTGTTCTCCCTGTATCCACACACCCGCTTTAGGATCGTCCTTCACCAGGCCCTCTTCCCGAAGGGAACTACAGGTATGGTGCTGCCACCCAGCACTCAGGTATGCAGTCGGCCACCACAGAAGTCAGGGCAGGCCTCCGCTGTGTCCTTATCTCATTCTCCATTGGAGAGAATATTCTGCTCACCCTATGTGTCCCTCACAGTGTGACTTAACGCTGTAGGTCAATCGACTGACCTCCATGGAGGTTTATTCCAAATAGAGCCTGGCTTGTTGACACAAGGCTCTATTCCAAGTAAAAGTCATCCAGGACTCCTAGGAGGCCCAGGAAGGGGACCTCGGAAGAGGAATGTTTGCTCTGGGTCAGTTGAGGGAGTGAGGTGGGGGAGACCTTGCAGGTTGCTTTTATTGGTTTGGTTTTGTATAAACTTGTCTCATTCCAAAAAGAGGATCTGAAGATGGTCTAGTAATTTCTATTCCCTCTCCCTCATTCCCAAACCCTGAACTTTAACCATTCCTGAAAAAATACATAGGTTTTTGGGGCTGGGAAATGACTAAAAATGGCTCACTTGAAGACGCACAGGTCCATTAGCAGCACATTCTAATTCTACCCTCTTTCGAAGCCTTAACCTTGCGCAACGGTCTTGTCTTTTTAATGCTCTCTAACACATCCTTGATCTGAGGGTTCCACGTTTGACCAGATAAGCCTCCAAACTCAGGGAGCCTGTGAAACGTCCCTTCCCCACCTCCAGGAAAACATCCCTACACTGAGCACTTGAGAAAATGTATCATTTAGAGCATCTCTAAAAACTAGTATTAACATGAGCAATCATTTAAAAAGACGTAAGGAGATAAAGGGCAACACAAGTTTTGAAGCTGTGTGGTCTTGCACAATTTCACTGCCATAGAAATAGAGCAATAGGGACAGCTGGTTAGCTCAGTTGATTCGAGTGCAGGCTCATAACACCAAGGTTGCCGGTTCCTTCCCTGCATGGGCCACCGAGCTGCACCCTCCACAACTAGATTGAAACAACTACTTGACTTGAAGCTGATGGGTCCTGGAAAAACACACTGTTCCCCAATAAACACTTTAAAAAAACAAAAACAAAAAAATACAATAAAGGAAGGCATAATACTGCCTCCTTATGTGGTTGTGAGGATGAAATGGGTTAATAGGTGTAAAGCGATTAGAACAGTACCTGGCATGTAGTAAGCACTCAATAAATGTAAGCTGCTTATTAAAAAAAAAAAAGCTGACAGGAAGCAAAAGAAGGCATGAGGTGAGGAGGTGGAGCCTGGGTGGGAGGAACAGGGAAGGGCCACGTGGTCCAGAGGTCCACATAGTATCATGAGTGTCTTTATTAGTATTAGGGTCACAGCACATGTGTAACAGGATTACCGTTGAATCACAGGTCACACACTCTAATACAAGAAAAGATAGGCCAATCCAACACACCTTCCAACTTCCTGGCTTATACTGTCCTCCAGCCATGAAACCTTTGAACCCTGTAACCTGACAGCTAGCAAAGCAGTCAACATGAGAGGGAAAGGCCTTTGGAAGTCACTGACCAGAGCTAAGTAGTCCCTGCTGATTGCATTTCCCGTCATTCACAACTGAAAGAGGAACCTGACATCAGCAGAAATATATCAAGGTAGCTGACAAGAATTATGTCACTGCCCCAGGAGGGCAGTGGAGGGAACTAGAAAGCCAATGGCTGGGGAAACATAGAGGAGGCCGCTGTGAGTGTCCCAGGTGCCCCGCCCAGGGCCCAGCCATGACTTTACAAAAGGCTACAGGTGTCAACAAAATGCACTGAAGAAAAAGGTTTTGACTATTTTCTATATATAAAATAATACACAAAATGTCTATTTATATGTAAGTGTATATGTAATATATAAGTATGTAAAACTATGATTTGGTGAATTTATATATACTATGTATATTTGTAACACAAAGGTCCTTTTTGTACCCAAAAGGACGCAATTTTGTCCCTCAAAGTTTTTTAGCATACATGAACTTGAAGGGCTTCGTTGCTTGAGGTGAGCACTCTTTTTAATGACAGAGGCATGAGATGTGAGAAAGAAAAACTATTAGTAGGTGGTGGTCAAGCCTAGTTTGAACGGGCTGTTGAGGGAGAACTGCTCAGCAGCGCTGTGAGGTGCAGCCCACGGAGGAGGCAGCTCTAATATGAATTTAGAGCTGTGCCCCTCAGCCTGCTGAGTGGCGCCTCCATTTCTCCAAAAATGCCGCTGTTCTTACAGCAAAGTGGTATGTCTGCTCCTACCACTAGTCCGAGGAGTGGTCGGAACGCAAGCCCTGCCAGAACCTCAAATAATACAATTTGCTTATTGAGAAAAGGCCAGACTCTGGATAATTTTAATTTTGCACTCACTTTAGGACAACTCGAAAGGCAGAGTAGCGTGGCAGTTAATAATGTATGAGCTTTGGAGTCGGGCAGACTTGGAAGCAAGTCCTAGCTCTGCTCCTCACCTGCTGTGTGACCTGGGGGGCACACCTTCTCTTTCCTTACCTGTGAACTAAGGACAATGCTGGTATGTATCTCATGGGATTGTCATGAGAGAGAACTGTATGTAAATTGTGCATAGTGCCAGGTTCTTACAAAGGACTCAGTGTTAACAAGCAACAACCCCCACTTTGATTTTTAAATCCAACTTTAGGAAGGGGGAAATAGTTCTCTTCACCAAAGGATTCACAAAAGGGTTCCTTTTAAAGGAAAATATGCATTTAAGGACTTGTTTTGTAGGGGTTCAGAATGAGTCACCCCAAGGTGTACTTCTGTGGGCTCATGAGAAACTTCTGCCCCCCCCTTAACTACCTAGAAGAATTTCATTTAGGGACCTTGCCCATAACAAGAGAGTATCAGAGATGACATTTTAGGACCTATCTACAGGGCAAGGCAAACTTCTAATTACTGAACATCTGCTCTTGTTATCCACCTGCAAGGACCCTCCGCCCCTCTGAAGCCCCAAGGTGATCCTTAGCTCAGAGTGTCATCTATACCTCATTGTCCCTTTCTGCCTTTGAACTTCTCCAGCATGAGGCCTCTGATTCTCTCAAGTATGTGGGGTTTCCATACATATGTAATTAAATGTGGTCATTTTTCTCTTGCTCCTCTGTCTCATGTCTATTTGATGATGCGACCAGCCGGAAGAACCTTGAGGGTAGGGGAAAGTGTTTTTTCCTCCCCTGCAGTTTGCAACTTCATCTAAGGAGCACGGAAGCTGATACAGACAGAAGACATTTTTGAGTTCCTGCAGCTCGAAGGAAAGTGCTAGGGTCTGAATGTTTGTGTCTTCCCAAACCCCATTCATATGTTGAAATCTTAACCCCCACTGATGATGGTATTAGGAGGTGGGGCCTTTGGGAGGCGTTTAGGTCATGCGTGTGGAGTCTTTATGAACAGGGTTTATGATCTTATAAAAAGGACCCCTCAGAGCTCCCCAGCCCCTTCTGCCACGTGAGGACACAGCCAGGAGGCTCTGGCTTTGAACCCAGAAAAGAGCCCTCACCTGATCATACTGGTACCCTAATCTCGCACTTCCAGCCTCCAGAACTGTGAGAAATAAATTTCTTTTGTTTATAAGCCACACAGTCTGTGGTATTTTGTTATGTCAGCCTGAACAGACTACGATAGAAAGTATAGTTTGAATTATAATGCTTCAACATATACAAAATATAGGAACTCAAGTTACCAACTGTTGAATGTGTGGTATAAAAGAATGAGATTTTTATATTGCACCAGGGTTGATGGGCTTGGGCTGTTGGGTACATTTGACAGTAGTGAGGCCATGCTATTGGAGGCTGGTCTGTGTGCTTCTTACCATCTCTAGATCACAAGGGCACACGCAGACACTCACTCATGGGGGCACCCTGTGTATGAGGTTTGGAGAGGATGGGGGAGTGAGAACCAGCAACTGAAAGGGAATATGGCTATTGGGAGGAACAGGGAGAAGATTCAAGGCAGAATTGGGAATGTAAGAAAGATTTATCATCCCAAATCCCTCAATGCTTAGTGATAGCATTTGGAGTATGATTCCTCCGTCTTCAAGAGTATAAGGGGGAAAAGTCAGCTTTGGACCATTTCCAATTCAGATGGAAGGAAAAAGAATTAGAAGTTGCATGCAACAGGGGAACACCCCCTTGATGTTGATTCTAAACCTAACAATAGTTTTAGCTATAAGTTAAGCCCTATCATCACTTAATAATTTACAAAAAGCTTTCACATGTGTTAACTATCCCAGAAGCAATCTCACGCAAACAGCAGATTTCTTCACCACCAGATTCACCTTAATTTTTAGACTATATGAACAAGAGAAAGTCCGTTTGCCCAGGAAATTGTGGGAATAATTATGGGAGGGAGGTTAAACTAAAACCTGTAAGTAAATGCCTTTACCTTAATCTGCCACACGCACTGGTTAAATATTCAGGGTTACGTAGTAGAGAGACGTACACGTAAGTTTCCGATCTGGGATCCAATCCTGGCTCTACCAATTACTAGCAACTGGGCAAGTCACTTAACTTCTCTGAGATCTATGTTCTTATCAATAGTCTGGGGGTAGAAATCACTCCCTCACCAGTGGTTGTGAGACTCAAAGGAGTCTCAAATAGTGCGCCTTTCCGTAACTTCTGGCTATCATCACTCCCAGAACTATTGTTAACTTCTGGTCAGTAACACTGTGGCATCCCCTTCACACATATTTAGCTTGCCCTATATTTTATAAGATCATCTATTTCCCCTTGGTTCAAATAATCTAATTAGCTTAGAACTAATTAGCTATTAATAAAAAGTATTACTAATGAAAAATATTAAATATTTTATGAATATAAAAACATTTAAAATAAAAAGTTTTACCAATCTTGAACTCCAAATTTCTCAGCTGTCATATTATAACTAGCCTTCTTCGATCATCATGATCTTATTGTCTGTTATTATATGGTAGAAAAATTGAGAGGATCAGGGTAACCAGACTGGGAGACATAACTTTATTATTATCATAAAAGGAGAAGTTGTATTGAATATTAATAGGGGACTGCAGGAGAACTAAGAGTCTTGACCCCTGACACTAAATGATTGTACAACGTGGACCAGCCACTAAATTTCTGAGCCTTAGTTTCCTAGTCGGTAAATGCATATAAGAACCTCATACTCCTTTGAGCATGTAGAGATGTACTGAACATCAAATAAGATAATGAAGGTACACCCTATGTTCACTGCAGCATTATTTACAGTAGCTAAGACATGGAAACAACCCTAATATCTTTCAATGGATAAAGAAGATGTGGTACATACATACAATGGAATACTACTTGGCCATAAGAAAAGATGAAATACTGCCATTTGGGACAACATGGATGGATCCTGAGAGGATCATCGTAAGCAAAATAAGTCAGATGGAAAAGGACAAGAACCATCTGATTTCACTCGTATGTGGGATACAAAACCGAAAGCAACAAATGAAAAAAACAAAACCAACAAACTCACAGACACAGACAAGAGTATGGTGGTTACCAGGGAAGAAGGGGGAGAGGAGATTAAAGGGGTCAAATACATGGTGACAGATGGAGACTAGACTTTGGGTGGTGCGCACACAATGTGATATATAGACGATGTATTATAGAATTGTACACTTGAAATATATAATGTTATTAACCAATGCCACCCCAATAAATTTAATTTAAAAAGATAATGAAGATGCAAATACATAGACAGATAAAAGGCATTGTTATTGTTGTAATTATGAAGCCATGAGGGGGGGCTCTCATATGATTGCCTCATTCTTTTTATCTGCTTATGATATTTCATAGTAGAGATGTACATAGGTTATTTAAGCAACCCTTGTGTCCACTGGTGAATACTTAGTTATTATTTTTATCCACTTGTATTTTTTCATCATTGTGGTCATTACTGTGAGGTATGTAAACACTCTATAGTACACATCTTTGTACATATGTCATTGTTCACTTTTTGGAGTATAAATTCCTAGAAATACTGAGTCAAAGAGTATGGGCATTTAAAGTTGTTTATAGGGCCGGCTGAGTGGCGCACTGGTTAAGAGTTGGCTTGGGACGCCAGCTCTGAGCAGCAGGGCCCCGGTTCGGATCTCACATGAGGGCCATTGACACTGCCCTCTACAGCTAAGATGGTGAACAACAGCTCGACCTGGAGCTGGGCTGCCCTGAGTTGCCAGCGTCGGTGTAGGCTACAGTGGGGCTGCAAGGGGCTGCCGTGAGCTGCCATTGGTGGCTGGCAGCCAGAGTGAGTGGCTGGCAGCCGGCGTGGGCTGCCGTCCATTGGCCAGCAGGTGGCTGCCTCACCCGGGAAGAACACAGTGATAATACCAACATGGGCCAGTGAAGCGACATCCTTCACAACTAGACTGAAGAACAAAAGGACAGCAACCTGTCTGTTCCCCTCCCCCAATTCCCCAATAAAATCTTTTTTTTAAATAGTTTAAAACCTGCCTAATTGCCATGCAAAAATATTGTACAAATTTATACTTTTATCATGATATTGTTATCATCATTTTATTTTCCAATTGTTGCTAATGTATAAGAATGTAACTGATTTTTTATATTAACCTTCTATACTCTGACTCTTAGTTCTTATAATTGTTTCATAGATTTTCTGGTATTTTTAAGTTAAACAATCAGATAATCTGCAAATAAAGACAATTATAATTTTTCCTTTTATTTAAAAAAAAAAGTCTGAGAGTTCCATGTCCCCTAGGCTTCTAACATCACTATCCCATAAATGCCTTAATACATTTTTTAGGGGAAATAGTTAACTTTATTCAATGATTTTTTTCTGAAGGTTTTCCCATTAGAATCTAAAACATTTACATTCTATTCTATAACTAGCATTGGCCGTAGTTATATATTTCGATTGGTTTAATGCTAACAGTCTTTTCATACCAGGGCTTTCAAATTTCTAAACTCATCAGGATTCATATTTTGGTTGACAGGATTTCATTTACTGGGTTGTTTTTCAAGAAGGGTTCATGGGTTTTATATATTCTTTTTATAATGTCTTTATGTTGCCAATAATTAATGAACAAAACTTAGATGAGTATAAAATTTTAGGTTCACGTGATTATTTTATCTCTCGGAATTTGTAGATGTTGATTCATTATATCGTGGCATTGCACACTGCTGTGGAGAAATCTGACTTGTTCCTGATATTTGTTCCCTTGTAGGTGACAGATTTCTTCAGCCTGGGTGCCTATGGATTCTTTCTTTATGCTTGATATCCAGAAATTTCTCCAGAATGTATGCATTAGTTGCTCCTCATCAATTTTCCCTTTTGATTTGCAGATTTTTATCCTTTAGTACTGAATAAATTCTTCTATTATATCTTTGAGTATTTTTTTCTGGTACATTTGTCTGCTTTCTACCTCAGGAAACACCTAATTTGTATATGGAGTATCTCCACTGCTTGTTGTCTGACTCTATTATCTTCCTTCCAATTGCTTTAAATTCCCTGGTCCTTTTCTCAAGCCTGTGTTCTAGATCATGGGTTGTACTTGGTAGTGTTTATTTGGTCTCACTGCTTCCAATCTGTGTTTCCGTTTCTGGAATGTTTTCTCACCTTCCATTTTTGCCCGAGTTTGGACAGGTCTCATTCATGGCTTTATGTGAAAACGACTTCTGTTTCCTGGGGTAATTATTATTCTTCCATGTTATTTTTCATCTGCCTTTTTGCTGGTTCCCTTTTTAACTTTCTCTCTTCAGCATCTCTAGGTAGTTCCCATGTCGACGCGTCACTATTTATTGAGCGTCTTTGAGGGAGACACCCCACTCCTGCTAACAGTGTGGGAAGGGGTGGAGGACGGATCCAAGGCACAGGTGTCCGGGGACTTCAGAGTGCACACGTTATCTCACAACATCTTGCCCAAATCTGCTTCCTCCCATCAAGGTCAACAGGTCACCCAGCAGACGGTCTACATGATTCACATCGGTGCCTCGCAGCTCAGTTTTTCTTCCATTCCGCAGGCTTCACATTTCCACAAGGGCACCTCCACAGGAGTAACACGCATGGCCTCTTTGTGTCACTTTCCGACTTTTCCCAGAGGCAGGATAACTGCTCAGATGAATAAGCATGGAAGAAAGAGTGGGCTTTCTTTTTCAGATTTCCCTCCCACGGAGACCCAAAATCCTGGTCTGCTTGTACATGAGGGCAACGAACTGTGGCAGGCTCTGCCCCGTGGAGGGAGATCTTAGACCGGGTGAGTTTAATTCTGGGATGAACTATTAAAAAGCTCTTTATTATTACACATCTAAACCATATCCTTTGATATCTGTAATAAAGTCGATATTTTACATTCAACTGGCATCTACTTCTTATCTACCAGTTGCTCCAAACTCAGGAGAGTAAGAAAGGAGTATTATTTATTCGTTCCCAAAGCACAAACATATTGGTGAGTTGGCAGGAACATTGAGGATAAAGGTGAGACTCTACAGGCCAAAGTAACACGTGGAGTCAGGCTTCTCATGAGACCAGAAAAGGAGCTGTTGGGTTTTAGGGCCCCGTAAGCATGAGCCAAGCAGTATTTTGGCCTTGACAGATCATAGCAGGCAATTCTGTACTGCCTACAGAAGAATGGGTGTTATTATAGACATAGGGCTGCTTTAACAAGTCTTCATGAGTTTTGAAGACTGGTTTCTACTATTTGTTTCCATCTTACTGTGCCAATGAGAGGGAGAGTAGTTCGCTCTCAGAAACGACAGACTGAGGCAGAGGAAGAGAGGGTTATCCTGAGGCTAGGCAGATGCCAAAAAACAAAAGGACATGCACACATACCTAAATATTCTTAGAGAGGAGATCAGATTAGATTGGATTGGATTAGATTAGGGACTGGGAAATATTGAGAGGCAGAAAGTCAAGATGTCGGATAGCCCACTGAGATCTGGAATGCACCCAGCACCACTAGACAAAACCAGATCCAGGGAACCATGGAAAGTCATCCTCTTAAAACTGTGAATACTGTCCGAAACAGAAGCGACTGCGGAATACAGCAGTCACCCCATGTCTGTGTCACCATCGTACAGCAGGTGTGTGGAGAGCAGGTCCCTCGTTTCTTTAGCTCACAGATCTCCAGGTGATGGGAAACCCACGCAAGGAACTACACCTGAGGAGCCTCATTTGCCCTGGTTTTGAGTCAGAGGACAAGATTCTGGACCTGAAGCTGATGCCCCAGGGGATGAGACTTAGAGGTTCTGGGGAGTAGGGAGGGTACTTTTTATGTGGAAGTGATGTGAACTGTAGCCGGAAGGCAGGCTGTGCAGGTTGCCTTTTCCTAAGATGGCCACAACGATATCTCCTTTTCCACATGTTTGTTCTTCTGCAGGGGACCTTGATGCTCCGTCCACCCAGAAGTCAGGCTATGGACGTGACACTCCTTCCATCTTGTCACTTGCTTGGAATCCAGAGAATCTGTGGTTGGGCCAGTAAAGGCACAGAAGCGTCCACCTTGTTTGATGAAACGCTCATGCTGGGAACCCTGAGCCACCATGTAAAATGACCTGAGGCCACTCTGGTGTGCGGAAATCAAGCCACACAGCGGGGTCATGTGTATGTGGTCCAGTCAGCAGCGCTAGACACTGAGACTTTCCAGCCCTGTAGCCAGACGCATGAGTGAATGAACCTGCAATGATGACCCTCCTGCCATCACATCCCCCCAGCCTTTGAGGCTTCCCAGCTGAGCTCCAGACATCGTGGAGCAGACAGCCTGTTCCCGATGTGTCCTTGCCAAATTCCAGCCCACAGAATCCCGAGTTTCATAAAAGGATTGTTGTTTTACGTCACTAATAGTGTGGTGGTTTGTTACGCGGAAACCAGGACAGGAAACCACCACGTAAAGATTGGCAAAGCTTCCATTCAGTTCGAACTGGTTCAGAGGTGAAGCCTAGGAAGATTAGCATAGGTATTTAAAGTGTGATTAGGTGAGTTTCAGAGCAAAACATTGACTGTGATTGGAGGGGTGGCCTGTGTCCTGGAGGGGACAGATCAAGAAACAGAGTTAGGTCTCCAGGACGGGCACGGGGAGAATGAGACGCTGAAAGGGATGGAGGCAAGGGTATGGCAGTCCGAGTACGGGCCTGGGTTAGATTTTCAGTTTAGCTGGAAAATGCTTTTCGAGTGAGATGAGAGATGACAGCAGGCAACATTTGTTTGGACAATGATTGCTTTTGGCAGACCCAGAAAACACTGACTTCATTTCTCTCGCTGTGTTAAGAAAAAAGAAACGTCTGACCCAGAAAACAATGACAAAGTAAGAGGAAAAAGGTCCAACAAAAACGCCAGCCTCGCATGCGGTACAGAAGGAAAGGGAACAGCTTTTCAGAGGTTGATCAAACCATTACACATGAACAACTCCATGGGGCCTTCCTGAGAGAAGAACACCCAAGGAGGCAAAACACTAAAAGCATCTCCCAAACTTCTGAACAAAAGATCTGGCAGGATGATACACTACTCAGGGCCTGAACCGTTCAGAAGCTGTGGAAAGCAGGATCTGAGGGAACACCAAGCAGGTGCAGAGGCAATGTTCCAGCTCAGCAGCCTGCTAAGGCTGACCCTCCTCAGGCCGAAACAAAGGTGTGAGTGACAGAGAAGCCTCCTCGGGGAGCAGGGTTCCAGGCTCAGGCAGTTCTGGGGGGCAGAAGCAGTGGCAGCAGCCTCTGGGGCACAGGATGGAAAGAGGATCATTCTCAGTGAGCGTAGACAGAGCCAGAAACAGGAGCTTGAGGCGGAAATGGAATTCGAGGAAGGGGTTGCTTCCTTCCTTTCTTCCTTCTTTCATTTTTTTTTCTTTTTTCCTATCTCTCTCTGTTTCATGCTCATTGGGAAGTAAAGAGCCACTTCAAACATCTGGAGCCTAGAATGTCATGGAGATTTCTAAACTCTGTAACAGGCAGGAGCATTTTACATGTCACTCCTGGTGTTTTACCAGATAGGGAGAGAAAGTGAGAGTGATTTGGAATCACAACAAAAATAAATAAACTCAAAGGAAAGGCATTTTGTACAATTAAAAACAATAAACAGATAAATTTAAAACAAGAAACAGACATTTCAAATGTAAATGTGTCCCTTATAAATTAGATCCATGGCAAGCCTGGTCTATCCTAGACAGAGCTGCACAAAATTACCTTTCTTTGAAAATAAAGGCCAACTTACAGTGAGGCATCAGTTCAAGTACAAGTCAAGGGCATAGACACGTCTGTTAGTTGCATTTTAAAGAAAACTCACGCCCAAAAAATTATCAAAAATAAAATACAAACATAAAAGACAATGTGAGCCAAGGAAAATAAAATAAACAAGGAGTAGAAAAACGTAAACAAGGCAAATTTAGTCCCTAAGCCTGGAGGAAAAAAAAAACCGTGGGGGCCACGTATTTCCTAGGATCTAAACTACTTTCCCCCACTTCCCCAAGCACATTTACAACTCTCTACCCCCAAACACACTCACATACAGCCGTCCAAAATTTAGACTTTAAACCCATTTTGTTTGTTTTTCCTTTCATGCTTGTAATTTTTCCTTTTTTTCATTTTGCCTCTCACGTCAGCCCCAAGCACCTGCTGCACCATCATGTTTTCGTCAGGCGGACTCACGCCACCTAGGTCTTGATCTAAGACTTCTAGGTGCCTCATCTCGACTCAATCTTCCAGACATTCTTTTCTCTCAGGTAAATACCTGAGAGGAAAAACTTTTTGTTGTTGTTGTTTTTTCATTGCTGGCTCATCTCTCTGATTCTGCAATGTATCTTACTCCATGAGTCCCGGGGAAGTTCAAAGCTTTCACTGTATATACTGCCTGTGTTGTTAATATTTAAAGTTTGTGGTCTTATTTTTTTTTTAACTTTTCTATGATCTCAAACATAGACAAACTGTAGCTGGTATCAATTCCTACACCAGACAGATAAAGGAGAACAACTAACAGATCCACAGAACCAGGGGAGACCGAAGGCTTGCTAAGTAAAAATTTCTATCTGGCCACAGATTCCACAGAAGAACTGACAGATTACCTGCTTCTGACCACTCAACCAGAAGGAACCACAGATCTTTAGTTAGTGGGCACTTCATATGCTTCAAGCTAGGATTCTAGATATATAGAAATTCTTTATCCTAAATTTAGGTTACATCTTTTGAAGTCAAGAATCATTGTTTCCCTCCTATTTTAAACCTCCTGGTATATATCAGTATGTATGTACGAATCACATTTCTTCTTGAAACAGAAGACAATAGAAATTGGGTTAATGTCAGTCTATGTCATCCATCTAACCCGAATATTTACTCCTTATTTTAAGCTTATTTAAGTGAAGGGAAGCATATCAAAATGTATGTTTTAGTAAAAGTGATAAAGACATAACTCCTGACGTAAAAGTTAAAAGCTAAGTAGCTATCCTCAAATTACTTGGAGGGTTTAAACATCTAAAATCTCTGATGGAAAAATTCAGCAATAACTAAAGCTACCAAAATAAGCATGTTAACAGAGAACATGGATCTTGAAGCATTAGGTATAGGCGTATAGTGCCTAATCGCTATACTTAGTTACTTAAAGTTGAATACTGTATAGCATCAAATACTCCAAAAGCACATCGATACTCAGGAATTAGGACAGTAGAAGCCCATATAGTCCGAGTGAAATACTTGCCTCCAGCCTCTTGTTAGCTTAGCATGGACAAAACACTGGAAAGCTCTGCTTCTCAAACAAGAGCTGAACTCAGATCTATCCAATAATAATTGAATCGATAAAAATAGAACTATGGTTGTCTACCCACATTCATGTTGGTCCCAGTTTTGCCTAAATTGCTTTTGTTACATGCAGGTAAGTGTATGTCAAGAGTCAAGACCAAGTTAGAACAAAAAACATAATGGTGAGCTTAGTCATGCAGACACTGCCATGGTCCATACTAAGCATTTGCTTGCCGTCAGCTTTCTTACCTGAAATTTATACTTAGCCATAAACATATATGCTTATTTTACATGAAATATGTGGATTTTATGATAGGGAATCCCAAGCAGTAGTTTTTACATGCTGACTGATGTAAACGAGGCATAGGGTCTCACATTAACCATTGTCTTTTAAAAAAAGATGAGGCCCTGATTCCTTAAATCAAATAAAGATACAGACTCTAGTTTCTTGCCTGTTCCCTTTCATACTTAACACATACTCTAAGTGCTCTCATCACATACATTTTGCCAATAGGAAAGTTTAGGCAGAGACAGGTGAAAAGGCTGGACCCAGCTGACATAATTTACAGTAGGAGCAAAGACAGGAGGAATAAGATAAAAAAAATGCAGACGTAGGCTCCCCAAGCGAGGTAGGTATATAATGCCCCTACTAGCGAGAGAAAACTGATTAGCACTAAATAAGGAAAATCCTGAAATTTCTTAACATCTAAATGAGCCATTAAAATTCAACGATACTGGATTAATCACATCATTCAAAGCCTTGCATTGTGATTTTTAGAAAAGCAGTAATCACTCTTTACCAAGTACCTGTTAAGGGCTAAACACGTAGGATCTCATTTCGTCCTTCCTACCTCCACATGACAGGTGGGCACACTGGCTAGGGAAGTAACTCGACCCCTGTCCTGTGGCTGATTTGAACATGGTCTGTTCATGCAATAGGACTCCTTAAAAAGCAATAGAAAGTTCTCTTCTGCCAGAAGCTTTCAATATATTTTTTAAAAGAATTCCTCTTTTGGCAATTAAAAAAAAAAAAACATCGTTCCATCTAATGATTTATCTTGTTCATTTATTGTCTTGGACTTATTGTTCTCTTCCAAGATTTAAAATTCCATCTTCTAACAGATGACCCAGTAAGTGTGGGAATCACTCCTAGGCACCCCCTAGTCACACGTAAATAGTTCTCTTTTTTCTCAAATAGGACAGACATATACAGCAAATACATATAAATATTTCCATCCAAAAGAGAACTAAGTTTACTATTTGCTAGAATCATCTTTTTCTCCCCCCCCCCTTCATTTTATTTAACATTCCTTGAATATATGCCTAAGAGTTTATCAGCCTCGCCAACTGTTCAGCAATTTGCTTGACGTGAGCCGGTTAGTCTAGTCTTTTTTCAACACATTTTATAGGGACACTAAAATATTATTTTTAATTCAAACAGAGCCATGCCACATTTGGGTAAACAAAAGTAACTAATTAAAGGAGACTGCTTTCAATGCCACATCCACTTTCTCACGTTGCTCCCTCCATGGCTCTGGGTGGTGCTTTTGCTCCCTCTCTGCGTGTCTGAACACTTTTTCATTCCCCGTGAGTAAACATTAAAGACCCTCAAGATGAAAGTGATCTGCTGCCACCCAGCTAACAAGGAACTTCGGACTGGGGGTGATTCTTGAGAAAGACCTTTTGGGAAGTCATGGGGACAACAGGCCCACCAAATAAATCGGGCCTGTCTTGACAGCACCCTCAGAGCCCCTTTCCCCCACCCCCCACCCCCCAGCAGGAGTCTGAGCAAATTGACTGCCGGTCTGCAGAGCTATTTACCTGTTTCAGGGTCTCCCGGGGGCTTGTGTGCTGGGCAGTAGCAGCAGTCCAGGATGACATAGCTGAGAAGGTTGAACAACAGCCCAATAATTCCAGCACTGAGAACCAGCAGTGGCTGCTCTGTTTTCTGGGGGCTAATATACCTTTTGATGGCTTCCACCAGGATGCTGAACATCAAGGCCATGGCAAAAATGGAGTTGCCAAAGGCTCCCACCACGTCTGCCCGAAGAAAGCCGTACGTGCTCGTCCTGTGCTGCCTGATATGGCTGGCTCTCAGGCCAAACAAGCCTATGATCATGGAGAGGACGTGGGACAGCACGGCGAAAGCGTCGGAGGCCAAGGACAGGGAGTTGCCTATGTGGGCGATCGCCAGCTCCATCATGAACAGGAGGGTGCTCACGGCACTCATGAAGATCAACCGGAAGGTCCTTCCGGAGTATCGGCCCATGGCGCTCGGCGCTCCGGCCGTCCTCGCTCGCTGGGGAAGGCTGAGCTCTTGAGGGGAGTAGCTACAGATTTAGTGATTACAACTCCTGGAAAACTCTCCTCTTCAGCCTTTCAGGCTTGTCATATTTGGAAATCACCTTTTATAGGCTGCTATAAAACCATAAAACAGTTTAAAGGGCAATTAAAGGAGCGATGTCATGTGAGCTGGGACTTGTGGAAATGGTAAACACGGGCTTCAGATACGGACATGAGGGATTTCTTCTGTCTGTTTGTGTTTAGTACAAAACTCAAGAGTCTCTGCAACCGAATCGCGCAGTGAGCGGCTCATTTGAGCTTTGGCTGTTGCAGCTTCCACGCTCCGTTTGTGCAGTAACTGCTCTGGGAGACAAGTCATCTGACAAAGACCTTCATATCCTGTCTACCTGGGGTGTAAAATTTTGAGTGCTGTTCACTGCAGGGTACAGGGAATGTTCTGGATCTGAGCTGCAGGAAGTGAAAGCCAAAGATGAAGCGACCCTGGTTTTTCTACGGCCTTGCCCACCAAGCTGGAATAAACAGGCACCCCACTGCCAAATGTTCTCAAAAGGGAGACAGGAAAAACATTCCTCACACTCGGGAAAGATAAAACACCTTTAAAAGGGGAGGAGCTAGAGACATAGCCCCAGTTAGTTTCAGGAAGAAAGCCAAATTACAGTGACTTAACTGATACAAGGAAATTTTGGTTTTAATCTTATCGGTCCCTCATAACCCTTAAAGGTTTACTAGTTCCCGAATAACTAAAAGAATAGCGGCCTCTATTGTTTTCAGTAGCCTGCCTACAGTCAATCCTTTAAAGAAATAGACTGAAATGATCAAACCCAATGTTTTCTGAATTTAAAGTCATATGACTATGATAGTTAATTTTATGTGTCAATTTGACAGGGCCACCAGGTGCAAAGACACTTGGTCAAACATTATTCGGAGGGGCTTCTGGGAGGGTTTTGGAGATTACATTTGAATCTGTAGACTGAATAAAGCAGGTGGCACTCCCTCATATGGGTGGGCCTCATCCCATCAGTTGAAGGCCTGGAGAACCTCCGGGTTCTCCTGCTGCCTTCCAGCTGGGACCATGGCTTTTTCCTGTCTTCAGGCTTCAACAGAAACCTCTGCTCTTCCTGGGTCTCCAGTGTGTGTCTGGGCCGTCAGGCTGAAACTCTACCATTGGCTCTTGAGTCTCCAATGCTTGCTGACTCGCCCTGAGTATCTTGGGGCTTCTCAGCCTCCAAGTTGTGTGGGCCAATTCTTTATAATAAATCTCTATTGACACATACAACCTACTGATTTGTTTTACCTGGAGAACCCTAAATACACTGAATTTGATTAAATCCCGACAACTTAGATATAGCCCTAATAATTTCATTAGCATCTCATGAATACTCTCCAGTTAATATTCTAACAGTTAGACTTCTAATACAACCACAATGTATCAAGTTGCACTGAGTATCTCATTCATCCAATCACGCAACAAATATTTGCTGAGTTCCTACATGTCAAACACAGTGCTAGGCTCTGGGGAAACAGCAGTGACAAAAAACCTGCCTTTATGAAACTTACATTGCAGTGGGGGTGGGGGGAGGACAGATAACTAACAAAATAAGTCATAGAGTGTACTGACTGTCAGATGATAAGAATGGAGACAGAGGCAGCAGGGATGAGGGACAAAGTGTTGGCATAGGGGTGGAGCTATAGTTTTAAAGAAAGTCATCAGGAAAGGATTTACTGAGATGTTCTTTGAGTAAAAGACCTGAAGGAGATAAGAAACTCACTCATTCGATGTGTATTTCTTAATCACAATATTTGGTTTTGGTGACATAAAATATATTTTGAAATATCCCTATTACATGAGACTTGATAAAATCTTTTTATAGTGTTTCAGTACTAATAATGCTCCAAACTCTTAAACCTTCCAGTAGAGCTGAACAAATACATTGGTTTAACATCACGTACTGAGCCATAACAATTGTTTGCAGGCCTGGTGGTGTGGCAGAGTAGTGTTGATTTAATTTTCTAGGTATCATCTCCAGTACAGGCGAGTTCTCAGCGTGCTATTGGCGGGGATGGTGCCAAGATATCTCAGTGAGGGTCACGAGGCAGTGGCATCCTACTAATAAACCTGTCCTGTTTGTTCACACCGCTCTGTCTCCTTGGCCACTTGATCATTTGATTTTGCATCTAAAATAGAACTACTTCACGGAGATGAGGCCAAGAAGGGGAAAACTCATGTTTGTTTTTACTCATTCCTGTCTGCTCTGGCACGTCACACAGAACAGACAAGCAATAAATGGCTGTTTTCTAGACATAGTAAAAGTGACAAGCAAAGGGCCAAAGATATTTTTGAAAATAACGGGGGAGAGGCAAGCTGCCTCCCCAAACTTCTGATGCGACTGACAAGCCCCGAACACCACAGCTGTAAGATAGATGACGAAGATTAATAACTAGAATCAAATGTAAGGTGATATGCACAGACTCCCCAGTCCAAATGCGTTCTCTTCGTTGTTTTCTGGAGCATTCGGCTGCTCATCTCAAGACTCAGAGCCTCTCCACCAGAAGCCAAACGATCTGCTGTTAACGTCCAATTCCAGTAAACGTACCTGACCTACGTGTTCTCTTTTTGCTGCAATGAACACCAGGCACACGTTCACTTTTGTGCCTGTCAGTCATGTACCGTTAATGGTTGTCGTCTGCAAGTAAAATAGTGATTTCTTACAGGTATTGCCTGGATTCAGCTTTATGCACCCTCTTGAAAAGCACCACCACTTTTAAGGTGTTTGAGAAATCTTTTGATCTTTTAGCTGAGTCTTAATTTAAGAAAAAAGCCAACTTATCGCATGTAGATTTGGGTGAAGGGTTCCTTCCTTAACAAAGTTCCTTACTGTAGAGTTCCTTTAAATAGTGAGTCCCAGTAAAGCAGCCAGCTCCAAGCTTTTCCGTGATTAGTTCTACTCACCCGCAGCTTCAGGCAATTCCTACAAAGAGCAATTATTTTCATCTCTTCGCATGAATTTCCTTGTAGTACATAATTCAGGTATTTCAGAAACAAATGAATACATAAAACAGTTTTAGTTCATGATATTTATTACTGGGGTAGATTACAGAAAAGTCTTTTTTCCACTGTTAATTTCGGCATAAGAATAGGTGTTTGTCTCATGTGACTTCCTTTTAGAACTTGTATTTTTTTAAAAATCATAAAACTGTGTCTACCTGGGAAGAGTATTAGTATTTTTTTTTTTAAAGTGAGGAGACCTGGAGATGGGGGTGCAGTTCTGTCCCTTAGTAACTACGACCAAACAAAGTGTAGTATTTGGCAGGGTTCTGGCCGCAGACGCACCTGGCCCCAGGCGGCAGCTCGCACAGTGGCTTGAAGGGGATGCAAAGGCTTTTGGCTCCCATGGATGGAGAGCCAGGTTCAAGATCTTGATCCCTGAAATCAAAAGCAAGAATTCCATTCAATATGCTGCACATTTCTATTCTTTTCCACTTCCATACCTCACACATTGTATCGGTTCATTATATTTACCTGGCAGTGGTCTTCTTGATCCAGTCTTCACAGTCAATTTCCCCACAGAATGGAATCTGAGCAATCTAGTAAGAAAAGGCATTTATAACTCCTTCTATGCCACAGAAGGAACATTTGAGTTCTCTATTAGATTTACAAGTATAAACGACAGGTCTCCCAGCCTTTTTCAGGCCATGGTACCCTTGCAAACCTGCTAGAAACATTGCTCAGAAATGCAAGAGATAAAACATCAGGACACAACACAGACATCTTTGCAATACACTTACATGTCCCAATAAAGGGGCTACAACAGAGTGCCTGAGAGAAGGAACCAAGGGTGAGGAGACATGGGTGCG
Organism: Hipposideros armiger; assembly: GCF_001890085.2. NCBI lineage: Eukaryota > Metazoa > Chordata > Mammalia > Chiroptera > Hipposideridae > Hipposideros > Hipposideros armiger. The sequence continues at coordinate 2,485,770 of NW_017731395.1, forward strand.
GGCTGCAGATGTCCGCCCCCACACCCATTTCACATCCGGACCACGGCCTGCTCTACCAAAATGGTTACCAAGAAAATGGGGGTAGATAACATATTGTGAACTGATTTTTAAAGTGTTGTTAACAAGGACAACTAACCACCAGGTAAACTTCACCTTATACCTTACTGTTTTTAACATGTTATAGGTTAAGTGAGCCATTTTTAAAGTCCAAGGGTATTTGAAAAGTCAAAAATCATTTTGTATTGGGAAAACACCACCTTTCAAAATTTTTCTTGTATATGTAGAGCATACAGAATACTGGGCAGAATCAAGAGACCGGGAATTTCACCCTAATTTCAAAATTCAATGACTATTTGAAAATCTCTAGCCCTGAATTTTCTTTTGTAAAATATGGATGGTGGACTAGACAAGAACTAAGATTTCCCAGTTATGAATCCTAAAATGTTCCTATCTACTTTAAAATGAGATCTGTCTGCAATCACATTTATGTAACAATGCTTTAAAAAACTCCTGGAGCTCAGTGTTAGTAGTGGGGGGGTCTAAGGTGTGGATAAGCTCCCCACATTAGAAATGCTTCCTCCTCAGCCTCTGATCGTCGACTGCTCCAGCCACACACCCCAGGTCCCTCCCACAAGCTATTCCTGCGCTTGGGACTTGGTTCATCAGGTTTCCACAGGCTTTTCTAACAATAATGTGAAAGTCAGTACAGATTAATAAATTATAAAAGAAACTGAGTAATTCTTCAGGTGATGAACATTACTGCAACGTGAGGATGCGTTAGTTACCTACGTCTCTTACGTTCATTCAGGAAAATATGTTAGCCTAACTGTTATTTTGGTAATCTCCCTTAGGATAAAAAAGAGGTGATAAATTTGTAGGCAAATCCTGGGGGAAAGGAATGAGTGAGGGAAAGGAAAGTGAAATGGATGGTAGTAATATTTTGAAATATTTTAATACAGAAATTGTGCAATGCAAAGTGAAGCAAAAACAAACCTAGAGATATAAGAGCTGAAATCATGCAAAGTTACTTCCCTGTATTGAATCTTGGTAAATCATTAGCATTTACACAAACAAAAAACATGATAAAAAGTGTACATTCATAAAAGTATTGTTTAAAATTCATTACAAAAGACAGAATGGGGGGAAAACTTTAATCACTGTCTTTCTGCAATGATAAAAATATTAAGACTTAATTTCAAAGAATGTCTGGGTAATAAGTTGGTTTCTTAGAAAATTTTACTTTTATTAACTCACAATCCTTACAGCTGTATTTTTTTATAATGTTAAATTTTTTACAGTAAATAGTCTTATTTTTTTTCCTCTAAGAGAAACTTACTAAGCCTTGAGACGGTATTTCTAAAATAGCCATTTAAAAAAATTTAAAATGGTGTAGCATGTGAAAAAAATTCAACTAAGATATTATTAAATGTATTTTGACTCATAAATGGTAATTTTGTAAAAAAAAATCCATGTTTTAATTCTTTCTAGCTTCAAAATAACTTTAAATATGACCTGAAATTTCTATTTATGCATATAGTTTATTAATATGAAAGGACAGTACACACTTTAGGCTATTTATTCAACATGGAAGGTTCTTACCTTTTTATTTTTTATAATTTCTATTATCTATGTTTTAAAAAGATACAATCTTTTGCATTCTGCAGAACATGTTAATGGCAAAAAATATCAGTACTCAAAGAACATAGTGATCAACAGATTCGTATGTATGTCAACAGTAACAATATATATTATATATAAATAACTTAGTATATTTTTTCATTTCATTAAGACCATACCCTTGGGAAAATTTACTGAAATCAAGTCCTATACATTATATATAAATATTTTTTCATTTATATCAACAGGGAAGACTAGAAAAATCAAACTTTCACCTACATTCAAGTTCCAAAGATCCTTTCTAACTTTTCCCCTCTCAGTAAATACAATTTTATTTACAGTAGGCTCAGAGGTTGCTTGATGGTCAGTCAACACATCTAAGCTGACCAACCTAAGGTGAGATGGTGATGCAACTGACTACTGAATACAAGAAACAAAAGTTGCTTTGGTCTCTATGTGCTTTGGACATACAACTAAAATACTGTATTCTACTTCAGAATAGACGTTGAAAGCCCCCAAGTAGCGTATCTAGTATTAGAATTAAAGATATGGTTCCATTAACATCTGCTGAGATTCATTTCTTTGAAAGCAATGGATTAACTGATATTTACTCTATTGATTTATTAACTCTTATGTAATGTCTTCATAGACTGTACTGCAAAAGTGACTACCATATTTCTATAATACAGGGAATTTTAAAATTCAATTAATGGAACAAAAATAAAATCATCGTAAATAAATTATAGTGAAAGCAAAAACATGTGCTGCATCAGAGGGCTGTCCATCCTCTCGTCTTCTCTTAGAAGTGTATAGTTTGAGTCAAGTGACAAATTAGAGAAACCAGAAAGGTGGAAGACTACACAGGCAAGAAACCAAGAATAACAGAAGGCTAAATACTGAAGAATTATGGATTTGAAGGGCAGTTTGAGACCATCTATTGTGTATGTACTCACTTTACAAGTTAGTAAACAGGAAGCCAGAGAGATTTACATTTACTCAGCTCAGGCAATAAGAGACGTATTAAGAGGTAGTAATGATCATAACCAATTAAAACTTTGCCATAATATTCACAGCATGAATTAAAAAAAGAAAACGGTACAAAGAAAAGCAAAGTGCACTAAACCAATCAGAAGAGAGATCTAAATTCTGGTACCAGGTCTGCTTCTGTATAGCTAGGGGTAATTCATTTAGGCCCTGCCCATGTTTTTCTCATTTATAATGTGGAGACACCGGACTAGTTGTATAATCAAACATGTATATCAGAATACTAAAGTTTGTAAGTGATTTCATTCCAGAAATTGTAGTTTTGCAAATCAGGACTTCTTTATGAGAATTTAAAGTTTTGGTTAGGAACATTTGCAATATATACCACACATAAAGCTGATAAAGTCTTGGGCCGGCCGAGTGGCATGATGGTTAAGAACTGGCTTGGGACGCCAGAGGGCCCCGGTTCGGATCCCATATATGAGGGCCAGTGACACTGCCCTACACAGCTACGATGCTGAACAACAGCTCGACCAGGAGCTGGGCTGCCCGTGAGTCGCCGGTGTCGGCGTAGGCTGCAGCCCCTGTGGCAGTGGGTTGCCATGGGCTACCGTGTGTAGCCAGCAGCCAGCGTGAGCGGCCAGCAGCCGCAGTGAGCGGCCGTCTAGACTGATCTGCCTCGCCCGGGAAGAGCGCAATGATGGTGCCAACTTGGGCCAGTGAAGCAACGTCCTCCACAACTAGACTGAAGAACAAAACGACAGCAACTTGTCTGTTCCCCTTCCCCCAATTCCCCAATAAAAATCTTAAAAAAAAAAAAAAAAGCTGATAAAGTCTTAAAGAGCCATTAACTATGTAATTAGAAAAATGTACGTTTTAAGTTTTAAGGAACCAGAAGTACCCACTTATTCTGAAAAAAAGGCTTAGATGTAAGCAATACTCTCCCCTTATTACTCAGAAAGTTCAATCAATTAATACCTGAGGAAATATATGGTCAGAGTTGAAAGCAATGGACTTTTAACCTTATACTAGGAATCTACGCGCTATATTTCTAAAGCTAGACCAAGGCTTGCTTTAGGAACTTACACAAAGCTGAAAAAACAAAAGAAAAATTTTTCAGTAATGAAAACATTAGGGGTCACACAGACCGAATGTTGTTTAGCCAGCATGTCAAGCATGAGAAAAAGCTTTTCTATAATTAGTTCACAGTGTTATCCAAAAATGATATAATGCTGTAACGCTTTCGGAAAGCCAGTGGAGAAGAGTATACAATGCTGAGCAATATATACTTGTTTTGTGTGACTGGCCTTGAAAAAGGTTATTAACATCATGCTAAAGTTCAGTGGGCCTTGAAATACCATTGACTGAAATATTTTTATATCCAAACTTTTCAGAAGTTTCTTACCTTCCCAGAATCTAGCTCCTTCTGAAAGTCTTCCATTGAATTAGCCACAACCATGTGGGTTTTGAGGTCTTTAGAGGCCCTATCAAAAAATAATTTGAAAAGAATACATAATTTTTCTTATTAATATGACAAAGTTTTTTAAAAAAATTAGCGTAATTTAATGAAAGACCAATAACCTGGAAGTGAGATGAGCTCAATTTGAACAAGTAATACTTACTTTCATTATTGCCATTAAGTCTCTGTTGACCAATATTCTATTATATTACTGGCTATACCACTTACTACTTATGAGAGTCTGGGTTATTTTTTAAACCTCTCTAGTCCTAATTTTCTAAGTTTTTATGAAAGTGGAAAAATACTGAAATAAGTCTAACTGTATCATACAGGACTGCCATAGAATCAAATACCAAGGCATGAAAATGTTTTGATAAGGAAAATCACATAAATATATATTATCAAGCTATTTTCACATACTACATGATTCTTTTGTAAGGACCTCAGATTTTAGCAATGAAAATTAAGTATTATTCCACATTCCAAGTCATATATTACATGAGGGTCACTCATGGGTGTAACCAAGGAAGAGAAAGGATATTTTTCTTTTCTGGGTCTCAGAGCTAAGACCATGGGAACTCTGCCAGCGACTGCTAGGTAGCTGTCTACCAAATCTTCTTCTGCTTCTTCCAACATTTTTGTAGTGAGATGGGCCCACATCACTAAGTTATAGCCAATGAGATCCAGGGAAAGGAATGTGCCCCTTTCCAGGCTTAGGCCTTCAGTTGCAAAAAAATGCACCTTCATGCAACTTATATTAACAAACTTACTGAATAAAAACGTCAACAAAAAACTTCTTTTTAGCCTCTACTGCAGTGGTTTTCCAACCAGGGGTGTGCATCGCATCAGACACAGAGCACTGTTAACACTAGATGACCAGAACGTATCTTAAAACTAATAAATCAGAATGTCAACAAGGAGTGAGGCTCGGGTATATTCCTGTTGCCAAGCTTCCAGGTGACTGAAGAGTTCCTGGAAAAGGACCACTGCACCAAGTGCACCATTTGAATGGCGGCAATAAGGACAGGCAGCTTCCATATCTTTCACCTCTAACAATATTACGTTCTGAATTCAGATGGACTTCAAATGCATTATTGATTTCTAGGCCAAATAAATCCTTGAAGTAACCCCTCAAGAGACTTATTATCACTCCCATTTCAGGGCAAGCAAGCCAAGAGAAGCAAAATCACTTGCCTAAAAACACATACGCGAGCACCAAAGCCAAGGTTCATGTCAGTTTACTCTGAAATGCAAGATAATAATTGAGGCCTTGCCTGAGTTAGGCACAAGGTATTAGAAGATAAATGAATAAATAAGAGGCAGGCACGACCCCCCCCCCCCCAGGCTGAGCCTCTATCTCCAGTGGCAGTGGGCCTTCCTCTCTGCTTCAGGTGGTAGGAAAGACAATAAGGTGCACATGCCATGGGTCTTCTAGTGCCTCTGCCTTGGGGTCTGTGATTCTGAACGACCCCTCTCCATAGGTCAGGTCAGCCCTGAGCCCCTGCCCCTCACCCTCACCCCCTAATAGGAGGACCTTAGCTTTGGCTACACCTTATAATCACTTGAGCTTTTAACACTGTAGTTGCCAGGCCCGCTCTAGACCAATTAAATTAACATCACTGGGGAGGGCCCAGGCACTGGTTATTTTTTAAAAAGCTTCTCAGGTACTGCGGATGTGTATCCAGCAGATGAGGCATAAATGCCTTATTTCCTCAGATTTATGTCATAAAAGCCTGGATCTAATATTAACCCAAATTAGTCCATGGGACAGTCTATTGCTGCAAACCTAGTAGGGAACACAAAGTACTTAAAAGAATAATCGTGATACAAGTCAAAAACACAAAGAGAAGGTAAATTAAGAACCATGGGAGTTCAAAGGAAAAGATGACTTTCAGATGGGCAGAATTTCTTGGTAAGCTCTCAGAGGTCCAGGGGGATTTGACGATGAAGACATACAAGCCATTTGAAGGAACTAACCTTGTGAAAAGGTTAACATGGATATCTTCCAAAATAGCTTGAAGTTTAGTCTCAGCCTCATTTTCAGCAACTGTCAGTTTTTCTCCAGTATCTCTTCTGACAGCTACAAACTGACAGCTCTTCATATCACGTGGCCCAACTTCAACTCTAATTGGAACTCCCTAAAAAACAAAACAGGCAGTTTAGATGATACATGCATGTCTCCAGCTGAACATACAGACTTATTTCATGGCCTTATCAACTATAAATCATAAAAATCCAAAAAACGAAGTTCTAACACAAATGATAAAAACAGGTAAAATACCTGAGATATTATAGAAACCTACTCCCAAAAAGAAAGCATAAACCTTAAAAAAAAAAAAAAATGCACTGCCCAAGTGGTTCTGAGCTAAGAAAGAGCTTATGGACAAACATGATGGCAGGCATATAGATCAGAGTTCCTAATTTTTCTCACGTAACATAGAAAATTACATTTGTATGGCCTGCGGGGGTAAACAGAGAAGACTTCTTGAAGCTAAAGCCACCCCAAGCCACTGAGCAGTCCCTTGGCACTTCCTGGACTCGTTTGTGGCACAACAGTTTACAACCCATAATTTTGAACCAGAACCGTGTGCTATGAAGGACACCAGTGGGACAGCTCACAAAACCTGAACAGGTTCTAGAATAGCTGGTAGTAACGTATCAGTGTTAACATCCTGATTTTGCTGGCTGGACTGTGATGTAAGTAAGAGAATGTGTTTGTAGAGTGATGGGGCATCAGGCTAGCATCTTACTTTCAAATAGCTCCGGCAGGAAATATTAATTGTACTATCCAGCAATATAACTACTGTTCGTCAGCACAAAGAGAAGGTGAATTAGGGTCCATGTACTACTATTCTGATAGTCTGTTTGAACAACTTATTTATTATATGAATTCCTGGTATAAATATTTTAGTCAAACAACCGTATGAGGTTTATTAATCATAAACAAGTTCTTCAAGATCAGTTTTATTCTAAAATAAAAATAAGCTTCCACAAAAATGATTTTAAATTTAGAAAATACATAAACTTCTGATATCGCTATTACAAAGCGCTGAAATGTGTCTGCTCATCACTTAGTTTCAGTGAAGAAGAACTCAACAACTATCAAAATAGAGAAAAGTAATGAAGAAGCCTTGCATTTTATAAAAGTATATATAGAATAAAGAAAATCTAAATACAAATTGGGAGTAAAAGATGCAACCGAAGAACTTACCTTGAGCTCCCAATGATTGAACTTCCAACCTGGAGAATAGTTATCTCGCAAATCAACTCTAACTCGAATATTAACACCGAGTAACCGCCTGTGATAATCACTGCATTTTGCAATCAGAGCATCTCTGTCTTCTTCAGAAAGTGCATTTGTAATGCCACAAGGAATAACCACCACCTAGAATCAGCAGAGTATCACACATTTATACAAAGAAACAGCACACAGAAGTAAGGAAGTCACGTTACTACATAATGTCCAGGAGTCATAACCTGCTGGTAACTATAAATCTTAACACAAATCAACTTGTGTGATTTCTAATTTACACAGAATGTCTACCAATTAGCTGCACTGCTTGTCCATGCTAAAAGCATTTCCACCTGACCTATGTCACATTTAACCTATTACAAATCACTTCAAACAATGATTTTTAGTTCTAAAAGAGTTTTGTATAAAGTAGCTAAAAAAACTGAGATTACAAAATTAAGAGCACTAATACTATACACAGTTACACAATGTACTATGTAGTTCTAGACTGTAAATAGGTTGTTTCTGTACCAGCGAAATCTACCTGAATGATATTCAGAATATCACTCTTTGAAATTTCCATTAGTAAACATGGTGTGTATTTGATAAAAGGAATGACAAACAGAAATGGCTTCCTCACCTGAACACAGGCTACACGGGGTGGTAAGACTAAGCCCATGTTGTCCCCATGAACCATTGTCATAACACCAATAGTTCGAGTTGTCAGCCCCCAGGAGTTCTGATAGGCAAATTGCTTCTCTCCTGGTGTCTTTGGATCTTCAAAAATGATTTCAAACATTTTGGAAAAATTCTGCCCTAAATGATGTGATGTTCCTCCCTAAAATAAAGAGAGAGATATGAGCTTTAATTTTTTTTTTTTTTTTTTTTTTAGCTGAGCCATCCAGCTACCTGTTGGCAGCTCAGCAGCTGCTCAGCTTGGGCCGGGACTCGAACCACTGTTCCTCAGAGCTCAAACCCTTGAGCGAGCTCTTAACCAACTGAGCCACTCGGCCGGCCCTTGAGCTTTAATTTTAATAACTTGTTATGCCTTCGAAAATAAGATCATTACACGTGTTCAAATGACACTAGCCCTATTTTATCTTCTCTGGTTTTTTACCTTAAATATGTTTTTAAAGCATAACTGATATAACAAAGAGGCATAAATGCTTTAAATTAGAATACGGTCTAGAAAGTACATGAACTACTGTTTTTGAAGAGCCTACTTCTCTGATGACAAGCAATACGCTGCAGCTGCCCAAGGGCTGTGCTTAGTCGCCTATGACGCCCACGCAGCAGCCTGATACCTGGATGGCTCTTCCACTAGCAGATATGAACGCCTCCACTGTGGTGGTATAGTCTCCGCCTGCAAATTTCTCCTTCTCAGTCTTTCTTCCTTTCACAACAGGAATTGCCAGGAGGTCTTCATATACCTGAGCATATAAGTCAAGTATCTGCAAGACCTGTAACAACATTTTAAATGTAAAAGTGCTCAAATTTATGGTCTATTTATTTAGTATAGATCTATAAAACTGTACTATTTAAAGCTAACTGTGGTAGGAAAAGCTTTTATATTACTGAAAGGTTAAAGCAGCCAGTCTGAATTTATTAAGGAAGACATTCCAACACAGCAGTGTGAAAAGAAGCTGAGTAACTTTTAAAAATGTACATAAATTTAGAATGTAAGAGAAAATTCATTCATTTGAAAGATATACAATGACCAGGGTAAAAGTCTCCTGAAGAATAATTAATTTCACCCATGGGATTATAATTGCTTCTATACACTTAAGTTCAAAAATATTTTCCTCTGAAAATTTAAAAAACTAGCACATTTTCTAATAAAATTTCAATAAGCAGTTTCTTAAGTCCATGTACATTTGAATTCACTTGTTTTGTCTTTTAACATGTGATATATAAATTTTAGGTAACAGAATAATTTATACCAGGACATTCTTTTAATGTTATTTGAGATCAGATCAAATTTCATTTTATAGTTATTAAGTGACTGCCAATAAATAGTTAATACTGCATGACTGACAGCTGAAGAAAGAAAAAAAGCACAGCGTGGACAAAGAAATAGAACATAATATGGAACGTATTGAGGAAGACACTTTTTATACCTCTTCTGCTGCTTCTTCAAATGTAGCAAATGCACTGTGCCCCTCCTGCCAAAGGAACTCACGGGTACGCAGGAACGGCTGAGGGTGCTTGAACTCCCAGCGCTGGAAGAGGCAAGAAGACAATTTGGTCATTATGGTGAGCTTTCAATTTTTATTAACAATTGTATGGTAATCAGAAATCATAACTGAGATCCAAAGTCCTCAAAAAAGCTTCCACACTCCCAATCCTTTGACTATACAAATAAGAAAAAACAAAACGGGCTTTTGTAACAACAAAAAAAAGCAGCAGAACAATGAAAGAACGTGAGAAGGGGCGTGTACCCACCACCACGTTGCACCACTGGTTGAGTCTGATGGGCAGGTCTCTGTGTGACTGTACCCACTTCGCATATGAAGGGTACATGACTGAAAGACAGGAAAATACAGGCAGAGTTAGTCACGGAAGGTTTTATCTCACCTGGAGGCTGCTAAGAGCTAGATCGGCAACATAATCAATAGGAACTAGAATGTTGTGTTTGCGTAAACGTGTCTCCAGTGTTTGTAATGGTCAGTGAATGGTATTATTATGAATTTCACAAAGCGGATTAGCCAAGGAAATAAACCTATCCAAAGGTGACCATATTTTATGTTCTTCACAATGCGATTTACATTTGACATTTAATTTGACTGCTTTTTTAGTTGTTTTGTTTCTAAAAACACTAAGTGAAGATCTTCTAGCATATATCACGTTAACTTCTTTGCATTCATTACCCTGTTCAATTCTCACATTCAATCACAAAGTAGATTACAATTTCAATATTAAAGATGTGAAAACTGAGCTTACAGATGTTAAATAGCTTGCTAAATTCAGCACGGTTACATATGAGAACCAGAATTTAAGTTAAATCTAGCTGATGTATCTACCCAGGGTATGAAAACTCTTGCCCTGAACTGCTAATTTAAATGAAGGTGCCTATCTTATCATGGCCTACTACAGATTATCTAGAATTAGTAAAACAAAAAAACTTTGCCAATCTGGTATATGACATAAAGCTGGTGTCATATTTCAATAATGCATCATTATGTATTATACATGAGTACCACTATAAGCATCAAAGAGCAAATAATCCTTAACTAAAGACAGATAATCACTTTGAAAGACACTGACAAGACCAAATTTTCAAGTGGCACTTGCATTTACTATGTGTAATTTTAGGAAAGTCACTTAACCTTTCAGAGACCTTTTTTAACCTGCAAAATGGAGGTAACAATAGCTGCCTCAGCCTCCTCACTACACTGTTATAACAACAGAAGATGTAAATGAAATCACTTACTAACCTATAAAAACCCTACACAAATGTGAGTGTAATGGTATTAAAATGACTAATACAACTTTAAGTAAAAAGGACATAAAACTATGTTTGCAATTTTATAATCAATTCCAAAAACAAAAATTATTCCAAGAATAAAATTCCTGAAAAGTTCTGAAAAATTATAGCATAAAATAAAAAATGATGAAGTATTTAAAAAAAACAAAAAACCTCTATCCTAATGATAAAGAGCTGTCATGAATATTGTACAGAGAATAAAATTCTATACCACTTCAGTTTGCATTCATCTTTATCAACATTCATTAAACTCTTTATATCAACAGGATTATAAATGTCACAAAACGAAAGCCAAGACAGCTCTAGCAGCTGTTGCTAATATCTCAGTGTGCTGTCTCCTGCGCTCCAAGGCCCATCCTCACCTGTTTCACTCGTAGGACGGATGGCAATGGGCTCTGCCAACTCTGTTTTGCCAGATCTTGTAACCCAAGCAACCTAGGAGGATAAAATCATTTTTCATACATTTCAAAAACAGTACTTAGAGAAACAACACAAATGCTGGCAAATCGCTAATTGAATTTTTGCTATATCAATTAAGATAATTAAAATAATTGCTGCTGTTCACTGTGAGAAAAGGTAGATACTTAACAGTCCTTATACATGTTTAGAGAGAAAAGAGAAAGCCAGTTATAATCATTAAATGTAACAAACAGAATCATAACTTACTGTGAAGGTAGAAATATTTTTTAAATGGTTTTATGTTTCTCTAAACTGGCTGTTATAACTTGCCTTTTCAATTACTATTCAAGTGTTAATTGAAAGTATACTTTTGAGTTTATGAGAAAAAAACTGCAAAAATAAATATAGCAGGCTAACTTACCTCAGGGGCAAAGTCAGCAATATGAGTCTTCTCTTTCTCTAGTGCACCTTGAGACACAAACATGGGAAAATAGCAGTTTTCAACACCCAGTTTCTTGATCTCAGCATCGAAAAAGTCCTTGATGGAGTCCCAAATGAAGTACGCCCAAGGACGAAGGACATAGCAGCCACTTACATCATAGTATTCAATCATTTCTGACTTTGTGATGACCTTTTTTTAAAAGAAAAACAGTCTTTAAAGCCTCAATTGAATCAGGATTCTAGTGCGAGTGCCAAGAGTATGATAACCCAGCTTCAAATCCAGAGGCTTCCACTGTCAGTACACCCTCTTTCTGTGCGTGTAAAATGGACCTTTCTACACTGAGGAACCCAGGGCCCTAACTCTTAGGACTTGAATTCCAATCTTGCTTCTGCTGTTACTATCTTTGTGATTTTGGACTAATCCCTTTAGCTCACCATTTAAAAAAAAAAAAATCAAACAATGACTATCTCAAAGGGCTACTTCTTGATTCACTGATCTATGTGACCAAGCTTTGAAAATTGTGACACGTTCAATGTCTATACTAAATATTATTAAAGGCATTATACATTATTACTTTGTGTCTGGACTTCAGAAACTAAATATATTAAGCCGCCTTTGAGAAACTTAAAACATAAAAATCAACTAATGCATACTCACTTGAGAATACCAATCGGCAAGATTTTCTTCTTTTTTTGCCTCAAGACCCAACCTGCAGATATGAAAAATAAAATATAAATCCCTTCATTCGGCAACTGCTTTTAGGTTGAACGGGAATAAACCTCTGAAGTTCAAATCAGATTAGTTTTTCTTCAGTATGAGCTATTTCTATATTTACATTCTTCTTTATTCATTCCCAAGATAATGTTTTTAACCTAGAAAACAGTTCAGTCATCTCTTAAAACGTAGTGGAACCATCCACAAATACTGGGAAAGCCAAGGCTAACAAAAATTATGATTTTAATGCAGATATCCACTTTACAAAGTTCTTTATAGGGCAATGTATTTGTAATAAAGATAGAGCCTATTCACGTAGTATCCTCTCACTGAAAAATAAGAATCTTTTGCCAACCTTAATCCAGGCAAAATTATAATTAGTAGGCTCAGTGTCTCACTGAAAGTAACATGTAAAAAAGGATGAAAACAATGGCTCTGTGTGCTACATGTGTGCATATATAGGTATACATAGCCTTACATATTCTACAAGTTTTTCTTTTAACTGCAGTAAATAAAAGTTGCAGAGGTATATGCTTCCAAAATAAATCAGATCTGCAATGAAAGCTATTCCAGATAATCCTTTCCTTGAAATACCTACAACTGTTCAGGGAACTGTGGTCTTAGGGTCTACCCATGAGTTATGCTCTATTTCGAGTTTACAAAAGAGGCTTTATCGATGTACTTACAGTTCAATTCTGTTATTTCACTTTGACACATCTCAACAGAACACCTGTGTGAAACCTGGCCCTTTCACAAGCAGTCAGAAGGTAAAAAGATGAGAAGTTCTAGTCTCTCTACTACTATTATGTACATTTGATCACTGCGTTCAATAGGCAAGGAAAAGAAGCGCTGTCTTCTCCTGCTTATGGAGATAACTGTGTGTGTGATGTGAGCGATGCGAGGCAGAATTTGAAATTCAGTTCACTCTACTCTGGGGAAGAGATTATAGACAGGATGGGAAGAAATCCAAACACCATCTATTGCACTGTTTTGTCTTTAAGCCAGCTTTGTTTTATATTTAACCAAACCAGTTTTAAAATCCTACTAAGAATGAAATTTGCATTTAATCCTCACCGAAGATTTCCATTAGAAAAATCTGTTTGTAAGGTGCAGAACAATGCGTGTACAGTTAGGCCACCAACTGTGTTAAATAGGAGACAAAAGGGCCCGAACCGTCCTGGTGGCAGGACTGGGGAGATGGGAAACAAGCATAGGGCTGAGATTCCACTGAGCTGTTTATACTCTGAGATTCTTGAACCAAGCAAGTGAATGTGTTACCTATTTAAATAAATACATGGAAAATTAACAAAAGCTACCTGCTGACACTGTACCTTTAGCATTCTCTGACTTTATGTGATAGTCCAATTGACCAAAATTTGTTTAAAAAAAAAAAAATGTGGGGCCGGCCGAGTGGCGCGATGGTTAAGAGCTGGCTTGGGACACCAGAGGGCCCCAGTTTGGATCCCACATATGAGGGCCAGTGACACTGCCCTCTACAGCTAAGATGCTGAACAACAGCTCAACCTGGAGCTGGGCTGCCCGTGAGTCACCGGCGACGGCGTAGGCTGCAGCCCCTGCTGCAGTGGGTTGCCATGGGCTACCGTGTGTAGCCAGCAGCCAGCATGAGCGGCCAGCAGCCAGCGTGAGCGGCCGTCCAGAAGCCAGCGACTGATCTGTCTTGCCCGGGAAGAGCACAATGATGGTGCCAACTTGGGCCAGTGAAGCAACGTCCTCCACAACTAGACTGAAGAACAAAAGGACAGCAACTTATCTGTTCCCCTTCCCCCGATTCCCTAGCACTGTTTCCCTCCCCCAATTCCCCAATAAAATCTTAAAAAAAAAAAAAAATGTGAGCATTGAATTCATTCGAAGCATTGCTTCACTTCAAAGGACCTCTCCGTGTTTCGTTACCTGGTCTGCTTCTTGGGCCCTTGTCCTTCTCCTGCTCCACCGGGCGACAGCCCACTGCCTTGGCTTTTAGAGGCGTCTTTCTTTTGGCCATCACTTTGTTTCTGAGGCTTATTCTGCTTTTCAGATTTATTTTCTTTTTCTTTCTTTTTCTTATCTTTGTCCTCGGCCCCGGTGGCAGAGACAGGCTTATATTCCACTCCTGTGAGGGACTTGTACTGTGCTTTCAGCTGAAGGAGTCCTTTTACAGCTGTGTCTACCTGATCCTTTAGTTTCACAAAAGAGGGAAAAGAGGAGATGATGATATTTCATTCAAATCGCTGCCTAAGCACCAATGTCCAAAGCTTTCTAAGCAGAGTTGAAAACATAATTAAAGGCAGAGGGGTATGAGGTAGGGTAGGGGTGGAGAATGTTACATACACCAACTACTGAAAATAAACAGAAGAATATACAGGGACAGAACTGTGCAAAAGAGTGACTGAAAAATACAACTATAACTGCACGGTCCAAACAGTAGTCCCTAGCTACAATACATGTGTTATTTACACTTAAATTAAAGAAAATTGAAAATTTACTTTCTCAGTCATAACAGCCACATTTCAAGTGCTCAGAAGCCACATGTGGCTAGTGGCAACAGCGATGCACAGAACTGTTATAGAATATTTCCATCTTGCAAAAAGTTCTTTTAGAAAGCACCAGTATGTAATATGTATTCTATTGTCATTTAAGGGCCATTAAATTGCATAAGTTGAACACTTCACAAATATAAAGATGGCAGTTAATCAAGTTTTTAAACTTCAAAACCTATAAGGACTTACTGTTTTCCACTAATGAATTTGTAACAAAAGATGTTATTCATATGAAGATAATACAATTTGCACAAACTACACTGTGGCTCACAATAAAACTTGCCTTTGGAGACTGAAAGAGCTTTAGGACAATGAGTCAAACAAAGAGTACGCACCAAGGGCCGAGGACGAGCCAGGCACTGCGCGGGTCTAGAGCCCTATCCTCAAGGATCTAGCAAACTAGAGAGAAACGGACAATTTAACAAGCAACTGAAATCTAGTTGTTTAAGTATTGTGGCAAAGAAAAGCAATGCCATATAAGAAAGTCCAATCAAATCTAGTTGGGGTGGTGAAAGGATCAACAAAGGCTTCTCTAAGGCAAGATAAGAGTTGAGAACTAAAAATATATGAGTACAAGTTAGCCAGAGTTGGTGGGACAGAAAGTGTTCCAGGCAAAGAAAATAGCCTGTAATGGAAAAACCAAAAACACACAAACCAAATGCCACACCAACCTTAGAGGCCTTTTCAGCTTTCAGTTTTCGAACAACTTCTCCTTGAGACGCTACTTTGTCAAAAAGCACTTTGGCTTCTGATGTTTCTGGACCACACGTCTCAGAGCTTCTGGCTGGACTTGAATCTGAACTTTGAGATAAAGGGGGCTGACCAGGAACGTACTCCTTCCCAGTTTTTTCTTTATATTGAGCTTTCAGAGAAAGTAAGTGCTCTACAGCTTCATTTACTTTAGCCTGAGATAAAAGAGAAAAAAAGACACATATTTAATACCGTCTGAAATTTCTGAAAATAACCATTCCTGTAAATAACCACCATGGAGAAACCCAAGCACAAAGGAGTTAAATCATCCGCTTAAAATAACAGATTAAAGCTAAAGAAAAGTTAAAGATACAAATCATATCATAATCCTATACACAAGTTATAAAACTAAACATAAATACACATATACATAT
Organism: Hipposideros armiger; assembly: GCF_001890085.2. NCBI lineage: Eukaryota > Metazoa > Chordata > Mammalia > Chiroptera > Hipposideridae > Hipposideros > Hipposideros armiger. Next base: position 2,501,762 of record NW_017731395.1, read on the forward strand.
AATATTGTAATTTTCCTCTTACACATGTAAACAGACAAATAAATAAAATATCCAAGCAGACTGCCTGTTTCCAAGCCCTGGGTCTGTAGGTAGAGTCAGAATGTACAAAATCAGAGTCAAGATCAGCTTTGCCTAGAGAACACCTTATTTTCTTCAGCTTACTAAACAGACACTAAAGACAACACTGAAAAAACACATAGTTTGGGCCCAATGAAAGAATAGCTACATAACTCTTTTTTAAAATTTACAATGGAAGAGAAGGTATGTTGAGGTTTTAATTAGATACTCACCAATATGTCATCCCCTGCTACTTCAACATAATCACTGAGAAAGAATGAAACAGCCCAGCTGAGACCCTTGTGCCTCTAGCAGAGAAGGCCGGCAACGCAGGCAGCGGAAAGCTGCACGCCTGACCTGAATGGCGGTACTATCTAACCACAAACCAATCAACAGGCCACCGGGGACATCAATCAAACGCAAAAAGTACCTCCAAATCGGGCAGCCAAGTTTCACCTGCACATGGTAGCAGTGCTCCACAGAACTAAGAGCAACCCAACCGAAGCGGGGCAACTACTCTGGGGGCAACTACTCTGGGGTCAAAGGGAAGCAGGAACCGTCAGGATACCCTCAAAGAGCTGGCCTCTGCAAGACAGCAAATCCCTTTTCCCTGTGCAGCTACCTTATGACACAACGCCTGGCTGCCTCCTGACTTAGTCTGTCACAGCAGGCACCACCCAGAGGGAGTACGGGCTGTCTGAGGTGTACTCCTGACCTGTCTCGTGTTTACATCGTCCTTAAAATTAAGAGCATTTTCAGAGCAAAATCTACTTGGTTCTAAGAAAAAGGACACAGTTAATCAGACATACAAGAATAAAAAAAAAGAAACTTCAATCAGCTAAAAACAAGAAAATGGGGAGAAAATTAAGGGACTTTCCTGCAAACATTTCTACAAAAAGAGGCCTACTTTTGAAAGAAGTTCCATTTTACCCTATACGCAGGTATTCACTAGAGGTCAAAGTCAGGTGGCACACATTTCACACAGAAAAAAACAAACAAACAAACAACCTTTGTTTGGCAAGACTACAACTTGAAATATTATAAAGGACAAAATTAAGATGGGCAAACCACTTCATTACTGAGTGAGACACACATTCTAAAAATAGAGTAAAAATAGAATAAAACTCTAAAAATAGAGGATCTCTGTCCACAGAGAGGGACGGTGAACCACTGTGCCGGGCTTGATGAATTTTTTCCTCCTTCCCTGCCACTTATAGCCACAAACATTTCACGAAGCAATGTCTACACATCCCAGTCACACGTTACAGGATTCTTGTCAGGACGCACGTTTCCTCCCAGCCCCCTTCCCCACCCACTAGGTGGTGAGCGGAATCTTGTTAGTATCCCTGGCCTTGGCACACAGCCATAGCAGGAATCAGTGAATGCCGACTGCTGTGTCAACACATTCCAGTAGACAGTCTACAAACAGCATGTCAAGGTGAGTCTGCCCAGCAGCTGGAATTCGCAGGCTTTCTCAGTGTGGTCTCGCCGGTCCAGTGTACTCACCTTAGAGGCTTTTTCAGCTTTCAGTTTTCGAACCACCTCCCCTTGCGCAGCAATCTCATCGTACAGAGATGTCCTCTCCGGGGCACCTGCTGCGGGTTTAGAAGAAACAGTCTGGCTTGCTCCAGCAGCAGGATTTCCAGGTTTATAGTCCTGGCCCGTTTTCTCCTTATACTCAGCTTTCAAAACTAACAGCTGTTTCACAGCTGCATCTACATCTTCTTTTGCGGCTTTCTTGGCTTTTAATTCACGAACCACATCCCCCTGAGCAGCCACTCTGTTGTAAAGGACCAAGGAATCCGCAGAAGTAGTGCAAGTATTAGTCACAGGTGGCGCTGGTCTGTCCTTACTAGGAGTAGTAGTCTATGAAGGCAGAAAACCAAAGGTAAAAATAGTTAATGTTACATGTCTTTCCACAAAATTGTATCAACCTGGTTGTTTTATGTTTTAAGTTAAAACAAAACTTTAAAATCAGAGACCACGCAGTTTTTAATCTGTGTAAATTAAAAGCTCAAGTCATGACATTCCCACAGTAAATACGTCCAAACTCATCTCTCCTAGTAAACTTGTGAGCTTCTGTCTTCCCCAGCTCAGACTATTTACCATTTATTTACCTGGTCAATGAAATACAACTCTAAGTTACTGTCTTACTGATTCTAGTTCCTGGGCTCATGTCCTACTTTACACCCTCCATGCTCTACCTTCTGGCTTCCTGACCTTGTAACACCTCTAATCCTATGTCCAACCCACTCTCCAAACTGTCTTCTTCATAGCTACCAAATCCTCAAGGGCTACCCAACTGCCGACACCTATGGACCTCACGCTATGGGAGCCACAGAAAATCCATAGGGATGCCAGGGGTAGTTTAAACATTTCAGGATATCTGAGACCCCGTATCTGTGAACCACCATGTGAGCTACAAGCTCAAGGTGGTTCAGTTTTAACATTCAAGTGAGCTACATTCCTTTCATTGCTGAAATCACTGGTGTCATATCTTTGCAAAGCTGGATTTTTCACAGCTGCTGTGTTAAAAATCAAATACCACAGAGGGGGGAGGGTGGCCAGGTGGCTCAGTTGGTTAGAGTGCATGCTCTGAACAACAAGGTTGCCAGTTCGATACCTGCATGGGCCACTTTGGGCTGCGCTCTCCTTAAAAATAAATAAATAAATAAAATCGCTGTGGAACAAGAAACGGTGATGTCCTACCTGAGTCCAATGTTAAAGGAAGAAATAAAGGCATTATTCTTTTCTTTCAATTCGTATATCATTTTAAGAATGAAATTAAAATATTTAACATTTAAGAAAATATTTTAAAAAATGAAACTTAAGTTTCTTTTCCTTCAATTTATGTGAGATTTTTTTTCAAATTGCTACTAACTTATTGGGATATACGTATTTATCTAATTGTTTGGACTTAACTACTTAATAAAAAGAACTGTTAAGAATTTCATTTAGCCTAAGGGATGCCATGAAAAAATTACGGACAGACAATGCTGTGAACTGAAGAAATGTGTTGACCTCTGGACTACACAATAACCCCCTAATTTTCCAGGCACATCACAACCTCTCAAATCCACGTTTTATGAGGACAGATGCTGTGTCTGCACCTGGAATGTCCTTCAGACCGTGACTGCCAGGCAGATCCCTAATTCATTGTTAAAGACGAGAGATTAAGCATCACCTCCAAGATGAAAAAGGAACAGGGAAAAGCAGGTAAGGCAGTTTCCTATCATCCACAACACAGCAGCTCCTGTCCTTTTTCTCTTTTCCAAACCTCCCTGACTGTAGGGAGCTCCTGACCAAGAGGCCCTGGAGTTTGACAGAAAAGTCCAGACAGGAAACCAGAACCCCAGGTCCCTGTCCTGACTCTGTCAATAGCGACTTTTGTTATCTTTGGCAAGGCCTTTTTCCCCATTTCCACATATAAAACGAGGAGCTAAGAATAGGTGGCCCTCAACATATGCCCAGCTCTCCACAAGGGTCCTAATTAAGCAGACTGGCTCTTAAAAAGAAAAGGATCTACTACAGTATTATGAAAACTTTTCTAAAAATATTCTTTTAATCTAGTCTTTCTTACCTTTTCACATAATAAAATTAAACTTTAAAAGTTTTGTTTTGCAAGGTATTTTAAATCTTACATGAAAGGGTAAGAAAAACCCCAAAAGTAAGTTATTGTCTTCTTCAGTTTCCACAGTAAGACAACCATTTGTGAAGACGTCAATTCTAAACCCGAGGATGATAAAGATCACTGAGGGGCCGACCGAGTGGCTCAGTTGGTTAAGAGCTCGCTCAAGAGTGCAAGCTCTGGGCAACAGGGTCGCTGGTTCAATTCCAGGCCCGAGGTGAGCTGCTGCTGAGCTGCCAACAAGTGGCAGGATGGCTCAGCTTAAAACAAAACAAAACAAAACACTGAAGACTTATCTGTAAAAGTCAGTATTTACCTCATTTTTTGTTGTTTCTACTTTGGTCTTTTCCTTTGACCCAGATGTCGGCATTTCCTTCGTGTGCCCATCAGGAATGTATATTAAAACACAAGGGGCTTCTCTGCAACTATATGGGCTAAAAAGAAAATGTAGTGCCAAAAGTTTATTAGAACCAAATTATCTGAACAGCTATTAAAACTGGATTCCTAGATTAATCCAAAGGCACTGTGCTAATGCTTTTCAAAGTATAAATACATAGTCCATTCTCTTGTTATTCAAATCAGAGTTCTTCAGAGTAGTTTAAAAATAATAAATACATAAATAAAAATTGACAGTGCTAATTATAAACTTTCAATTTATGAACTTTCACAGATGTGAACAAGCTAACCCCAGGACAAAAGTACATCTACTCCACCTGCCATAACAAATGACATTAGTGGACACTAATGGTCTCACTCTTGACTTAAAGGAAATTCGTCTACATATCACACCTAATCTGCTTATAAGCAAAACAATTTCTGCAAAACATTTATTTTATAAGAATTTCTCAATTCTAAAAAGTAGCGTAATTGCAAACTCCACTGACCAAGTCTATTCATAAGCAAAGAATTTCTTCAAATTTGGGGGTAAAAGCCACAAAGGAAAAATAGAGAAGGAATGCAGCAAGAATGGGATCTACACATCTCTTCAATATTTTTAATAGCTTCACTGAGATATAATGCACATACCACAAACTGACCCTTTGAAAGTATACAATTCAATGGTTATATAAAGTTGTGGAACCATCACCACTATCTAATTTTAAAACATTTATATCATCCCAAAAAGAAACTCTGAACCCTTTATCTACCACTTCCCAGTCCCCTATTCCTCTAGATCCTGGCAACCACTAATCTACTTTGTTTCTATAGATTTGTCTATTCTGGACACTTCATATAAATAGAATCATACAACATGTGGTGTGTTATCTCTAGCTTCTTTAATTTAGTATAATGTTTACAAGGTTTATGCATGTTGTAGCATGAATCAGTACTTCATTCCTTTCTGTGGCTGAATAATATTCCCTTGTATGGCTGTATCATATTTTGTTTATTCATTCGTCAGTTGAGGGACATCTGGGTTATTTGCACCTCTTGGCTATTACAAATAATGCTGCTGTGAGCATTCATGTACAAGTTTTTGTATGAACACATTATTTTTCTTGAGTATACGTGTAGGACTGAAATTGCTGGGTAAAATAGTAACTCTATGTTTAATTTTTTTGAGGAACTGCCAAACTTTTCCAAAGTGATTGTTATCATTTTGCAATACTATCTGCAACGTATAAAGGTTCCCATTTCTCCACATCCTCCATACCTGTTACTGTCTTTTTGCTTATAGCAATCCTAGTGGGTATGGAGTGCTATCTCACTATGATCCCGATTTGCAGCTCCCTAATAATTAATAATAAGCTTTTCATGTGCGCTTGACCATTTGTGAGAATTTTGCAGAAATTTTTTTCTTTATACTTGGACTACATGAAGATGGATTATAAGATGGTATAGTTTTAGAAATGAATTTGTTAATATTATGCTGTTTCAAAGGTATCACTTATTAAAATCAAGTCTGAAATATTAAATCTAGAAGAACAAATCAGACTGAATAGAGAATTGTCAGGTACAGTTTTTAGTGTAAGTTGAATTTTTTAAATATTATTTACTATAAGAACTTGAAGCAGGGCCGGCCGAGTGGCGCATTGGTTAAGAGCTGGCTTGGGATGCCAGAGGGCCCCGGTTCAGATCCCACATGAGGGCCGGTGACACTGCCCTCTACAGCTAAGATGCTGAACAACAGCTCAACCTGGAGCTGGGCTGCTGTGGGTCGCCGGCGACGGCATAGGCTGCAGCCCCTGTGGCAGTGGGTTGCCATGGGCTACCGTGTGTAGCCAGCAGCCGCAGTGAGCGGCCAACAGCCACAGTGAGCGGTGTCTAGAAGCCAGCGACTGATGTGCCTCGCCCGGGAAGAGCACAATGATGGTGCCAACTTGGGCCAGTGAAGCAACGTCCTCCACAACTAGACTGAAGAACAAAAGGACAGCAACTTGTCTGTTCCCCTTCTCCCAATTCCCCAATAAAAAAATCTTAAAAAAAAGAACTTAAAGCATTTTCATTTAGATGTTCAGTTGCATTCACTTACCTAACAGGTTCATAAGGCTGATCACATATAAAGAACCCTCTTCTCTGGAGTTGTATAATGTCTCCCTTTTTCAAGTCCTTAAGGCAGGGATCCCCCAACATTGCTTCTTCACGCTGTAAAGGTGGAAATATGAGATGGAAAAACACTTTATCAAAATCAGAGCACTAAAAATAACTTTAAAATGCAAGCAGCTTTTTTCACTAGCTGGGATATTCCCATTTAAAACACGTATGTTAAAAATTTTACTACTTGAAAGCACACACAATGAAACAGCAAAGTAGTAAAACAAATAGCAATTACATTTACCATCATTTTTGAAGTTTACATTTATAAACTAACTGGCTTCTGAAAAACTTTAATCCGATTGGTGTCCCTGCAGTTATAAATACGTTTCCCACCATAAATATGAACTGCAATGCAAGAAGCACATATAGACTGAAAGGCATGCTAGCAACGCACTTAAGTGGCATAAGGGCTCTGGACCCAGGGCCTGGGTTTTAATCCCAGCTCTATCATTTACTGTATGTCCCCAGACAAGTTATTTAGCCTCACTTTCCAATGTCGGTAAAATGGGAACATTACTCTTTTCCATCTTTTTATTTTAATAAAATTCTACAAATCTTTTCCATTTGAGGAACCAAATCCTTACAACTAATTTTAAAAATTCTAGAGAAAAGTTTACATGACACGGAAAAGTGAAATATGGCTACCTTGCTGTTCTTGTTGACATACTGCTTAAAATCCTCGTCTTTTCCGAGCACTGGCTTTGTGATCAAGTGCTCGTAGGTCACACAGATTGCTGGAATAGGAAGAGCCCGTGGTGTCTCTGCAAGCCAAGTGATCTTAGTGGTTTTCTTGTAGTCTTTGTTCTCCAAATTCAATTTTGCATCAAGAGATACAATTTTTCCATCTGTGTTTCTAGATATAAGATTAAAAAGTGTTTAAAGAAAATAAACCATTACTGCTATAAAAATGCATTTTTGTTCTGTATCTGCAGCAAATGGATAAGGAATTTTCTTGGTAAACATTTCAAATCAAACATTTATTTGAGCTTTTAATATGTGCTAGACATATACTGGATAAGAGATGAGTAAAATAAAATCCCTGCTATCAATATACTAATAATACACCAGAAAACAGATCCATACACATCTGATAAAGAACGTGAAAATGCTTACAAATTTTAAAGTCACCTGCACTAAGCATTAAAAAAGCTGAAATACAAAACAAAACAAAAAATCTGAAATACTGTATTTACAAACACTTAACAATGACTTGAAATCATAAACAATGATGGGACAATTAAGATGTCTGAGTTTACTTAAATAATCTTAGCATACTATGTTCCATTTATGTAATCTTAAAGTCAGATTTATAAGTGTAGCACACTGTAATAACTGGAAAAATTCATATTCATCATTAAAAAGTTAATTTTAAAACAGATTTTAGCATAAAAAAGTTATATATACAAATTCTGTCCACAGAATCCCTGTACCAGGCAACTGTACAATGATAAATAGATGACAAAAAGGAGCCCTAGACCATTAGAGCTATTTGTCATATTTAGATGTACTAATTTTCAACATCACAAGCAAAAGATATCCTGATACTCTATTGGTGAACTGGAACATATATAAAAAAAAAATAGGTTCCCGCATTTGTAGCATCCATGCCTGGGGAGATTTACGTCAACAACATGAATATGTCTGAACCAGGTAATTTTTAATAAGTGAATCAACATAAAATACTTTTTTCCTGTAGTTATTTAAAACAAAAAGGTCTTACCTGTGTATTTTCATAATGTTGATGTTGCCCCAATTTATAAATGTCACCATCTCACCCTCTGACAGTGTCTCTGCATCAGCGCCGTCAATGAGAACTCTGGAGCTGTACCACACGGGCTTCAAGCCCACGTCAGGATTCTAATTGGTGAAAAAGGAGTGTTGACTGAAACAACAACTTATGATGCCAGTGTGCAAAGTTATACATTTATACACTTTCCCACTGTATTATTTAGTGCACGAAAGCTATCTGTGTTAGTCTGGATTCGGCTCTGTGACATGCTAATGGAGTCAGACGGGGTGGCCCGCCCCTTAGGCTTGCCCGTCCACCTGAATCAGTTTTCAGAGCTGTGATAGTATTATTTGTCGCTAAGTGTTCCTCTAACCAGAATCTGCTTTACTATCCTCAGAATCTCACTGCTTTTGCAGCAAAGGAGGAAATAAATTCATTTTTGCCTGGGGGACTACAAAGCAATATAGGATAATAGGGGTCATCTTAGCAGGAAATTGTCAACCATTCATATTTTAGAAGGCAAGTTCTGAAGATAGAATTACATATGTATAGATAAGTTTCCTGCCCTGTCAGTATATAATTGAAGAAGAAAAAGAGATGTGGGGAATAAAAATACTGTACTTGTTAAATTTCAGTTTTTGTTAGGCAGAATTCAGAAGAAAATAAGTATAAGAAGACCCTTAGAAATAAATGTTAAACAGCATGTGTTTAATAATTGTTTAAGGAATGCACCAATGCATTTGAGAAAAATCAGTATGTTGTAACATCTTATATTATGCCAGACTTGGAACAGAACACTGACAGGCTAAATGCAGAACACTCCGTGAGGGAAATAATAATGAAAATGCTACAGATCAAACTGAGTAATCCAGTCATCATCTAAAGGGCGTCTCCTAATCAATTAATTCTTGTTTAACAGTGAGCAGTAGTAATCTCATTTATTCTACCTGAACACATAGTCATTTTAACAAATAAGCACCCTTAAAAAGTTTTATTTTCACCATTGAAATTTTAAAACATTCAGTAAGCTTCACATAAAAGCTAACTATAGTGGGTGATATCATACATCAGACGCCACTATTCACCTAGTTGAACAATCAGATGTAAGATAAAGGTAAAGGTAAAGTCAAATCAATCACACACACACACACACACACACACAGACACACACCTTATTAGGGTTCCCCTTAAAATAACTCAAACCTTTAAAATTAAAAAATAGCTAAGGTCTTACATAGAAAGGGAATCACGTAAGGCTACCACTTAAGAATATTTATAGCGTTTCACGATGTACATGATCTTATGTGTGCGTGAGTCTATGAACGTAAGTTTTCACGTTATGAGTATATTACTCTATTAGCATATAAGTGAGTCTATGGACATAATCTTCATCATGTAATGAAGATATTTATAGCCATCTTACAAAGCTGCAAAAAATGGATCTACTTTTGCTTCAAGATTGTCAACCAAGGAAGTCATGACAATCCAAGATGACAACCAATTCCCAGCTACATGCATTTGAAATTCACATGCTGAATTTAGACAGGTACCATTTTCACTTCACTGATCTTTTCTACAACAGAGCAAATAGCAGATGATAAATTCTGACACGAGTTGTAATTCGGTGTTACTAGGTCTAATGTCTTGGCTTAAAGACAAAGGTCACAGTTACCGAATGAGCTAGAGAACAGAGAACGCACTTCAGCTTCCATGTAAAGGCAGGAGCGTGACTTGCAATCCCTCACCTTCCAAAATGACTCCAGGAAGACAGAAATTCTTATTACACACTAATAGGCTATCACCACAGAATACATTAGCTGAGTGTGACAGTTGGGTGATGTACTGTGATTACTAGAATAAATTTCTTCAGCAGGAAATCCACAAAAATATTTACTTCAATTAGTATCAACTCCTGACAAATGACGTTGGGTAGAATATGATCCCCAAACCACGATAAGGCCACAAAATCACATTGTCCCTTTTATCATCCTGCCCCTTCCTTAACAGACAGAACAACACTGTTAAACTGCAGGGTGACCTTTGGATGTTTGGCGACTTCTTTGCTCTCCTCCCGAGCTTCGGGGACATTCACTGGGATCACCTCTTTTTTCAACAACGCAACGTATCGTGGTGCCACCGGGTCGATAACCTGCAACAAGCGCATCCTCGTGTTAAAACATTCCCATATTTTAAAAAATGTCCTAAGTAAAATAAAATAAAAGCACAGGAAGACTAACTGGCTTTCTTTGTTACTGCATTTACTAATTTTTTGGTTTACCTACTAACTCTTCTCCAACATTTTAACTGTCATCAAGTAGAAAAGAGAGAAACAATAAAAAATGAAGACCGTTTGAAAGATTGAGCGTTCCTTTCCAAGAATAATTACTGACAGGTGAAAAGAAATCAATTAGTTAAAGCACAATATTAGAAATACTTTGAAAATAATATTTAACTCCGGTATTAGAAGGGGTTATATATTGATCCTACAGGTAAATATATTCGATTTTGTATTGTTGGAGAAGTCCATTTTGAAGGAATATATACTGATACGTGTGTTTAGTAGAATTGTCCATAATCAGTGTTAGGCAACACATCATCACCAAAAAGCAAAGTAGCATTAGTTCACTATAATAAGGCAATTCTATAGGTTAAAACTATAAAGAACACATGTCTACCTGTCTGCACACTATCTCTGCAGGGACGACTGTATTCCCAGTACCTGGCAAGGGCCTGGCACACACAGGTAATCGATAAACACCTGCAGACTGACTGCATGGATGATCATATTCCCTATGCTCTCACCTACTCCACCTCCAAAACAACAGAAGCACCGCCTTCTGCATCTGATGTACTGTTTTCACTTCACTGCTCAATTTAAAATGATACACGATGACCAAGCCCAACAGCAGTGTTTAGACACCAAATAATGCAAATGGAAAAAAATGGAGGTCAAAGCAAAAACAGCATCAAACAGCTCAGTAAAGTTATTTTCTTGTCATTAGAGGGATACAGGAAATAGTGGTGTGATTAATTAAACTTGGCTGTTTGTTTTGTATTGTTTTTGTTGTTGTTCTTGCCATTGTTTGGTCAGCTTTTTGGTTTGCTTCGAGAGTATTTTTCAGCTTCTGAAAAGAAGGATACTGCGGAAATCGCGAATAAACTCAAGAGACAAGACCATCCGCAGAGGCTCACTTGTAAGAGTATGAAAAGCTGTTCTAGTTACCCTGGTGGCTGCTCCCCATCTGTTTATATTTCATGCCAGGACTAAATCAGCACCACCCTAAGTTACAGTTTCATTCTTTCCTTCCTTGAGGCTTTAAGGTCATTCTTACATGTTAACGGTGCTTCCTTTCAGCTTCTACTGCGCTAGAAGGATCAAAGATTTAATTTGTGACCACTCAGTTCAGTATTGAAGCCAGTAAAATACAATTGCTTTGAAGAAGCTAAAACTAGACAAGCCAACCTGAGAAACTTGTTTCAGTTCACTGTAGCTCACTTTTCTCAACTAACAAAAATAGAAGACTGTTTCTCACACTTGACTAATTATTGTAATTACCTAGGGCACTGGCTAGCACAGATTTTCAGGCCACTTAACCCTAAAGGATTATGATTCTAATGGTCTGAAGTGTGGAAATCTACTTTTAACAAACATTCCATAGGGCAGTTAGGATCAGACAAGTTTGGGAAAGCTTGGATGAAAAGGTTTAAGTCTTTCTCAGCTCTCAATTGCACAATTCTAAGAATCTCTGGATCAGTACTTTTCCAAGCTCTCCAGAGTCTCAAGGATTTCAGGGAGTCGCCCTGACAGACACCAAGCAGAGGGAAGGACAGGCATGCGACTGAAGAACACAGGGCTCCAGACCCCCCACCACACTCCAGCCAGAACACATACACTTTATTCACTGGGGCTTATGCAAACTTTTTTCATTTGAAGGAAGACTTTCCTTATTTGGGGGTGAGGAAAGAAGTCTCTACATGCTTTATTTACTAGTCAGGGCAGATGTAAAGGGGTTGAGATGAGCATTGAGGAAAAAATGTTATATTATACCACTGAAATACCAACATGAAGTTTTAAATTAAACAGTAAATAAAGGCTGATGGAACCAAATAATAGCTCTGAAATGAACACCTTAAAGCTATGACTCTTCTGCCCTGGCTGAAAAGTTTAAACCTTAAGACTTACATAAAACCAAGAAGAAAATCAGTGAGGTTAATGCAGAGTAAGTTATTAGAATGTCTCCTACTAGTATCAAGGTAAATTTAAAAAAAGGAAAAAAAGCTACATATATATATATATATATAAAAGCTACATATATATATATATATATATATATATTAATTATGACAGAAAAATTACATCCTAATTTCCTGTCAAGATGAAAAGTCAGGCTAAGTAAACAGGCTCACGTATTTTCAGAAGGATGCTGAGATGGTTAACCACCCCACATCTCACTATCCCTTCTTTTCTTGATCATGTTTAATATAAATAAAGCTCTTTCTCTAAGGAGCATGTAGGGAGCTCCAGCTAATCTGGATTTAGTCTCCTTGCCTTTTAGCAGACAATGCTTTAAAAAAAATGTTGCGCTATTAAGAGGGGGAACGTGTCCAAAGAATGTTTTAGCCCTGCCCTCAATGCTTACTTCACAATGGCATGGCATTAAATTTAGTTTACTGACGCTTCACTTCAATATCATTTGCAGAGCTTGGAGAGAAAGGTAGAGCAAGCTGTAAAATAACAGAGCAGTACGTAGAGATTGAAAGTGATGTGAACTCTAAATAAGAGATCTGTACCTCGAGGGTCAGAGAGAATGGGAAAGTGCTGAGTACAGCAAAATGCCACGAAGGCCAGCAACAGAAACAAAATGAGCAGAATGAGTTCATTCTTACTACCAATCAAAATTTTCAACTGTGCCATGTTTTTAAAATGGTGCTTAATGATTAAAGATCCCACAAACTTAGGAATAAAGAAAACAGACTGAAAAATACTCATCTACTTTTAGTCCTTCCAACTCCCCCACTAAAAAGACATGAAGGGTTTTGTTTTGTTGAAAGGCACAAATCCAAGAAGACTGGAAGGAGATTTGGCAACAAAATTCTGGAAGCTGAAAAACACGGAAGCATCCCCTCTTTGCTCCATTCAACCAGACAACTGCCTCTCCCCAACCTCGGCAAGAAAAAGGGAGTTTACTCTGTGAAAAGAAGGGCGTCTAGATCCCACAGACACCAGACACAGCTGAGGTGAGGGCACTGCGCTGAGACCAGGGTATCCACCAGTGAATGTCTGACACTAGATGCAAAGGCCCTGAGCAGTCTTCCTAATTTGGCTCCAAAGCCCAAGCAGCCAGGCCTTCACACTTCAGGCTGGTAACTGAAAAAACTCCTCTGGAAAAACTGCATAATCTAAGAAATAAGACAGGAAGTTACCGACATGGGAGGTTTTTCAACTAACTGGCCCAGCCGGATCACCTACAGTGAGAATCAGCTGACAAGCCCAACTCTTGATCTTGGGGCTTCCAATCACTCTTTCAGTCCTCATGTGACACCTGAGCAGGTAACCAAGGCTAATCAGACATCTGGAAAATGCCTCTCATGTCAAAGAAAAACCAAAATAAACAACCTGGAGGAAACAGATGTTATAAGAAAAAAATTCTATTAATAAATATTATAACCATGAAATAGAAACAGGAAGTGATTTTGAAAATTCAGAGAAAAGAGAAATCCTAGAAATATGACAGCATAAATGAAAAACTCAACAGAAGGGTAGTTGAGTAGACCTACCAGAAAATAGTGTCAAATGATGAGACAGAAAATAAGAGGACCAATTCAACAGGCCCAACATCTGCTCAAGAAGAGTTCCAGAGAGAAGAAAATAGTAGAGAAAAAAGAAAGAAAGAATTCAAGAAAATTTCCCAGAACTGAAGGAGTGAGTTTCCAGACCGGAAGCCACATGTTCCTCCAATGGATATGGATGAAAACAGATGGACGCCATGACACGTTATCATGAAATTTCAAAGCGAAAAAGCAGGTCATATACAAGGTCTCAAAAGTCTTCTTCATTCCAGGCTCCCCTTCTCAGGGAACTACCAGCAGATACAGCACAGCAAAGCAAAAAGGTAATAAAAACAGAAGGGACATCCAAGAACCAGGCGATTCATCACAGAACAAAAGCCAAGCGAATTCCAGGACAAGGAGGAAGGCTGACCTGGGAAGACAGCTGTGCTCAGAAGTTACCAGGCCACTAACCCAGGTCAGATCAAAGTAGCACAGAGGGTCTGGCAAAGACATCTCCAAGACGAAACTGAAAGAACACTTGAGGCATGTGGACATTTTGGTAGGAAAGTTAAGACAACTTATGCAGAGTTTGAGTCAGAGTTAGAAAACTACACAAATGAGGGGGAAAACAACCAAAACAATCAAGTACAAGAAAAGCAACAAGCTATGAGAAGAAGTAAAAGACCTAAATCCTCTTCTTCCATTGTGGGAGGTCAACTGATGATGCCCAAAACAAAAAAATCAAGAAGTAGCAACACACATCTCATTTAGAGGTACGGGCAATAAATACCAAAAGAATTATCTCAAAGAGTGGAAAGCGATTTATCGAGGGAGAGAAAGCGAAGGAAAGATGACAGGGAAATATGCTGTTCATCTTAACAGATGCTATAGAATTATCTAATTATAGTGAAATCTTTTTCATATATTTGAACTAAGTATACATGTATAACTTTATTAAAACTTAAAACCTTTAAAATTTGGATTACTAATAAAGTACGGCAATGTTAAGTTTGCCTGTGAATTTCACTTGTATTTATTATTAGTAACTGCAGCAACAGAAAGAGCCAATTAATTCCTTTATGTACTGAAAAACTGACTAAACACAAAAGACTAAATAAAATAAATTCAAGACATGCGAGACAAGCAACTATTTCTTGAGGCAAGGCATCAGCACAATCAAGCAGCAACACGAAAAAAGAATTTACAGAACACAATCACAGAAACCCTAATTTAAAACATGGCATGTGAATGATTTGCCTTATTATAGTGTCTAAGCATCTGCTTCCAATTAGTAATTAACAATGTCAATATGCAGTATTCCTCATTTGACTTTCACTTAAGAAATAGTAGTTAAAAAGCTGGATTCAGTAAGACACAGGAATCCTAATTAATGAAACTTCAATACAACTCAATGGGCTATGTAACTTTAATAAAACTGTCCTCTCAGTGAAAGGTAGAATGGAATTAGCCAAGTCTTCCCTTTGCCACTGAGAAAACTAGAGGACATGTTTTTTAAAACTAGGAATAATGCATTTTCAGTGGATTTATATAGGCAAGTCTTTAATATAAATGTGATTGTGCTTCAAAGCTGTATAACAGCTCAGATAGGTTATAACATGGAATATGCTAGAAGCTATGTGCTAAGTATGGCAAATAAAAGCATTTAGTAATACCTTCTTACAGAGAGCTCGCAGCTTGAAAGCAGAAAAATGAAATGCAAAGTGTTCATAAAAGATTTAAGGAAAAAACTGTTACTGTTCCCCATAACTCCAAGTTTGCTTGTTTTAATCATTGTTAGTTATTTCGCATAGTTAATAATAAGCTTAATGTTTATATGTTTAAAAAAGGAAAACATTCCATTTTCCTGAGTCTGCAAATGATAACATTCTTCACAAAATTTCCTCTACCATGAGCACACTAATGAATTCTACATGTAGGAGTTAGGCATGAGAAAAGAGGACCAAGAGTCACAACCTGTACCTTTTTGTTAAATGCCCAAATTTTGTCCCATTCCATGTTCACAACTGAACGTGAGGAGCCCTAGAAAAACAAAAATAAAATGACATAAAGGGTGAGTATTAATTCGGATATGTTCTTTAAGTTAAGCTATGCATGTTAGAAAAAATAGGCCCAATAATTACTCTCAAGTTTCTTTCCACTGGAATATAAAACTTATTATGTACAAGCTAATTTTGTTACCATGAGCAGTTCGAGTCAACAATCCTATCATTCACTGGGTAAAAATGTGACAGCTGCCTTTGCCCAGCCCTAGCTTAGAAGTTTAGGACACTCTCAGTGTTCCACTGCTATTAACAGTGCTAAAAATACTCTTTAAAAAAAATATTCTGCCCCTGCATTCTAAGGAACTAACAACAGAAAGAACAGGAATAATAAAGATTAAAGGGATATCGACACTTGAAAATTCAAGCAGAGACTTGGAAAAGAAACCATAACTCACCTGAGCAGCAATAAACTGTTTCAGTCCTTCGACTGTCATCCCTCTTCTCAGTACGCCACGAACTGTTGGAAATCTTGGGTCATCCCTGGCAAACAGGGACATTTGTTAAGTATCAAGGAAATTTTTTCTTTTTTTCTTTTTTTTTATAGCTGAGCCATCCTGCTACCTGTTGGCAGCTCAGCGGCAGCTCAGCTCAGGCCGGGACTCGAACCGGTGTTGCTCAGAACTCACATTCTTGGGTGAGCTCTTAACCAACTGAGCCACTCGGCAGGCCCCCAAGTAGATTTTTTAAATATGTAGTTGCAGAGAGTACAAAATACCTTAGTGAATATTATATTTAACTTGTTAAATATATAGACTAAGCTGGTTATAATAATTGCACGGATCACACCACCAGTGAGCCCAAGTTCATGGAACAGGAAAACCACTTACCAACCAGTATTGCTCAGTAAAATAAACGCACCACCAGAAACAGTAAATTTCAGGAAAGGCACAAGGGTGACATCTTCAAATACAGAAAACCCATCCGTTGAAATATTATTTGTTTTTTATTTAACAAACATTCAGTGTCTCTTATTCGACACATGACCATGACCATGAGACCAGATCTACGGAGGACCAAGGGGTCAAAACCACTTTCTATTAGATGCTGAGCTCCGCCGAGGACGTGCCCTCATGTGCTTTCCGTTCCCATGGGCCACGGTCCACAACAGGTGCTCAATGTGTGCAGCACTCAAGGGGGGAGGGGACCTAATGCACTGGAGGAAAGGAAGACAGAAGGACCAGAAATCCTACAGGCCGATCCATTCCACCTCCTTCCATTCATCCTCCCCAGACCTCAGAGCAGTCCTCACTTCCTCCCAAGTCGAGGCAACAGGAAACATACCATCCATCTACCAGTCCTTCGTTGACAAACCACGTGAGTTTTCTTTTAGACAGCACTGTGTTGTTCAGATTTAGCCGGCTATATTCCCAAATATATGGTTTTCGTATGCCTAAAGCTTCGATAATCCAATAGAACTGTTCATCTCTGTCATGGTATTCTGTTGTTCTCAGGGCATGCGTAACACCTTCAATGCTATCCACTATGGGACAGGCGAAATCGTACGTTGGGTAAATACTAGGAAAAAAAGGGAATGTTTTGAAAATCAACATGAAGCATTTTAACCCTTTCCATGTTAGGTTAGGCATTATAAACAGCAAAACTAATTTATAACATAATTCTTTATGAGTTAAGAATTTTTATAAAACTAACGTTTTATGACTCATAATAATCAAAGTACATCAAAACACCAGACTGAGAACAATGAATCAGTTACCCACTTAATATTCAAACAAAAAAGCAAATTTGCAATATAACAGACGACTGGTACTGACAGAAAATTCTACAATCGTATTTCTGTAATGATCAATGCACAAGGGAGGAAACAACAGCAATATAAATAATAATTTTGAGGGAATTTAGCTTTTCAATATCTTAGTTAATCCTACTCTCACATAAACTGAATTACTTTTGTAATTAACTGTACTCAAGAACAGTCTCCTCTGACAAGTAAAAAAAATATTATGTAAACTAAAACTCCATTGCAGATGGAATATTCTTACAAAAATTTCTGCCTAAAATAATATACACAACACATAAGCAGTTTTCACTTGAATTTTTAAAAATATATTACTGCATTATGACTCCTAATTTTTAAGATATGACTTCAATAAGGTGCTATTGCATTAGGCTTTGCAATGATCTGATACTGAAAATGTGTACGCAAATTCACTTTTCCAAAAGTATTCCAAGTGTTTGCTTAATAAAACAAGGAGCAATCACCCTATTAAAATGAAGGACATTGGGAACCACTAATCTAAAAATGCTATCATTCTAAATATAGGTGGATTAAATAGACTAAAATTATAAGAACTCTATGTAAACTAAGAACTCACAATATTTGGCTAGTTTCATTAGTTTGTGTTTCACATAATCCACTGAGTAAAATTTCACTTTCCTTGACTAGGTTATTTTTATAAACACTGACATGGTAGAAACTGGAATATAGTACAGCTACATGGTATCATATTCACAATTCTTTAAAACATATATTTTTCACTGATTAATATATTATAAAGGTTTTGTGGTGGTTGTTTTCATTGTTTGCTTTGATATTTTTGCTCTTGCTGTCCCACAAATCCAATGCAATAGTGCAGATTACAAAATATGTCTATAATGGTTGGACTGGATTCTTAGGTTAGTATCAAATAAACTAAGTTGATGAAAAATTTTTTAAAATGAAGGACATATATACATGTACACACACGTAGCCACACATGCGTTTGTTTACAGACACACACACACGCCACACAGTTTAAAGAAAGTCACATTAGCTAAGCAAGTTATCATTATATTCACCAGTCACTTCAGAAGTTATAATTCAGCATTGATATGTAGTAGGCTTCTTCAAAGAATAAGAAAATTTGTTACTTGATAAAGTAAATTAACGGGGGAGGGACCATTTGAAGAAAAAAAATCTGTTAAACTGAAAATCCACATGGAAAACTAATCAAAACTAGGAAAAACTAATCAAAACTAGGAAAAACTAATCAAAACTAATCAAAACATGAAAGTATTCTTGTATCGCTCATATTTCTGTAAATTTTCAGAACGATCACATTCATGAATTTATGCACAGCAGAATCAAAGTTTATAAGAAGAGAAGTATCTTCATCTCAAGACAGATACCAAAGTATACCGAGTCAACACATAAAAAGCAACTGTGGGCAGACACATGACTTCCACAGTTGGAAGTGAACTTAGAAATAATAATGAAGTACAACCTTCACTGACAGGTGAGTTAACAGCCCTCGGAAGGCTTGACCATAGGCCAGTTTTCTGCAGATGAACAAGAACCAGGTATCCTGACTACTCTGCGTTTACAGATGGCACCAAAGCAAAGCATGGCCGGCTACCTAGCATAATGAACCGGGTACGGGTAACACTTACTTGTACTTATTTCCAGTTCTTGGGTGTGGTTGAATTTTGCAGCGGTAAAGTGTCGGGTCCCTCATGCACCCATTGTTACTGCTCATGTCAATTTTTGCTCGCAAACAACAAGACTGACCAAACTGGCTCCCTTTTTTCATTTCTTCCCACATTTGCAGATTCTTCTCAATGGCTATAAAACGATAGTTATATTACAGTTTATCCAACAGGTTGAATTCAAAGTATTTTAACAGTCTTGTAATTTGATACGTTATAAGCACATGCCACTGGTTTACAGGTACTGCAATAGTTCCAGTATCTGGTACCAAGAATAAATGCATTGGTTTTGATGCAAAAGTCTCACAAAACACTTAGGAAATGTACTCTATAAATATGCCTGAGAAGAAGTCAGTACAGTCCCCTGATGTAGTGCTGACAAAGGCCAGACAAGGAAGGAAGAGGCCCAAAGGTGTCCTCACCCCGTGCTGCCTCTTTCCCCACACTGGCCAGCCCCTCACATCTAACACCGTGCCTCTGAAGCAGAAGCATCCTGTCCCTTTGCCGCCTCACGCCCGGGGACAGACCGGTCCGGCCCGGCCCGCGGGGCTCACGGGCGTCGGCGCTGCAGCCCGTGCCCGTCTGAAAAACACGGCTCGGGCTGAGAGCCTGCACCCGGGGGCTCCCTCAAAGCTCTTTCAGTCACTCCAGTGGGAAGCAGAGCACGCTTGGATCCGAGAAATGAGACATGATAGAAAACAGACAGTGATACAAGTTTAACCCCAGGAAAAAGAGCTCTCTATCCCAAGTGGCTATGTTCCTATAAGTCAGAATATCGACAACCTGCCTCATGTTGGATAAACACATAACTGTGAAACAGTGATCCCCTGTAAAAACTACTGAAGACATGGTTAGAGCAAAAAGTCCAGTTGTTAGCTAGCTTTAAAAATGCAGAGAAACTTTAAAAATAAATAAATAAATAAAAATTCTGTAACAATTTCAGTTTATTTTACTTCCCAAATGTGACACTCAAGATTTAAATATACATAATAGCACGGACATTCAGGCAACATGATTACAGAATAAAAATAACCTGATTCTGAAGTTCAGCGAACAAATAAGAAGAAAGATATGCTTTTTTTGTCAAGTGGTATTTCAGAGGTATAGGGTAATACCAAGCTTATATATTATATTCACATTTACCCACATGTTGAAAGGAAGATTTAGGTACAAATAACATTATCATCAACATTTTAGAAAGGCTAAGTATTTAAATTAAGAAAAACACAAAAATGTTGCAGAAGGAATCATTCAAATGAAATGAATGAAATGCAAAAGACTGCACGAAGTAAGTGAAAGGCTGAGGACACACACCCGTAACATGCAGTGGTGATGCTAACAAAGTAATAACAAGGTAAAGATGATAGACAAACAAAAAAGATTTCTAAGACATGGACTAACATATGAATCATATTCCTAAAAGTGTTTCAAACCAGCATGTTTCACAGAAATCGTGTTCTACTAAAGATGCAGGATACAAGCGTATCAATTAGAATATAAAACACTAAATGTGCCTTACAGTTTTTTCTGTGTTTGGATTCTATCCTCTGCTCACGTTCGGCTTTCATCTGCTCAGCAGGTGTATCATCCACATAAGCCTTCCCTTCCCGAATTAGCTTCTCTGCATATTTCATTATGGTTTCAAAGTGATCCGAGGTGTAAGTAAATTGATCTGGTTTGATATGCAACAATGCAACATCTTCCAGGATAACCTGCAATAAGAATCCAAAATAACCATCAGTTTATCTTTTGCATTTTCCTTGTGTATTTTCAATCCTTGATACTGCATTTGGGCAAATGTAATAACACACCATCAGTCTTATAAAGCCTGAAAATGGCTGTGGAAGTTGCACAATATTAAGTAAGAAAAAAAAAAAAAAGATTCATTATACTAGCCTCCAAATTTTCAGCTGAGAAAGCTGGTCATACGATGGAGCTTTCCATTTACTCTGGAAAAGCTGGCTCTTATTGGTCATACTGATAATTATTCGCCCTCTTTGACTATATAGCAGTGCTTCTGAATAAAGATGATACAAGAGGCTAGGAAACCTTCACATTTTCCAACACCTACTTAAGTGTTTGTTTCATTCATAAACTTAAAATCATATGATAAAAAGGAAACCTGCCTCTAGTGGCCAATTCATTTAAGAAATTGGTACTTAAAGTGTAGCACTTAGGTAAACTCTATAATTGAAGAACAAAAAAGTAAATTGAAGTTTTTTGGTATGGGAGCTCAGTATTCCTTGGCTTAGGTCTCAGGCACAGGATATACAGATGAGGGGGGATAGCAGCTCTGAGAGCAAGCTTAACTTAGCATTTTCATACCATGAAGGTATCAGGACACCCTCCAATTTCAATGAACTTGTCTGACAAAGGATCATCACTGCACCTTTAATTACCTTCTCAAAATCTTCCTTCTCTTTTTCAGGATTTGTGTCATCAAATCTCATGATCAGTTTCCCTTTAAAGTTAACCTGGTAGTGCTGGTTCAGAAGAGCAGCTTTTGCATGCCCAATGTGTAAGTAACTAAAACAAAAACATTTCACAAAGAAACTCATTAACATGCTTTAACTAAAGACTTAAACTTAACCTTTCTGAGGAGATGAGAACTAAACAAAACTCTGTCTAGTCGGTACTCCACTTATTTTACTTCCTAACAAGAAGTATTGTGATAGAAAATATGACACTGACTAGAAGGAAAAAAGGACTACCACATTTATAAAATAACTGTAAGAAATAGTTTCATATGTAAAAGCTCAGGAAGAGACAAGTTATTTACAAACATTATAACCTTAGGGAGAATCTTTTTATTTTTTTCACAGAGAATAAATGGTCGTTTAGTTAGAGGAAAGCTACTTCCCAAACTGTTTCAATGCTACGAGGTAGTGTGTCTTTAATAAGACCTGATGCTACTGAGAACTGGCTGGTGCTAGAGAGAAGCACCTGAGAGGCTGCCACTGTCGCTGTGATAACTAAACGAAAGCGCACATGGGGATTAGGGAGCATAGAAAAGCTACTTCAGTTTTCTCAGAAGCCTAAATAAAAGGATTTTAACTAAATGATCTTGAAGGTCTCATCCAGTACCAACACTCCATGAATCACAACCTATGGAAACACTATTCTGTTCCTACGGGCAGTTCAGTCACAAGGAATAAAATAAATCAGAGGCAATGTTGGTTAATACTAAACATCAACTTCATCCTTTACCAATGAAGTGAGTAAAAAGCAACGTCCTAACCACTTTGCTAAAAAAAAAAAAAAAACACTTTATAGGGCAGCAAACAAGTCATGAAGCACAGAAGCTTAATCGGCTTCACTAATTTGTATTTGTTTTAATTGATAATGGTAGCTCAGTCACACTGTTCAACAGTCACCGAGTTGCACACACAACTCTGATCTCGGTTAATAACAACTAGGAGGAAAAAGCACAATACTTTGTGTGTCTTTATATCAGTTTTTAAATCAATCCTTTTTTTAGAAATCCATGCAGCATTCTAGACCAGAGATTCAATTTTAAGAATGGTTTACAGTCATGGTTAATGCAGACAAGTACAATGCAATACATTTAGGGTTATTCAAAACTTTCTGCATAAATAAAGGGCCATAGTGGTATGCCAGGTGAGATTCCCTAGAACAGAAAAAAGGACATTAGGGAAAACTAATAAAATTTTTAAAAAGGCATGGAATTTAGATAACAGTAATTTCAATATTGGTTCACTAGTTGTGACAAAGCTACCACATTAATATAAGAATTTAACATTAGGGAAGACAGGGTACAGGGTATATGGGAATTTTTTGTGCTACTTTGGCAATGTTCCTATACATTTAAAACTATTCTAAAATTAAAAGTTTATTAAAAATAAAATAGAACTGTGTTATACCTATAACATATTTATAACATATTATACCCATAAAAAGAAATAAGAAAACACTAATAATCAATGAATACCTACTGTATGACAGTTTATGTGCTCGGCTTTACACACATGAATGAATCTAGGAGGGGTGATGAAATCAAACCATTATCTTATACTTAAAGATATTATTTGTGTATCTGAAATAATGTGTGCAGTTCTAACAACTTAAAACCTCAAGAAAGCTAACAGGATTATAAATATTCACAAGATAACTAAAATAATCAACCCAATAAACAACCTATATCACAACAGTTACAGATAATAAGATTCATGCTGCATTAGTTAGTATTGATGCTGAAGTGGGCTTCTGCCACATGCAACAAACACAGGCCTATAATTTTAGGTCATATGGACTCTACAGCCAGACAGCGTAGATTTGAGTTGGCAAGTTACTAAAACACTGTATGAATCAGTTTTGTAAAATGGAGATAATAACAGTGCCTTCCTCACAGGGCTGTTAGTATTAATTAAGTTACTATATGTAAAGTGCTTGATAGTATCTGCACATAACAGGTGCTATATTAATGTTAGCCAAGAATAAGACTAAAAGTCTTTCTGGCCTTTCATGCAAAACATAGAAAAAAAAGATTACAAAAATAATTAAAGGACTCTAGCAATATAAGGGAATATGATCAAAATTAAAAATATTTTAAAAACCTGAACATTGATTTATATTCCAAATCCTAAAACTGTATTCAGCCAGAAGCATCGTCTCTGAAATTGACATAATTTAGAAGATAAACATATTTTATACAGTAAATAATAAACGCAAGGAACGCGCTATCAAGAAGTGACAGAAAATATAAAAAGATTCAAAAAAGACAAATGTTCAAATGGCATACCTATAAACAATCACTGCTAAGAAAGTGGCTTTTATTAAACCATTAAAGTCACTACGCATCGCGATAACCATGGCCTCTCACACGAAATACACAGGAGCAGAAAATTGGGTGCTAGGGACCCAAGATGTCTGTGGGAATTAAACCATGTAAGATAGGTACCATTTATGACTGATTCTAGTCAGTCAACTACCAATCAATCATTTAAAGATTCAGTCTGCAAATTTTCCAGAAGCATTATTTCTCTTTCATCTCCATCTACCTATCCTTTATTTCACTACCGAAATCAGCAAACTTACAGAAGCAGAGCAAAAACGTGGAATTCTAAAACTGGTTTTGCTGTCAATGGCATTATGAAATACTCTGTAAAGAACTATTAAGAACAGCTAAAATAAAACTGTTTCTCTGCCACTTTCTATTGTCCGCACATTCCACTTACCACAGATGGTAAGAATTTAGCCACAGAATACAAAATCTGAAATTAAACAAAATTTGGGGGAAAAAATCATCCCATTTACAAATGGTAGCACAATGCTTTCCTAATGGCTAAGTTCCTGAGACTAAGTGCTTTAATAAGAGGCATTTCATTAGATGATTATCATTGGAAGGGCTCTATTACAAAGCTTGTCTCCGGCTGACCCCAGTGCAAAGGCAGAGACTACCCTCAGCCTTGGGGACACTGATGAAGGCCTGAGGCAGCCCCGGGCTGGTGGCCTCCAGCCGGCACAGTTTTTTTTGCTAATGAGCTATTCAAGTGTTATTATTTTCTCCGGGAGCCAAGAGCAAAAAGGGTTGGGAGACCTGCTAATAATGAAAAGAGTGAATAGGAATGGGCTTTTCAGGGCTTTCCTTCCTTTACTTGGGAAAAAAAACCTTAAAATTAATTCTACCGTAACTTTACTGCAAATGGAAGGATTGCTCAAGTGTACAAATATAAATCCTTATTAAATGAAAGCCTAAAAATCTCAAACTGTAAATGAAACTTAAGCCTTTTTATTTACAGGTGTTTTTCTATTATAATTAAAATTCCATCTGGGGTAAAACACCAAGTTCTCTCTCCTATTGATTTAATAAACTGAAACTACGAATTTAATATAGTAACTGTCAATAATTAAGAGAGTATTAAGATGTTTAGAATTTTAATTCGCACAATTAAAATCTTATTTTCTTCTATATTATTGACCTATTATTAAAAATATTTGGTAGCTGTCTAAATATTTTCCACTAAAGATATTCAATTATCATTTCTTACCCACTAGCCTCTGGAGGAAATCTGACAGTAACCTTTCCCATCTCAGCACCCGGAAGCTCAATAAATTTCCCAACATCTTGCTTTTTTTCAGGGGCCTGAAAAGTAGAACAGCAACACAAATTGTTTTATGTTTAATTGTTAAACGTTCAAGAATACAATCACTCAACAACTACTAGTCAGTACTCACTATGTGCCAGGCATGGTTATGAGAAAAACGGTAACCAGACATCGCCCTTGCACTTGCAGACCCAAAATCGCGTGAAGGAAGTAAATAAAACCAACACCAGTAAGAGATGCATGCATGTATATAGGGTGCTTGTTAGAGCAGTCAACTGAAGTTAACCAACAGCATCTAGGGTCATCAGGAAAAGCTTAAAAGGGGGTAAGGACCAAACTGGACCTTGAAAAATAAGTATATATATATCAGATGGCAAGTGCATACGGGCACTCTTTCCAAGAGCAGTGCGCGCCCATGAAAAGCTAGGAAAGCATGCTGAGTGGGCATTAGGTGCAAACGCGGCAGTCCTTATGAGCTTGGCTTTTATGTTTTAGGCAATGGGGAGTTCTCAGGAGTAGCAGAACCATTCATTTGTATTTTCTAGAATGATACCCAGGACTGTGCAGAGGTGAACTAGAAGAAAAGAGACCAAAGAAGGAAAGTTCAGTAATGAGATGGTATTAAATCAAGCAGCGGGAAATGAGGTCTCAATAAAAATCAACAGCAGTGGAGACAGAAAACAGATCTATAGATATGAGAACAACAGAACTTGATGACCAATTAGATATGAAAAGTGGTAAAGGGGTGAGTGAAGATTTTTAGCCAGACTGAGTGAACTGTAGTGTCTTTATCCAAGCAGATAGTGGTTTTCCAGCTTCACTGCATCGGAACACCTTTAAATTATAACTTTACTACACAAGCATATGTAAAACATATCATGGTAGTAGAGTGACTCAGGCTGGGAAAGAGGACCTTTTCTACTGTCCTCTATGTCACATCCTCCTACACAATCAACAAAAAGGCTCTGCAGAAGCCCAGGACTCAATGGGCAGTGGTTCAAAAACCAGAGAATAGGCAATTTAGGAGGCAGAAAAGGTGGTAGAGCTATAAAATAGAGATTTTAGTTACTTGGAGTTTGGGTTTCCCAAGGGACACATACTGGATGATCATCATCTTTTAGACATATAATTATGAAGATTAAAGCTTTACGTAGTTTAATGGTTACAAAGGCAAGCCAAAACTTAACAAGGGCAGACTCATACAAGATCCTTTTTTTATTCATGAAAAAATATCAACTATGAATAGGAAGGATTTTCTTTTCAGATCTGAGGTCTCAGACAGACTAATACACCAGGATTAAAGAAAGAAAAGAAAGAAAGAGAGAGAGAGAGAGAGAGAGAGAGAGAGAGAGAGAGAGAGAGAGAGAGAGAGAGAGAGNTTTTCTTTTCAGATCTGAGGTCTCAGACAGACTAATACACCAGGATTAAAGAAAGAAAAGAAAGAAAGAGAGAGAGAGAGAGAGAGAGAGAGAGAGAGAGAGAGAAAGAAAGAAAGAAAGAAAGAAAGAAAGAAAGAAAGAAAGAAAGAAAGAAAGGGAAAGAAAGAAAAAGGCTTACCACTTTAGCTTTGGTTGTTGAAACATTCCACTTGGTACCTACTGACTGGAAGGCCTGCTGGGCTTCAAGAAAGCCGAACCAACGCTTTACATGAACCGGAGCTTTATTCTGTTTCAGTTGTTCCTGCCATGCAGCATTTCCTATTAGCAAATGTAATTTAAAAACCATTCAATAAATCTGCAACTTCAAAAGCACAGTTCCAGTCATGGTTAATTTAAGTAAATGAGATGGCTTAAAGTTGTGCTTCTATAATACAATTTTTAAAACGTGGGCATATGGTGAAATTTTTCTAATACTTTCATATATTTTATAGTATTCACAAAAGTAAATTAAAAATATTTCTTCAGTTTAATTCACTGAAGTGAATACTAAATCTTGTCCTCACTACTACCAAACACCCTCTCTAGTGCCAACACTACATATCGTAATTAAGACAAAGTTTTAAGGAGATCAACAAGAGAACAAAATAAAAATTAAGATCAAGCAGTAGCTCATTTCTTCAGGTGAAATATCAAAAACAGGTATGGAAGCAAAGTTTATTTAACATCACAAAGCTATATCCTTAAGACATTATCTTCCTTTCATGAACATTAAGTCCAAAATTAAAATAGATAAAAATGCCTAACCAGAATGAAAAGGTCTAACCAGAAAAGGCCTTCAGTTTATGTTGGTTATTATTCCAACAATTTAATTTAATTTGGAGAAAAGTTTAGGCCACAAAAAAGTAGAAAGAATAAAAAACAAAAACACACAGAACCCAAATTTAAAGAATAAAACATTTTGGCCTATTTGCTCTAGGTCCTTTTTTTTTAAACAGAAAATAAACTAACAAAATTTAAGTCCTCTTTGTAGCTATCATCAATCCCATACTCTTACCTGTTGCAAACTAGTTGCAGAAGAGGGAAAAAGGGACCTCTTAGAGGAACAACCCCAGACCCCCCTCACTCACACCTACTGAGCAGCCAGAGGCAACAGTGCTCGGAGCACATTAACGGCTGAGAGAGACAGCAGAGGTGCTGGCATAAACGGGACAAGGGCTGCCTTAGCAGGAACAAGGCCAGCTCCAAAGGCAAGAGGGGAGCCGGGGTAGTGAGAGCGAGCTGACCTCAGGGGATAGCAGAGGATGGGGAATTCCTGTGACTGGATAGCAATAAAATAGCCAGAGTGGCCATTCCTTTGTAAGGAAGTCCTAAGTGACTGCCGGTAGGTAGGTAGGTAGGTAGGTAGGTAGGTAGGTAGGTAGACAGATGTTCATAAACACGGAAATATGTGTACTTCTTACCCAGTAAAACATTCAATAACTACAACACAACGTTCTTCAAGAAGAATTATTGATACCTTTCAGGGTGGCCCAAACACATAAATCTGCTAAGCTCAAGGAGTTTCCAACTAAGTATGTTCTCAGAGACAGGCCATGATTGAGCTCACTGATTCCAGAAGGAAACAAATTACATGAAGACAGTTTTGTAGCACTGAACTCCAACCAGTGATCAATCTGTAAACAGAAGGACAGAAAAGAAGTACATCCCAGAGTTCACATTTAAACAAAAACAAACAATCTCAGTTAGAACCATGACTTTACCTCAATGACAGAATTTACCATTCTGTGGATTTAATTCTAACTGACTGGGATCTAAATTGGCACTTAAATGAACAGTTTGTTATTATTTTTCTATGCTTTGTTTGCAGGGGCACTGAGGGGTACTTCAGGGAAGAAAAATGAGAAATGGTGGCAAGACTAACCTGATCGAACCCAACAGGTGGTGCCTAGCCAAGTAGATTAATTCACTTGCAGAATTTGAAAGTAGCTACTTAGAAACTATTCTTTGCATTTTGAATTTTAAAAGATCTAGGAAAGTTAGAGCTGAACAGAAATAGCCAAAAAGGAAAAAAAAAAGAAAAAAAAAACATCTAAAGGGCAGTACTGAAAGTTAGCCTACTGTTGGTGTAATTAATTAAATAAGGTATATACTTAGAAAGGAAAATGGGATCCAAACAATGTGTGTGGCCCTGGGCAAACCTCTGAACTTGTCTAGGCCTGTTGCCTCATCTGTAAAGTAAGGGAGCTGCATACAATGATCTTACAGTCACATCCAGCTATGAAATTCTAGGAGTCTAGAAAGAGGAAGACAACACTCAATAAACCAACAGGACAGCTGGTATGGGGTTAAAAGTTCACATTTAGAAGCTAAGAGTTTTTCTCTGAAATTAAAAACAGTACGAAAATTCCTTAACTTGGTTTATAACTAACACTCTGTTAATATCCTCACATAGAATAACTACATAAGCCAACAACAAAATGAAGTCCTCAAAAGAAGAGAAGCATAAATCGAAACAGAACACACTCTGGAAATGTTCATTCCTTACCTCAGTATGTTCCATCAGGTTGGAGCCATAGAGCCTCGCTGTAGCTGCAACTCTAGCCAAGTAGCGAAGTATGGAGTTTATGTCCGTGAATACCACATTTCTAGAATATAAGCATGAGATGAAGAATCGCTGTGGCTCTAGGAAATCAGTAAGTCATGAGACTTATAAAGGAATGTGAAAATAGAAATCTTATTATATTTATCATGTATTTCCTACTACAGTAAAAAAAAAAAAGATCTAATTTGTTCTTTACTGTTTTTATCCTATTCGAATTTGTTCTGAAATGTACAGCTAAATCCAATAATTGACTTCAGAGTAGACTATCTATGTGAGCATCCCTTTATTAGTCTCTACATGCTTATTCAGTGGTGAAAATATGAAAATATACTTGGGATACTGAGAATAACAGTGGTTTAAAATACATCAAGGCCATATCAAGGATATACTGTCATAAGCTAGTTTTATCACTTCCAGGTAAAGATGGCAGATTAAACCCCATCAAAATTGTTTTGTAAAAATTATTATTTTTTAAACAACAAAAATTTATTCTTCCGTAGTTCTGGAGACTAGGGGTCAAAGCAGGGTGTCTGCAGGGCCATGCTCCTTCTGAAGGCTCTGGGGAAGGAGTCCTTCCTGCCTCTTGTTTCAATACTTGGTGTTCTTGGCTTGTAGCTACATCACTCCAATTTCTGCCTCGGTCTTCATATGGCCCTCTTCCCACTGTGTATCTACTCTTATAAGGAAGGACGCCAGTAATTGGTTTGGGAGTCTACCATAATCCAGTATGACTTCATAAAAATTGTTTTTTAAAAAGACATAAAACTATAAAGAAAAAAGAGACTATGGAGATGAGACAATAGCAATAAAATAATTCTTACCAAATTTATTTGTTTCCTATTATTACTGATTCAAATACTTATTTTCCACCAGAATAAATTATAATGAAATTGAAAATCCTTATGTATAAATCTTTCTGTACATTTCTAGTTTCTTTTAAACAGATTACAAGAGGAATCCGATAGCTTGCTGACAAATATAAGTCTCTGGATATAGTTCTTCCAGAAAGAAAAGAATATTTTTTATAGGGACAATCTACCAATGAGCAAGTAAAATAAGCATATAACATTTAACCCTGAAATGTAAAAATGCTCTTTAGTACTGAAAACAAAGATACAAAAGCACTTACTCAGACACACGAAGAATATTCTCTTTCCCTTCTTCAACAGAAATGCTGACGTTGTCTTTCACATGTTCTACTGCCAGCAAAGCGCCTAAAAATAGTAAGATAAAAAGATTTCTCTTTATCAACAAAGTAGTACTTAAAACTGAAATCACAAAGCAGTAAGGATGACTCAACAAGCCAATATTAAGTCCTGTAAAGACTAAACTTTCCCCCAGTAGTCTGTAAACAGAAAGTACTATAGTCTCTTGGTCTCAGAGAAATAACAAATCAGGCACAGTCCAATTACTTTTGAATATGCTCAGCTTCCAGATAGGGACTCTGAAATTAATCTTCTCCTCCCTCAGGAGACAAGAAGAAATTAGAGTCGCGTCTTGTATAAAAGCTATTGTAACTAGCATTTGAGTGACTGCTACGTGGTAGGCAGTGTGCTAAATACTTTAGTCATTATAATGTTTAATCTTTGTAGTAACCTAATGAGGTAGACACCTTTACGTCCATTTTACGGAAGAGGAAACTAAGGCTTGGAAGGGTTCAATAACTAGCCCAAAGTCCTTGACTAAATATGTGGCAATCAGGATTTGATTCCAGGTCTAAGGCAGTCCAGAATTCGAAACCTAAAACACTGCCTCTCAACACATAAATTGATTCATTAATCCTTTGTCCCAAATTCTGGCAACCCATCCGATGGAAGCTATTATCCCTCCTTTCTTAAACAAGGAAACCGAATGTGGGGGCCAAACAAGGTATTTGCCAAGGTTCCAAGGTTCCAGTTAAGTAGCAACAGGGATTGGAAAAAGGTCTCCAGGAACCAAACGTCTTTGCTCGTAACTACGAGGGTACACTGTCTAGGGCTCTGGCAGCCCAAGAACCAAACCCGTTTCTTCTCGAGTTTATTGATTTATGTGAGGTTAGCCCATAATTACTGGACTTATGCTAAAAACATGAGCGTTTTTTAAAACGTTTCAAGTGGCTACTAAATGGTGGCGTTTTGTTACAATACACGCAGAGCACCCAAGTCTAAAGCCTAATGCGTAATTCATCAGCTCTGTGTGGCCAGTTGTAGCTAAAGATCTGAACATTCGACACGTGTATGTCTGCAGCTACACACACACATGCATTAACAAAACGAGATCAATAAGCTCATTTTTCTGTATGTCACTTTCCCAAAGTAAGAAGGCAGACATTCTAAGCTATCCATCCACAACCTTGGCCACGTTGAAAATGCAATTCCGAATCCAACTTCAGGTGTATCTGGAAGGTGACAGGTCCAACGTTTCGTCTGACACTTCCTACAGCGACAGGGCGTGGAGTTAAGGCAACCCCATTGGCCCGCAGGGTTTGGGTGCTCCAGCAATTACCCTGCCACCTTTAATTAAAAATAAATGCAACCTCTGCTGCCATTTCCAAAGCGACTACGATCCGTCTGCCTTGTTTGCTTTGAACCCAATGAAACGTAAAGAAAAGTCAAACAGATTGAAGATCTTTTCTAAAACGAAGGCGGGAGGCATGGTCCAGAAACATCAGGGGGAAACGCTAAAAGACGGGGAAGCGAAGATCATGGGATTTTAAGTTTTAAAATGTTGTTTCTACGAGCAGCTCTCGTTCTCCAGGGGAAACCGTGTCAAAAAGGCACACGACGGGTTGGCTGGGTGCCATCCCGCTGAGAGAACGGGTCCGAGCTGAGCCTCATGTCACCCCGCTGTCGCGGCTCCCGCGGCGCCTCCCTCCACGCCCGAGAAAACTGTCTTCAGGTGCAGGGCCTGCCGGGGGACTGACGGCGAGGGGCGCCAAGGCTACTCGGGGTACAGATCGGGGGAGAGGCGCAGGCCTCGTCTCCCGGCTCGTGGTCGCCACTGCGCAAAGCCGCGGCGCGGCGACCTTCCGCCCCGCAGCCGCCCAGGCTGACGCAACCCACACGCAACCCACGCGGATCGGCAGCCTCGGCCCTTACCCAGAGGCGGGTCTCCGGAGTTCACGGTCAGACAGAGCGTCGCCATCTCCACCGGTCGACGGGTCTACCAGTCAGTGCGCCTGCGAGGCCGCCGAACCACCCCGGAGCCGCCGACAGCGAGAAGCTGCAACGTGTACGCACCGGACGCTGCCGCAGCCTTCGCCCCGCCCCTGCGCCGTGGCCGCCGCGCTTGGCGCACACCACGTGCGTCATCGCGGCGCGCCCTTCGCCGGTTTCACGGCCTTGGACCCTGCCCCTTGTCATTTAGGGTCCGCAGGGCCTACGTGGCTTCCCCCGTTGCTATGGGGAAGACGCTGGAGCTGATGAGACTTACAGTATTTCGGAGAGCGAGGAAAGCAAGGGATAAGACCGTTTCTACAGTGTTAGGGGCGTTCCCATGAAGCACGAAACAACACCCAAAGCGGGTTGTATATTGTCGGTGGGCACTGCCCCCATTTGTCTTGGCTTTGTTTGCCTGGACTGCGCGAGCGTACTTTACACAGGGCCATTTGTTTTCTTCTCATGTCCTGCGTGACGTGTGTGTGTGTGTGTGTATATATATATATATATATATACACACACACACACACACATAGGCGCGCACGCGCCTGTGCTGCAGACATCGTCCAGGGCTGCTATTAGGGCTCAAGGGGTCCAGGACTTGCTCTTAAACCCCCTCGAGAGTGCTGCTTAGATTAAATATGGGGCTTGAGTGCTTAATGCAGCTATAGAGGCGTTTCCACCTGTCCCAACCCACCGCTAAAGATTGCTGTCTTTATATAGCCAGCCTCTAGTAGGACAGGCTCCTGCATCAGAACAAGACTTCTCCCCCTACCCCTACCTTCCTATCAGTCTCTAGGGATGGGATGCATAATCTCATTTTACGAAGTTCTCCAGGTGATTCTATGCACACCAAACTCTGCCTTTTCAACCTCCCTTTGTTGAAATTGATTGCTGCGCACCCTGCTAGCTCTTAAGATTCTTGTTTGCTGAAAAACCTTATCTCAGACATCTTTGGATTCCCTGCAGTGCCTGGCACAAACTGAGTCCTTCCTACTCTATCATAATTAGTACCAGGAAAAGGCCGCAAAGCGACTGATTGCTGCGGGGGGGTGCGGGGACAGTGATACAAAAT
The DNA here is from genome assembly GCF_001890085.2 of Hipposideros armiger. NCBI lineage: Eukaryota > Metazoa > Chordata > Mammalia > Chiroptera > Hipposideridae > Hipposideros > Hipposideros armiger. Next base: position 2,535,230 of record NW_017731395.1, read on the forward strand.
TTACTTTGAAAAATATACCACACAAAGGCAAGCATGATTATACTGATCTAAGCATGGCTGATGGTGCTATTCTAAGCATGAATTTTGTTGCTGCCAAATGAAATAAATGGTCTGTAGAAGCTTGAAGATCAACTCACCATTGAGAAATTAATAGCCTGGCAGGCTCATAGAATATGAGCAAGAGAGATGTGGGTTTGTATTTACCTAAGTTCAAAGTGGAAACGACCCGTGACCTCAAGATCATGCTGGGAGCCACTGGATACTGGACACCTTCAGTCAACAGGGCACCAACTTCTCGGGCATGACCAAGAGCATCAGTATCATGGTGTCTAAAATCCTACACAAGTCCTATGTGGAGATGACTGAGGAAGGCATGAAGGCTGCCACTGATGTTGTTCCAACATCATCAATTTATGCATTTTCCTTGTTGAGAATTTCATTAAGCACAGTAAGATCAAGGTGGAGTCTCTCCCCCTTAGATGCTATTAGCCTGCCACTCCTTTTGGGAAAAGTTTAGAGTTGTTCCAGTAAATTGATTGCTAGAATAACAGGTTCTCTTTGATTTATTTTCCTTTCCAGTCTCATAGTCATCACTAAGAATTTAATAGTCTCTCTCTCTTTCCACTGACACATGTAAACCTACTTTTGCCATTAAAACTCCCTTTGGACAAAATCTTCAACATCCTGATAAAGGGATATTTCAATAGTGTATCTTCTAAATTCGAAATATTCTGTTTGTGACCTGTTTTAAATAAACCTAAGTTATTCCTGCTCTTCAAACTTATGAACAGACACCCACATTTCTCTGAATTTAGGTGATACCTGGGACCCTTACATGTCTAAATTTTTAAAAAAGTGTATACAGTACATAAGTAAAACAATGAATTACTGAAAAGAAAATACTAACACAACTGATACCGTGTATTATCATTGCATTGTTAACATTCTATAGTAATCACTATTTTAAGCTTACCATTTTATATTGTAATTGCATATATTGTCTTTTGTGTTATAAGCTTCTTGCACACTGTACCTTTTGTTTCACATCTTTTATCCATTTGCACTTTCCTCTTGCCTGGAGTAATTTTCTCCCAGGTTTTCATGACTGACTTCTTATTTAAATCTCATATCTGAATATACTTTCACATACGTTTTGATGCCTTTAAGTTTTTTTTGGCTAATCTTGCACTTTCTTATCTATTGCCTTTCAGACATAATTTTTACAGATTAATGTCTTTTAAAACACACACACACACACACACACACACACACACACACACACAAAAGCAAGAATTGGAACTACTATCTGTTTAGACTTGTAAAGATGGTCCCATAATCTGTTTAGCCTCATGTTGATGGTCTATCTCAGCTAGTACATTTTTCTAGCAGCTTCACTGAAATATAATTCACATACTATACCATTCACCCATTTAAAGTATACATTCAATGGTTTTTTAGCATATTCAGAGTTGTCCAATCATTAGCACAATCCATTTTAGAACATTTCGTCACCCTAAAATAAACCTTGTATCCTTTAATAGTCAATTTCATTTCCCCTCAATGTTTAAAATTTGTTTTTTAAATTAAGGCTATATATGGCCCCTGCCTGCCTCCCCAACCTCACTTTATAACACTCTTCCCCTTGTTCATTTTACTTCGGCCTACTCTAGCTTCCTTTCTGTTTATTACTTTTTTTTCTCAGAAACATTGTGCTTGTTATTCCCACTAGAAGTCCCAGCTATTGGCATCCAGTTTCCGGCTCATCCATCACCCCCTGCGAGATTATACTACACTATCTTACCTAGTGAGTTCTAAACTTAATAGATTATGGAAGTCCCTGGAAATACACAGAATCAAAATGGCTGGGGTGGAGCCTGTGATGGTATTGTTTTTAAAGCTTCCTAAGTGATTCTGAGATACAGCTGGGTCTGAGAAGGGTCAAACCACTTGCTTAATCAAATAACAGGGAAGTTTATTTAACAGACTGGACAGAGACTAGCTAGAATTAAATAATTTAAAGAAGCGTTCCCCATAAATCTGTTTCATCAACATACATAAGGACATTTTATTGTATTCATACCTGGAAAACTTGGAACATTATTGTGAAAAACAAAAATGAGATTCAGATAACAACTTGTGCTTCTGTGCCCTAAAGGAATCTGGTTTATACACTAGGAATGTGGATTAAACAGTTGACCAGGGTAGTCAGTTGGAACTGAATCTTCCTTTCATTTCTCCAAATAAAAGGAGGAAAAGAAAAGTGACAGGCTTTACAAATTCTCCAGATGTCAAAAGTGGTCTGGTTGATTAATGATTCAAGAAATTTTAAAATTCGATTTTCTGCTCCCAAGTCATTAAATATAAATCGCTGATCATCACTGAGTAAAGGTGGAGCTCCTCATGCCCTCTGACTCGTTTTAAAATCTATAATTTTGAGAACCAAGTCCTTCTCTGGCCAAGTAAACAAGATGTCCCTCTAAGGAACAAGTGCGTTTTTAACAGATTCAGGAACTCGACTTGCGTAGTAGTCATAATTCCTCAGCGTGGCCAGGACGCCTGCAGAGTTCATGTGCTTCACTTCCTTGTTGTACTGAAGGGCATTTCCATGAATGTCGGTTAACTTGCCTACAGAAAACACATCGATACAATGTCAAGGGCTGATTGGATCATTAGGTTTCCAGTTGTTTTTAAGTGCCCCTTGCTTCCCTATGCAATAATATCCAATTAATTCTGGATAAAATAAGGAAGATAGTGGTTAAGTGTTAATTCACTTGAAATTTAAGACTACAGAGCAATTCTGACTGATTTCATTAAAATAATTTCATTTAGCATTTTTGGTATCAACTAATTTCTCTTTTCCTGAGTTGATTACTTTTTGTATTTGTTATAATTCATCACCACTATCCCCATTTTCAAATGTGATTTTTTTTTCTACCATTTAATATTGAACACTTTATGTTCACAAAATATATCTGTATTATAGTTTCTTGTAACATCCTAGTGAGAATGGATCATGATGGATTTAACTTCCTTGTCATGTAATATGTTAATCACATATTGACACAATAATATACTAGGAAAAATGATAAAATAAAAAAATCAAGTGTTTAATAGTAGATGTGACCTGGGCCGGCTGAGTGGTTCAGTTGGTAAGAGTGCAAACTCTGAACAACAGAGCTGCAGGTTCAATTCACACATGTGCCAGTAAGCTGTGCCCTCTCAGCTAAGATTGTGAACAATAGCTCGACCTGGAGCTGGGCTGCCATGAGTGGCTGGCGACAGTGTAGGCTGCCATGAGCTACCATGAGTGTCTGGCAGCCCGCGTGGGTGGCTGGCAGCCAGCGAGAGCTGCCATGAGCGGCCATCCAATGGCCAGCGAGCGACTGCCTCCACCTGGGAAGAGCGCAATGATAATACCAACATGGGCCAGTGAAGCAGCATCCTCCACAACTAGACTGAAGAACAAAAGGACAGCAACTTGTCTGTTCTGCTTCCCCGATTCCCCGACGCTGTTCCCTCCCCCAATTCCCTAATAAAATCTTTAAAAAAAAAAAAAGAGTAGATGTGACCTGATGTCTATTTGAAATTGAAATAATCTTACTATGTATATATTTGTGATATAGTTTCAGATTAAAAAAAATTCTAACTCTGATCTTCAGCATTAGAACTGACATATTTACCAATATTGGCTTAAAAGAAACTGAGATGATATGCATATTTTGCTTTTCAAGAAAAAAAAACCCTAAAAGCATTAAAGCCATAAATTTAAAATGTTTGATTAAATTAACTACATGCAGATCAAAGTTCAAAAGAGAAACTAAAGAAAAATGAATTGGCTTTCTCCCCTGTGAAATGTGGGGGTTGAACTGGGTAATCTCTAACTATCCTGAGTCTAGCTAGGTAAAGTAGTATTACTGAATGTCTTAGCATAATATGAGAATGGTATACAAACTGGAATTCCCCCAAACAAAATGGACTAACCTCCCACAGCATGTAAAATAACTTCCGGAGCACAGGTATCCCACTTCTTACATCCAGGACTTGCAAATACATAAGCAGAGGCTTTGCCTTCAATCAGCTGAATAATCTGTAAGGTTAAACATAATAATTATCCCTCAACCATGAAACGAATGAGGTAAAATAAGAAAAAAATTGCTTGTTTCTATCAAGTATATTTCAGTTCCTTCCCTACTTAGATTAAAGCCTTTAGCAGGTTTCAATGACAAAGGTATTGTGAAGAAACACAGAGTACGTGCATAGTAATATAGTCATCTGAGGGGAAAAGAGCAGTTAACAAGCTACAAGGAGGATATCTGAACAGTCTCCATATTCCAAGTTAGATAAAATAAAGTGGGGGTTTTTTTACGTTGTTTTTCCTTCTTACTGTAAAAACCATACTGTAGAAAAATTAAAGTTTCTAAATCTTGTAAACAATTGACCATTATTATATAAAGAATAGAGAAATATCAATCACTGCAATAATGTATACATTGTAATAAGTCCTAACAGATGTGTGATGCTAACTAGTCTAACAAGTTGTTTCATAAGTCTGCAGAATCATATCTATTGCTATTTCCACTACCAAAATATACATTTTTAAAGAGTCATCTTAACAATTCCTGTAATACTCTTCTAAAACTGAGGTCATTGATAAAAATTGCATGACTCAAAACAGTGACTGGCTATCAAGCGTTCATTAGTCCCTTCACTTTTCTTTCGGTTATACTGTCAAATGATTAGTACTATAAAACTCAGACATCAAATATTCAGATGAAGAGATCAGACTGGGAGAATGAGGAGAATCTCAGTGAACACAATGTAACCAATTGTTCCTTTCAGTGCTATTTAAGGTCTAGGAAGTAATCCAAGAGGGTCCTTGAGAAAATCAGGGCGGGCAAGAGGCACGGGCTCTTATCTTAATAACTGAATTCTCTTAGATAAAAAAGACATGAACCTTGACATTTTTAAACATGCAAATGCTGCTGAAATGTGCTTTGAATGGCAAATTACAATCTTTAATGTCTTCTCCAAACTCTTCTTTCACATGTCTGAAAAGCTCAGTACATCTTTCCATGATTTGGTTGCATTTCGGGGTGGATGGCAGACGGTATCATACCTTATTTCCTGCTCCTCCCACTCGCAGCACATCATCAGGGTTCATGGCAGTAACACAGTCCGTCACCAGCTTGTTGCTATGGGATCGGGTGGTCGTGATAATGTGTTTCCCAGAAGGCACTTCTTTCAGCTGAAACCCAAAGGCACCTAAACCTAAAACTCCCCAGATTGTCCTTCCCAACACAGCATCTGGTCCTGCCTATGTAAATGGGTAAAACGACAGCAAAGCTTGTAATTATCTTAGCCATAAACAGGATAGTTACATCAGCAGCAGCATTTTTAAAAAATAAAACACAGTACAAAAACAATATCACTGACAAAGAAATTTTCCCCAGAGAATCAACTGATTACTCTCCTTGTTCCTTTGGTTAATAATCGGGTTTCCAAGGTACTGAAGGGAGCTTTTGGTTATTCCCTGGAGTCCTCAGGGAAGGAAACATCGTATGATTTCTATTGCTCTCTGAATCATCAAATAATCTCATTATTGTATTTGAAATAGCTCTTTGCCAAAGATGCTGAAGTCTCCAGGAAATGAAAACACTGTGTACATATTAATGACTACTTTTCAATATCCAAGAAACAATGAGGATCATGTTATTATGGGAATAGGCAATGGTGATAACGCATTTTGCTGCTGTGGAGATGGGGCAACTGAATAGGCTGGTACTGAAGAGCAGCCATGGAAAATGGGGGTCAAGGTCAAAGATTTCACTGGCAACTGTGGTAGTAAAATGACAATGATAATGTAATCTTAGAATCTGTTCTTTTCCTTTGCAGAGCTCAAAGAACTTGCAACCACATTGTTCTAACTATACGTGTCATACAGAAAAACATAACCTGTATTTCATGGAAAGCAAAACTGATGCATGAGATGATGAACACAAAGTATCAACGTACCATTATGTAACCTAATAGATATACATTGTAGACATACAGACACAAGGTTGCACAAACTTTCCACCCTGCACGTATATTTTGCTGGATACATAACGGGTACCAGGCACCATACTAAGAGCTTTACGTGTATCATCTCATTTAATCTCCAAAACAAGCCCATGAAGCAGGTATTACCATCCTTACTTTACAGATGAGAAAAATGAGATTGGGAGTTGTTTTAAGTAACCTGACCACAGACTCGAGGAAAATCATAACCAAACTTAGGCTCATGTGTGTTCAAAGCCAATATCCCTCATCATTAACCTACAATGCCTCAGTTTATTGTCAAAATGCTTTCAAGCACATCATCTTATTTGGCCTATAACAGTACCTTGGGGGCTGTTACAGTGAAACTGGCTTCTGTGGCAGGTTGGATCCCTTGGGAAGCAGCCTCTGAGACAGGTAGGCTGTTTATTAAGGAATGCCCTTGGGACCAACACCCATGGAAGGGAGGGACGGCATCATGAGAGGACAGAGGGAGAAATCAAGCTGCGATGCAGACCCAACAATAGCTTCAGATGCTAAGATTGCATTGTCATTGTCATTTTACTACTACAACGACCCTAGGGGGAGCTCTGGAGCTAGAATGGCTCTTCAAGGCTGTACCAAATGGGACAAAATGCCAGGCCTTTGCACCGCTGCAATAATCAGTCACTAGCAATGAACTGCCTGGGGAACAAACGTGTCCCTGGGCGAAGCAGCTCTGTACACGTGACAGCTGAAGGCTGTCTGCTGATTTCACTCCCTGCAAATAGGGCACCAAAGGCACCAAAGAACAAGCACTAGGGGAAGGGGAGGGTCAATGCACGTTCATGCGCTTCCTCTGTTCCCTAGAGTCTGTACTATGGAAGAGGCTGGAGTCTGAAAAGCAAAGACGGGCTCTCCAGGGGCCCTGGGTGCTCATGAGGCTTCAGCTTGATTGCTGAGACTAATTTCATGCACTCAAGAAACCTGCTTATTAATTCAGCTCTCCAGTTATTCTGCAACAGAGGAAAGCATTCTAAATAGTGGGCATGAGTATTCGGGTCTCTAAAAAGTCCTATTTCCTTTGTAAGTGAATATGGAGGCAAAGAGGAAGGGACCACGGAATGTGGCACCCCGGTGACATAAACACAGCGCCTCCCTCAGTCTCTCTCACTGTCTGTCCGTCAAAGGCTCTACACCAATTTTCTGGGGGTAACGAAGGCTAATATTCTCATCTTACTGATGAGTTCATTAAATCCCATAATGGTTAAGAAGCTAGCTCCAATACAACGATAGACTGGGTTTCTTTGCACCAAGCCACTCTGTTTCCTTTATGTTCCTATCAGCTTCAGTATCTGTTAAAAGCAATCATAGAGTTTTAATTGCTAAAAGGTTTTTATCTGGCTTATGGGAGTTAAAGTAATGGGGAAGGGCTTGGTCCGGGGTTTGAATCCCTGATCTGCCATTGACATACTGGGTGGCCCAGGGTAAGTCACTTGCCTCAGTCTCCTTTTCTTTAAAACTGGAAAGGTTTCCTTAAAGGATGAAGGTGACTATTAAATGAGATAATGCATGTGAATTCCTTGAGTCTGGCAGTATGCAGTAAGCTCTTGATAAATTTTAGCCATTATAATGATGACGATTATTTAACATTGAATATTCAGCCTTGAATACGACCAACAGAGCTGAGCAATTTTCTATTTGTTGCACCAAATTTTAAGGCATTAGCAAGAGAGAAGGAAGAGAGAGGGAAAGGAGAGTGTGCAGGAAAGGTGGTAAAGGGACAGGTGACAATGGGGAGAAGCAGAACAGGGGAAAATGAACTGGTACAAGGAATGGAAAATGACTAGCTGGGGTACAGGTTGCCTCCCTCTTTTCTAGCTGCTAGTGGAGCCAAAACCCTAGCTCTTTTTCTCACCTTTGCTTCATGCCTGTGTTCCCTTAACTTCTGCTTTCCATTGTTCTGTGGAAAATGAATACAGTTTTTCTGATCTCAGAAAAAAGTGATGGAAATTATTAACAACGTCTAAGCACTCAGATCATTTTTTTGATAAAGGCGCCATGCATTACAATGTTATCTATGAATGAAATGTTTCTTTTAAGTAACAGTATTAACATACTTTAAAAGTTTACATAACTACAAAGTTGCAACTGTACATAAAAATGTATAAATATTAAACATGTTAAAAGAATTAATGGACCCTTACACAATTCAATATGACAGACTTTCCCAATACTGCATAACTATTTTTGCTAAATAATCCTAAGAAGCACATGATTATAAATAAAAGTTTATAATCATGCAAATGATAGAATAAAACAAATTCATCTTAGAAGTAGAGATTAATCCTGCTGTTAACGCAAATGGAAATTCAGAATAGTCCCTACTCTGGTTACCTGTTTCTTCAAAATTCTGTCAAGGTCACACTAATGTAAATATTACAAGTATTTTATCTCAATAATTTCCTTTAACATTTAATGTGATTTAATGATATATTTCTGCTTTGGAATTACATTAATCTCTTGCTTCTAAGGAAGACAATTGCTTGGGATTATAATAGAAAGTCAAAGTAGATTAGAGAGAAAAATAAGAGAAAAGGATGCAAGAGCATATTTAGTTCTGCTATCAATGCTGACTGCAATTTAGGCACTCTGTGGTATTACCTGGAAAACAACATGGCTACCATCTTTCTTGGTTGAAATGGTTCATTTCTTCAGTGTGCTTCAAGAACCACCTGTAAATCAGGTGTCTCAGTGACTAAGCTAATCCAAGAACCATATCACTAATTCCCAAACTTTTGCATTTGAATCATAAGGCATACATAAAAAAATATATATGTAATAAGCAGTGTGTCTACATACACACATTCATACATACTATACATTCCTGGTATCAGTGCCCCCAGAGGTTCTGATTCAGTAGGTCTGGGGTGCAACCTGGGAATCCATATTTTGAAAAGATGACTGCATGTACAAATAAATAAGCTATAAAAATCACTGGATTCGAAAATATCAGGAATCATGTAACACTATCATTATTTACCTAATAAAATACTTTTGTGTCAATTAGAGCAATACCTGGTAGTTGTAATATGGCTGGTTAATAACTCCTGCTATGGCTTTCCCTTCATAAGCAATTCCAATAAGAACTGTTACATTGTCAAGAAGACCTATAAAGAAGAAATGAATATCAATTACAGAACTGTCTCATGTCGTGACTCAGCATCAGCACATCAATTGCTCCAAGTTATTTTGGCAGTAAAGGTAAGGGATTTGCAATGATTCATCCGTGATCAATCCCACAAATTATGAGAGAGAGCCGGCCAGAGACAGAAGTAGGGTCTACGGCCACTTAGCTGAATTGATGCACATGGTTTCATTGGTACAATTTGATAAACCAGCCCTAACTGCCCCAGCCATTATCATTAAATTCCTCTGGGTCCCCTCAGCCACCATCCAACTCACTCCTGCCTGCTGATCTCTCTCTATTCCAGGATTATGCTCTAGACTTGCATTTCTTTTTTTGAGGGGTGGGGTATTGTTGGGGAATTGGGGAAGGGGAACAGCCAAGTTGTTGTCCTTCAATCTTAGTTGTGGAGGGCGCAGCAAGCTCAGCTCCAAGTCCAGTCGCCATCTGGCTGCCAGTGGACACCTCGCGGCCACTCAGCTCAAGGTGTTGTGTTCAATCTTAGTTGTGGGTGGGCGTAGCCCACCATCCCATGCAGGAATTGAACTAACAGCCTTGTTGTTAAGAGCGCATGCTCTATCCCGAGCCACCCGGGCGGCAGCTCAGCTCAAGGTTCTGAGTTCAGTCTTTAGTTATGGGTGGGCATAGCCCACCATCGAACAGGCAACCTTGTTGTTAGGAGCACGCGCTCTCACCAGTTGAGCCATCCTGCCACCTGTTGGCAGCTCAGAAGCAGCTCAGCTCAGTCACAGTTCACTGGCCCATGTGGGAATCCAACCAGCGACCCTGTTGCTCAGTTTGTGCTCTTAAGCTAACTCTTAATCAACTGAGCCACTTGGCCGGCCCTTAGACTTGCATTTCAAGCCTCTAACGTAAGGATTTTCAAAGTGGGGTCCATAGACTATCAAGCAGCATTAGAATTCACTACATTACAATACAGGTTCTCGGGCTCCTTCCCAGAGCCAGTGAATCCAAATCTCTGCAGGTGGGGTGCTCTTACACACCCTAAAACTGGCTAGAGCTTCCCTATTTCTCAGTGGAGTACAGAGGTGTTTTCAGGGCACACACATGCATACACACGCACATACACGCTCAGTGTAGGTGACTCACAGATAATGTCTCATCCAAGGACAGAGGGAGTTTTTTCTAGTAATTATGAGAAACTTTCTTTTTTCAAGCTATAAAGCCAAGAACCAACATAAAAAAACCTACGTAGATCTTTAAGTCAGAAATAAAACTTTCAGCTTACGCTACACTCCTAAAACCTAAAACTCTGGCTGAGCCTGGTCTTTCTTACTTTCATGTTGCCAATTTTATTTCAATTTGCTGCTTTCTGATTTTTCTCATCTTAGATAATTTCAGAAAGGAGATATACTGTACTGTGTTTTGAAACCCACCTTTAAAGGTGAAGCTGTAAAGTGAGAAAGCAGTTCAAGGACAAGTGGGTCCCGCGTAGAAGAGGTGTGTGGCAGAAAAGGGGCAGTACAGCTGCGCTTTCAACAGTTTTCTACCCCAATAAAGCTGGGGGTTCAGGAAAATCCCTTTGGTAACATCGGTTTAATGTTAGCTGTTCTCACCTGGGGGACATTAGAATTGTGGGGCTGTGGGGTCATATTTAAAGGAGATGAATTTTCTCCTTCTCTGTCTTGACAACCACTGGTGTGTAACAGTTAGCTAGGATGGGCACAGATACAGCTTTAGGGTACATACATAAAATGTGACACTGGCTTTTCATACAACATGTGAAATATTAAATGTTTACAACTAAACATACACTAGGTCCTACTGCTGTCGAATACAAACACAAGAGATACCAACCTTCAGTATATTCTTTGGTACCGTCCAGAGGATCAACCCAGACCACAAGCTAAAAAAAGAAAATATCCAAATTCAGCATACAGACTATAAAAAAATAAGTTTAAATAGATTAACTAAAACTACACTTTTTTTCATTGTTGACATTATATTATAGATGGCTTAAACCAATGTCATTAGTTTTGTAACGGTTAAAAAAAAATCTGTTGTTTTGTAATCAGGGGAAAAGTCCATTTAAATGAGAGAAAAGCCTGATTTAAGAATTTTAAATATGACATGCTTAACTAAGAAAAGCTTCTTGTCAACGGAACACTAAACACAATGCCATGAATACACTGAGCTTTAGATGGTGGTACCGGGAAAACTTTTAAATGGCACCAAAATATTTTGAACACTATGTGGTTGCTACTCATTTTTATATATAAATGCTTATTTTTAAAAAATGACAGTCCGATGATCTTAAGATCACCATTTATATATGACAAAGAAAATGAAATGGTTTATAACATTGACAGTAGACTAAAAAAAAAAAAAAAACTTCTATACTTAATAATTTTAACAATATTCAGCATATGTGGCCTTTAACCATGAGACTTATTTGAGGGAGAGCCTGTTTCTGATGGAAGACACCACGTCTC
>NW_017731395.1:2548184-2549555 GCF_001890085.2 Hipposideros armiger
GATTGTTAGTTTGGGGAATTTCCGCGCCAGTGAGGAGCATATGCTCATTTGTGCCAGTCGGTCAGCTTTGGTCTGCAGGTCCGTTGGACAGGTCTGCAACAAAGAATGCAAATTTTAGCAGAACTAAAATAAGTCGTCTGGATTCCTAAGGCATGAATGTCTATATCATTTAAATTACGCTGCCTGTTTTTAGATTCATGGAACTTAACACTAAAGGGGTCAACGAGTCTCCTGGCTTGCTTATTCTCATGGGAGTTACAGTGGTTAGAGTTTGTAAAGGAGCTTTTAAATCATTAAACATTTTCTCCCTCGGTTCAGAAATTCCTTTCACAAGATCTCAAGATCAATCTTTTGCTTAAACAGATTAAGGGATAGGAGATTCATAACTTTTCAAGGCAGTCAAAGCTAAAAACTGTAAGTTCTGTTATTTGAAGTATTCCTTATATAGATCCTTCTATAACTTCTACTCACTCATCCTAATTCTAATAATTCAAGAGGTCCGCAGGACGATTCACTGGTGTATAGAAAAACTTATTTCTAAAATATAGAAATGAATGGCAGTAATGCTTAATATATAGCTCACCTATGGCACTCTCAATCCATACGTCAGACAGTCGTGCTAGTAAAAGACAGTGGAAACTCTTGCAATTGACAGCCACAACCTTCTTTGTCAGTTTGCTCTAAGGGAATTATGGGATGCTGCAATTTATGTATGCCTGCTTAGGTAAATTTACACATTATCTTAAACAGCAGAATTTTTACAATGCTTTGCAATGAGCTAAGGAGTGATCGTGAAAGTCAACCCTTTTATGCCACATTGAAGTTTGCTGGTTATCTCAACGCAAAGTACTATTCTGCTAGAATGCAGTGCCACGAAGGCAGAGATCTTTGTTTTATTCCCTAAAGAATGATGTCTGGCACACAGTGAGTGCTCATAAATATCTGTTGAATCAAACATCTTAAAAGAATTGTTCAATGTGAAGATGACTTATATATCAATCAAATTTAGATATCACTGCTCTAGAGAAAAAAAAGACACACTGACAGCCATTTAACTACAGAAGGAAAGGAACTCCAGCTCTTTTCTTCTCTAGGATAAATATTTCCTGCTCGTTCTACTGGCATTCTGCCATCTCAATAAGGGAACCACCGATTATTTCAACTGTTAAAGCCTATTCAGATTATTACATCCTTGAGCTAACCATCAAGGAACAAAAATGAAGTTCGTATGAGATGAGGCGAGATGAGATGAGATGGGATGAGGTATTATCAGTACCTTCTCCACAATACCCAGGTCTCCTTCGGCAATAACACGTCTGACTATCGTTCCTGCCTTTTGAGCAATGGAGTACGCTGAGGCTACCAAACGCA
>NW_017731395.1:2550152-2633944 GCF_001890085.2 Hipposideros armiger
ATGCTTATTTTTAAAAAATGACAGTCCGATGATCTTAAGATCACCATTTATATATGACAAAGAAAATGAAATGGTTTATAACATTGACAGTAGACAAAAAAAAAAAAAAAAAAGAAATCCCTTCTACTTAATAATTTTAACAATATTCAGCATATGTGGCCTTTAACCATGAGACTTATTTGAGGGAGAGCCTGTTTCTGATGGAAGACACCACGTCTCATTTTCTTTGTATCCTCCATACCACAGAGCAAAGTGCCTTACTCACAGTAAGTATTTAATGAATGTGTGTTAAATGAATTAAAATTAGGAAAAAAAAGGACGACAGTTACCTGAAGTCACAGACTTAATTGAAGCAACTATAAAAAGGAAGCCAGGTGATTTTTTTGGCCTTCCAAAAATATACGGTAGTGTGATCTGTTTCGTCTCCTTCCAGCCCCAATTACCAATGAAACGTTTTACTATCAAATTTACTAAATCACACATTAGGTTTTCTCCCTAAAATCATTTTTAATAAGTTTTAGAGTGGGGCAGAAACCAATAGCATAAGGAACTGAACTCTAAATTAGCAAGTCGCACATCCCATGTGGCTGCCTGATACTCCGTGTTGGCTCTGAAAGATTTCAAGTTCCCGGTTTCCCCTATTTTATAACTACCAACTTTTCATCATTATAGGCAAATTTTGTTTCCTTTACTGTGCCAAAAAAAAAAAACCCCAACAAAGATCGCTAGACAAGTAATAACAGGGCTCATACGTCTTCCTCTTTAATAGTCCTGTACTGTGACGGGCACGGCTGCTTGAGTATTTCTTCCCACTGACCATCTTCAATCAGCTCTTGATCCACTTCTTCGGCGGGCAGATCCTAAAGCAGAGAACAGGAGGACTGCTGAGGCTGTTTAGTGTTTACAAAGTAGTCCTTGTCTCAGCACCAGAGCAACGCGGCATCCTAGGTTTCTCTAGTCCTGCCATTATTATGTTTAGAGCTTTAAAGCAAACCGAATGAAACTGCAAGAACGACCATCAAAGCTGGTCACCAAAAATGGCTCATCAAAGTTGATTACAAAGGTCCCAACTTCATTATCCTGAAGAGAGTTTAGAAAGAAAGGAATTTTGAAGTATTATAAACCTTTTTAAATAAGTGGCTCTGACATCAGATACGTCTACGCTCTCAATTACATGAGATGGCACTTCCTTCACTTTCACAGTGTTATAGTCTTTGGATAAGGAAGCAAGTATACCTAATTTAAATTAAAAAAAATTAAAAAAAAGCAAAACCCATTCAAAGTTCTAGAACATGGCCCATTTTATAGTTTGTGTGCTAGATATTATAACAGTAACCACATCTTCGATGGTCAAGAATTGAGACATCTGACCTAGAAACGGACCAAAATATTTCATAGACATTTCCTTCAAGTCCAAGGGATATGATAATGATGTTGTGTTAAAATGTTACACATAATGCTTGAAATCATAATAGTGGTGTGTAAATCATTAAAGCGGCAATTATAAATCCATACAGTGCACAGGCATTAAAAGCCTATTATATCCCTGACGCGTCTTACCTCTTCCCCTATGATTGTTAGTTTGGGGAATTTCCGCGCCAGTGAGGAGCATATGCTCATTTGTGCCAGTCGGTCAGCTTTGGTCTGCAGGTCCGTTGGACAGGTCTGCAACAAAGAATGCAAATTTTAGCAGAACTAAAATAAGTCGTCTGGATTCCTAAGGCATGAATGTCTATATCATTTAAATTACGCTGCCTGTTTTTAGATTCATGGAACTTAACACTAAAGGGGTCAACGAGTCTCCTGGCTTGCTTATTCTCATGGGAGTTACAGTGGTTAGAGTTTGTAAAGGAGCTTTTAAATCATTAAACATTTTCTCCCTCGGTTCAGAAATTCCTTTCACAAGATCTCAAGATCAATCTTTTGCTTAAACAGATTAAGGGATAGGAGATTCATAACTTTTCAAGGCAGTCAAAGCTAAAAACTGTAAGTTCTGTTATTTGAAGTATTCCTTATATAGATCCTTCTATAACTTCTACTCACTCATCCTAATTCTAATAATTCAAGAGGTCCGCAGGACGATTCACTGGTGTATAGAAAAACTTATTTCTAAAATATAGAAATGAATGGCAGTAATGCTTAATATATAGCTCACCTATGGCACTCTCAATCCATACGTCAGACAGTCGTGCTAGTAAAAGACAGTGGAAACTCTTGCAATTGACAGCCACAACCTTCTTTGTCAGTTTGCTCTAAGGGAATTATGGGATGCTGCAATTTATGTATGCCTGCTTAGGTAAATTTACACATTATCTTAAACAGCAGAATTTTTACAATGCTTTGCAATGAGCTAAGGAGTGATCGTGAAAGTCAACCCTTTTATGCCACATTGAAGTTTGCTGGTTATCTCAACGCAAAGTACTATTCTGCTAGAATGCAGTGCCACGAAGGCAGAGATCTTTGTTTTATTCCCTAAAGAATGATGTCTGGCACACAGTGAGTGCTCATAAATATCTGTTGAATCAAACATCTTAAAAGAATTGTTCAATGTGAAGATGACTTATATATCAATCAAATTTAGATATCACTGCTCTAGAGAAAAAAAAGACACACTGACAGCCATTTAACTACAGAAGGAAAGGAACTCCAGCTCTTTTCTTCTCTAGGATAAATATTTCCTGCTCGTTCTACTGGCATTCTGCCATCTCAATAAGGGAACCACCGATTATTTCAACTGTTAAAGCCTATTCAGATTATTACATCCTTGAGCTAACCATCAAGGAACAAAAATGAAGTTCGTATGAGATGAGGCGAGATGAGATGAGATGGGATGAGGTATTATCAGTACCTTCTCCACAATACCCAGGTCTCCTTCGGCAATAACACGTCTGACTATCGTTCCTGCCTTTTGAGCAATGGAGTACGCTGAGGCTACCAAACGCATCAACACAGTGTGACTGGAAGCCATGACAAACCCTACAGGGAAATTGAGAGAATGTTGTTACTTTCAAAGCCAACTACTGGTTTCCGTTACTTGGATTCAATTCAACACATTTATTTATTGAGTGCTTACTTGGGAGGGTCTACCCCAATAAACTGTGTGGATTCTTCAATAAATATTTACTAAAAGGGACTTGTAAAAAACTCCATTTCAGCATTAGCTCGCTCAATTCTACAGTAGTCTTTCTGCGTGCAGATGGGACATTTTCAAGCATGGGGGAAACTGGCCCAAGCGTATAAGAGCGTGAAAAAGTTTTATGTACGAGATGCATAGTATGCAAAGACTATGGAAGGCATTCCAGGGGCTAAAAATATATAACATCTGCCTTGAAGAGCTAATATTTTGGTGGGTTGGGGGTAAAATATTGAAACCTAAAGTCTATAAATAAAGCTGGTGCCAAGAAAGATATGAACAGCATAACGGGTATGGGTATATATGGGGAGTAATTAAAAACAGGAGGGAATGCATATGGTTACAATTAGTTACTGGAAAAGCAATGACTAGTCCTTTAATCTGATTATCACCAACTTCATCAGTAACCAAATAAAGAGAACAACCAACATAACTAATCGGAATGAAGACCAATCATGTAGAAAAGCAGTGAGTGTCAGAATAGTTCCAGGCCCCAGTGAAAAAATAGGGAGAAAACAGCCTTTAGGATCAAGTATAATTCGTCTTTGAAAATACACATGCAAACCCTGCAATTGTAGTGACTGTTCTGCTGCTGGGATGCACCACCTAGATTCCCTTCTAAACATTTCTCAGCTGCTGAGTCTTGCCAACGGATGGCCATTAGCTGCCACCTTTCTTTGGGAATTTATCCGCTTAGAAGAGCCACTTCACCTGAAACTGGACAACCAATGGATGTAAAGGCCACTCCCCACTCGTCCTGGGCGGCTGCCCCAACTCTGATGGGCCATCCTAGCTTCTGAATGTCCAGAGCAGTAAGCTGAGGCCTTAGCTGAGACTGCATCACCACCCAACTTCTCCCCCATGCTCCTGCGCAGTCCTACTTCCCCCCATTCCCTCCCACAAGTGATCCCAAGAATACTCCCCAATTAATCTCTTGCACTTTTTCGCTGTCAAAAACTCTTCCTCCCTCTAATCAAATCAAGTCAACATTATCTCAGAGCGAGAAGGGAGCACAATACAGAATACAAAGGACATTGTAAACCTCAATTCAGCAATAGTCATCATTCTGCCACTAATTTCTGACTCCATATTTGAATTGATGTGTCTTTTACCCTCTTTTCATCTTTTTTTCTATCATTCCATATTCTATTCACAGGGATCATGATCATAAATGAGACAATAAACAAGTGACGTGTCTGAAACCCTTCAGAAAGAAGACAGAACTGAAACTGATGTGCGATAATGAATACCATATTGCAACCAACAGCAGTCTGGAATTAAAGATGAAAATAAAGTGAGTTTCAATGAATTTGAATTCTGTTTATCTTATGACATCATAATCAGGCTATATTCACTTTCTTGGTATACTAAGTGTTACACCTGGAAAAACTGGTTATGATAATTACTCATTCAGGAACACCTCAAAGTGAAAACAGGAGAAATAATTTAGCAAACACTTTGTTGGCCTTCGCTCCTCTCCCTTGTATCTATGACCAGCCGTATGATTTATTTTGTACTGGAAAAGGCAGTCTTCAAGCAACTAATCTGTACTAACCAGATGTCTTAACCGCTGAAGATATTTTAATGTGTTGGTATGCATATTCAGTCCCCATCTTGTATAAGATGATTTGTGAAAGGCTGGTCAGGTTCTCTCACTGTACGGTGTTGTTCTAACCGTTGACAGACATCATTTACCTTTGAGCCAGTTAAGCAAGCTTCATATATCGCTAAACCACTTCCCTTTATGTTTGCCAAGTCCACAGTATTTTCTTAAAAAAAAACCCCAAAACGTTTAGGCTTTGTCTTTCTACTATATTCTTCATGAAATGTATACTATATTTATAAACCACCATTTAAAGCTAACATCAGTTTTCAGTTAAAAAATTAGGTTTGGTGCAAAGCACAACAATGAATTGTAAAGAGATCTGCAAATCACTTTTTGTTGGCAAAGAAGAAAATATTTCTACCATTTTTTATGAAGTACGTCTTTGGTCCAAACTGAATTAGTAATGAAATATTACAATCCTCAAGCCTTAATATTTTTTCTTACATATTTTTAAACCAATGAATATAATTTTGGGTATCTGTATAAAGAAAATGTAGCTAATTACATTATCAAAATGCAAAATCTGTAAATGAGGTTCCTGTTAGTCTTTTTAATTGTGCCCCTTCCCACGCCCCATTTGAGAATTACCTGTTGATGGTACAAGTAGATACAGAACAAGGCCAAAAAGCTACCTGAATGTTGATCACTTCCTTACAGCAGTTCAGCTTACACTCACTGCACTTCCTTCTCTACCAGTTTTATACCTCTGGGTCCTAAAACATTACCTCTGTGAACAGGTCTTTCTGTTGTGAACATGACTTTCTGAAAGCTAACTCAAAAACAGCATAGTGGTTAAAGGCACAGGTATTGGAGCCAACTGCCCGTGTTCAAATCCTGTGTGACCTTAGGAAAGCCACTGAAATTCTCTGTGCCTTAATCTGTAAATCATATTGGTTTATCACATTACATGCTCAGGGTCAAAAGAATGTTACAAAAGCAATAGAAGGGCAGTGCTAAGGGCAAAAAAATTCCTATTGCTTTGGCAACATTATTTTGACCTTGAGGATGTAATGTGATAACCAACATGATTTACAAATGAGCTCGTTGTGACATAAAGGGCTTTTATATATCAATATGTAAAAGAGGGATAATAGAAAAATGAGCAAAGGACGCGAACAGGTAATGCCTAGAAAAAGAAAAGCAACGGCTGTTAAATACATGAAATGCTCAACTTCACTAATTATGAAAGACATTCAAACTAAAACAGTGGGAAACGATTGTTCATTTTTAAGACTGGCACAGATAAGAATGTTTACCCAATGTTGGCTAGTGTGTGAGGGCACATTCTCCTGAACATTGTTAGCAAGGCTGTAAAGTGGTGAAATTTCTTGGAGGAATTATGAAAATCTTATTAGAAGCAAAATGTACACATGTATATTGTAAAAGTAAAATATGCAATTATGTATATTTTCAGGGAAACGAAAATAAATCAAGCAAGTCTACAAATACTAGGAAAGACAGTACGAAGAATGTCTGCTATTTTAATGAAATTTAATTTTAGGCCTAAGAGTCTCTAAATTTGGGTGCTGTAACCAACCTACTGCCTAGGTTTGCCTTGTTTCTACAATGTATAGCCATAAGAAGACCTCGGAGCATGAAAATAAAACCACAAATACACAATTAAAATGCTGACTCTCCCGAATCTAGGTCCGAAATAGGAATATCTGGAGAAGCAATCACAGTCACGTTGAATTTTTTTTTTTAACATAAATCCCTGAATCTCTGCAAATCTGTGCAAAGGGGTGGAGTCAGGCAACCAATAAACGCTTCGGACCTGCCTATCATCTGCCCTTGCCCTGACCGCAGAGGAGAAACTTACTTACGGTGACAAGCCTGCAACAAAGTTAGGCGAAAGACACTTCAGGGATAACCCCCCAAAAAAGCGTTATTAAGCAACAGGTCCCTCGTGGCGTCCAGTACGACTTCCTTCTTGTCACTAGGACGTCTGTGGACACCCGACAAACCTCCCTCAGCTACTGCGCATGCGGAAAACTCGGCGCAGGCGCAGGGCAGGAACGGCCCCGCTGCCCAGTTCGACTCCCGACCCGCCGAAAACTCCACTTCTCCGGGTTTTCTTCAAGCTCTACGTAGGCGCTAGTTGCTTGAAGTCAAAGTGAGAGGTGTGTCTACCTGTTAAAAATTCATTCAGCTTTCCCTTGTCTTTTAGCCAGCTTTGTACACATAGTTCACTCTTACAGTGTTACTCCGGTTCGTGATCTCGCCCAACTGCGGCGGGCAGCAGCTTAACCTAACCACGACACCTCCATCGCCCCTCCCAACAACAAAGCAACTTTAAGCAGAATTGTTACTAGTGCTTACCTTTTTTTTTTAAATTTTAATTTAATTTAATTTTTTATAGCATTCATCATATTCTTAAATGGGTCTGTGACCCTTTGCATTTGCCTGCAGATTAAGTCCTGGGAGATTGCCTCTCTTCCTAGTCAGGTGACCAGTTCAATGGCTTTTTTTTTTTAAGGCTCAGAAGACATTTACGATTTTTATTGCACTGCCAAAAGTTAAAAACAGGCAAAACCAAAAAACTGTCTTTTTTATTCATTTAGGCATTCACCATATATTTGAGGAGCACCCTTGTACCTGCTTTGTATTGGGTGCCGGTGGGGGCCAGGTATGCGATAAGAACAGCAGAGCAAATAGCCAATGATTCTTTTTTCAGTATTGAAAATCAAGGCACTGATTAGACTATAACAAAGCACAGTAGGATGTCAGAGTTGACAGTAAACATACCATAACAGTAAATGTAAATTGCTTAAACTCCTCCACTTGAAGACAAATGCTTCAATTGATTAAAAAACCAAATCCACTACAGGTATATACCTCATTTTATTGTGTTTCACTGGTGGTTATTTTTGTTTTTTTTTTTTTAATAAATGGAAGGCAAAACTTTGCGCCAGCAAAAAGATTACAACTTGCTTCATTGTGATACTTGCTTTATTATGGTGGTCTGGAACCGAACCTGCAGTATCTCCAAGGTATGCCTGTATTTTATCAGATACAGTAAAATTCAGAACAAGAAAAATTATCAAAAAGAACATTTTGTATTGTTAAAGGTGTCCTTTATATCAATTAATGATCCGAGAAGGGTTATACAGGAACAACTCCTGTGGTTAACTGGGCTCGATTCATAACCAGAGTTTAGCAGCCATTGCTGGCAGAGGCCTGTCATGCACTCTGCACTACAAGGGAAAGCCACAGACTGAGTTTCCAGCCTTCTGTACTGTGCTCCTGCCATCTGAGCCCACCCTTAAAAAGAAGTTCCAGGTATTGTCTTTCAACTAATGGGCTGATACCTGTCCCAAGCAATTGGAAGAGCACACCTATATCCTCATTTGTATCTTTACTGACCAATCACAATGTCCATTATAATTATGACCAATCAGGGCAGTGTCATTTGGACCAATCAAACTGCAAATTTGGATTCCTCATTTGCATAAAATTGGTCCAATCTGGGACCAGGGTGGGTGCTTGCTCTATAAAATGGGCTGCCCTATTTTCTGAGGGGAGCATCCTTTTAGTTTCCTCTGGAGGCTGCTGTTTCCCTGGTGGGCAAACTCTTCAACTGACTAAAGCTCCTCCTTTTACTGCACCCCAGATTGGGGACTCCTGTTGGCACTGAACTGTGTTGACACAATAAAGATACTGCTTTATTTTTAAACATTTTAAAATTAAATAAGTAACTTATGACTACATCCTTAAAAAAATGCAAAGAATACAATCTGTCTAGGCCCTTTTTTGGAGCATGGGTCTTTAGACTGGAGTTTTGTTTTAACTCTGGATAATGCAGAGCGTAATGTACCATCTAGTTTTGAAATTTAGATACTTATTGAAACTCTAAGCACAGAATCCTTATAAATTTCTCCCCACCATTTTACACTTGTTTTAGCTTCACCCAATTCAACAGCAATTTGTTTTTGGTTTTTAGAGACACGTCTTTACTGGGCTTTCCAGAGCTTTCAGCTTTTCATAAAAGCAATTACTTTTGCATTAAAAAAAACCCAAAACATTGGTTTCGGGGAGAGAGTAGTTAGTGAATGATTTTTGTTTCCGTGTGCTTTTATGTAACTCCCAAAAGTGAGTAATAAGAAACTAACAATTTCTATATTTTAAAAGCTCATTAGAGAGCACTATCAGTAAATGGCTACCATTACGTGGAGTTCTAGTTTGTGAGGGCTTTTACCTACACAACCTCATTTGATTTTCCTAATAACTCAACGAGCTAAGTAAAATCATTTTCTTGTAAAAAAACATGTAAGAAAATTTACCATTTTAATCACACGCCCATGAAGAGAAAATGCGAAATATTTATAATTTTATAGCAATTACATGTTGAAGTGATAATATCTTGGATATACTGGGTTCAATAAAACTATATATTTTTTAAAAAGGCAGGGCGCTCTGATTGAAATAGAAGCCCCTTCTGCAGCCACACCTGCCTACACGTTGCCCCGCCCCTCGGAGCCAGCCCCGCCCCGCGGCGGCTGCAGCGGTGACCCGGAGCTGGCTGTTCTGTCGCGGACTCGGGGAGGCCGTACTCCCCGCCCTTTCCGTGTCCTGCGCGCATGCGCACTGCTACGAGGCGTGCAGGGGTGTTTTTGTGTGTGGTCCCTGTTAGTGAGATCCCAGGCGGGAGCCGAGGATCCGGCTGCCCGGGGGGAGGTGGGGTTGGCCCGCCATGCGTTGGGAGCTGCGCCCTCGCGGGCCGGGGCCAGCGGCCCTGGCTGTGGCCTGGAATCTGTGGGGGCCGCTCCGCCTTCCCTGTCGCCCGGGGTGGCGTGGGATGACGAGGGGGCTTTTGGTGCGCCCGATTACCGGGGCCAGTAACCAGTTGCAGAACTCGAGTAGCGGCCGGTATCGGGACACAGTGCTGCTGCCCCAGACCACCTTCCCCATGAAACTGCTGGGCCGCCAGCAGCCCGACACGGAGCTGGAGATCCAGCAGGTACGGGCCCCGCCTCTGCGCCGCATGGGGACTCCGCGGGGAAACCGGCCCGCCCGGGAGCCGGCTGGTACTGGGCCACGGACTCCAGGCTCCCTTGGGCAGGGCGTGTTGTGACCAGATCAGTGGAAACCATCTGCTTCCCTCAGGTTTGATTGACTGAACACTTAAACCCGTAGGTAAGTCCCTAAGTGGTTGCAGGTTCCAGAGCAGAGTATTCACAGGGAAACTAGCGATGCTCGGGTAGCAGCAGCACGTATTAAATGTGAGTCCCATTTTTAGCTTAGGCAAAACAGATCGAGTGTGGATAACATTCCAAGTGGCTTGTAAAAAGTAAATGAACATGTGCACAAAGAAATAGCTCGATTACGAGGACAGTGGAGGCTTACCTGTGGTAGTAGTAGGTCTGTAGTTGGAATTATGACTTGTTTGCAGGATAAAGTAGCGGTACTTCCTTTCTCTGCGTGCTCTTCCTAAATTAGGCGTCGGTCTCCTGTTTTAGACTGAACTTTCTAAGGGTAGAGAGTCACTTGTTAACTTCTCTAATTCTAGAGTCTTTAAAACCCCTGACATTGAGGATATATGGGTTAAGCAGATATGTTAGCTTCAATGTTACGACAGTTATCAGAGTTCTATATTCAAACCTAATTTTTAAAAGTACCTTAAACATTTTTTTTTCCTTTAATCCAGTACCTTCTGTATGCCAGGAACTGACAGCTTCAAATGTTTTCTCGTTCATCTTTACACCAAATGGATAGTAACTTTTTTTTCAAGTAAGGGAGCACGCCCATTAGGGCAGAGTGACTTGGCCAAGGTCACACTGCAGGTGACTGAAGGGGGGTGAGATTGCACTGAGTGTTGTTACAGATTTAGAGAGTCACCAGGGTTTAGATCAAAGGATGGCAAGAATTTGATATGAGTGGGTGGGGTTGGGTAACCTGGGGGTCCTTTAGCATGGCTGGACTGAAGAGTGGAGGGATGGCGAGTGCTGAGAGACTGCTCAAGAATTCAATGGTACTAACCCTTTGTAGGGTCACTTTTTAAAGAGCTTAGACTTTAATCTGAAGTCCATGGGTAAGCTATTTATTGAAAGACTGAAAGTAGGGTCCTCAGCTGGGCATTTTGGAAACCTCACCATTTGTATTTTAGAGTTGACAACGTTGGAACGAGGTGAGAAATAAGTGCTGGCTGTTCTTTATGGTACGATACAGGAGTATATACGTATATGATATTCAGACATGATTGTTCTTTTAAAACAGAAATGTGGATTTTCAGAACTTTATTCATGGCAAAGAGAAAGAAAAGTTAAGACGGAATTTTGTCTTCATGATGGACCTCCTTATGCAAATGGTGACCCTCACGTTGGACACGCTTTAAATAAGGTAATTATAATTAAGTCTCTAAAACTTGAGGGAAACCCGTTATTGAAAATCACTTTAGGGCCGGCCAAGTGGCTCAGTTGGTTAAGAGCTCGCTCAAGAGTTTGAGCTCTGAGCAACAGCGATTCGATGCCCGGCCCGAGCTGAGCAGCCGCTGAGCTGCCAACAGGTAGCAGGATGGCTCAGCTAAAAAAAAAAAAAAGAAAATCACTTTATGGAAGAGTGTATTCTAATACTATGGCAACTATGTAAATTTATATTGATGCGTAAAACTGGAATGTCTTCATCGAAAGCAGCAGTAAACCGTTTTAGTACTGCATGAAATAAACTTTTGGACTATTGCACTGTAGGCGGGGAAGAAGGAAATTGAGCTTGGAGCCAATTCTATCTTTGCCTCTGGTCTTCCATTTTATAATGGTAATATGTTCTTAAATCAGGCTCTGCTGCCCTCTAGTACCTAAATGAACTAAGAAAGGTAAATCAGTTATAGACCTATACCTAATATACCTAGAAGAGGCCTACTGTTCTATAAGAGTTTTGGTAATGACAGAAAGTGTTTAACTATGATATTCAGTACTCTTTGAGTGCATTATGAATTCTGCATTGATTCTATAATATTTCTTAGCTAAATGTAAATAATATTGAATTACGTTAATAATTTTCATAAGAGTAAAGCAAATTTGTAATTGACTGGTTTTTAGAAGGTAAAAATTATTTCTTAAACAAGTAGTATGGGCTGCTTATTTGCATATTCCAACTTTACAACAAATTAATAATTTTGGGCATAATGTTTTTCACTTTGAAGTCTTTTGTTTTTTTATTTCTTTTGGGGATGTAAATGACATTTTAAAACTTCAAATATCTGTTATTCCTGTACTTATGTAGAACTTGAATTGGGAGATTTAATAGGTTATTCTATATAAATCCTTTTAAAATTGGGCTTTCTGTGTTTTAAAATGATATTGAGAAGATAATATAAATTGTTGGATACATGCCTTAGGTATGAGCGATGATTATCATTTTCTTTGTAGATTTTGAAAGATATAGCCAATCGATACCATATGATGAGAGGTTCCAAAATACATTATGTGCCCGGCTGGGATTGTCATGGGTTACCCATTGAAATAAAAGTATTATCAGAACTTGGTGGAAAAGCTCAGAATCTTTCAGCTGTGGAAATTAGAGAGAAAGGTAAGTCATCTCTGTTTCTGGTTCTAAATGATATTTGTAAACACTGGTTGCTTGGAAAAGTCTGTGCTTTATGAAAGATATATTCAGTTGCACAATATATTTCTTTGTTGTTGTTGTAATGAGATCTGTGGGAAACCACTGTGTGTCACAGAAAACTCAGATTTTGTTTGACCTTTGTGAGAACTTATGTTCAGAGATTGAAGGAAAGATTTGTAAGCATTTCCAAGTACATTTTTCAGTTCTTTAGTCTTCATATGTTGTGAAATTATTATTTTGGTCAATGTTTTTGTTTACTTTCCTGGCGAGGGCTTGTTGACCTATGTCAGGTGATAAAAACAAAAGTACATTGTAAAATGCAAATATATTTTAAGTTAATCTATTTGATTCTTTAGTAGTTTGGGTCAGAGAGGAATCTTCTTATATATTAAACTATTGTATATTTGGATATGATTGTGAAGATTTTTTAACTTCTTTGTGAAACATCTTATTATTAGCTTAGACTGAAGGTACTGATTAATTTTTTTTGTGTATAATGAAATCATTATTCTGTTCTTAAAAAATAATGAAGAATAATTTTTCTAGTTTATGTTTTCTAAATGTAAGTTCATTGTATAAAGCCTGGAAAATATAGAAGATGGTAACATATATATTAGCTTTTGAAATTCCAGTTAATTTTAGAATTTGAACACCTTTGAAAATAATTTTCCTGTTAAATAAACTTTATGGTCTGAACTGTGTATAATATCTGCATTTAGAGAGATACGCGCTAAACCATATTTACTGGTTTTGAAAACCAATAAGTTGAATTTACTGGTTTTCAAAAACATTTTTTCTTCATTTTTTTTTCTTTTTTTTAGCTAGATCATTTGCTAAAGCAGCAATTGAGAAACAAAGATCAGCCTTTATTCGTTGGGGAGTAATGGCAGATTGGAATAATTGCTACTATACCTTTGATGGAAAATATGAGGCCAAACAGTTGAGAATTTTCTACCAAATGTATGATAAGGTAATGAAGTCCTTTTTCCTTCAAGTGTGTTAAATTATATGTCAGAAAATTCAAGCTTTCATGTAATTAATATCTTTGTCTTTTTATAGGGCTTGATTTATCGATCTTACAAACCTGTGTTTTGGTCTCCGTCATCGAGGTACTTAGTGTTTTTGATAGTTAAAGGAGAAATTTTGTAAGGCCTCCAAATACTTATGTCTAATATTTTTAAACCTTAGGACCGCATTAGCTGAAGCGGAACTTGAATATAATCCCGAGCACGTCAGTCGCTCAATATATGTAAAATTCCCTTTCTTGAAGCCTTCTCCTAAGTTGGCATCTCTTATAGGTATGATTTATTCATTGCCTGAGTTTATTGAAGTTATGGAATTGTAACTCTTGCTAACATATTTGAAATTTTATTTTCACAGATGGTTCATCTCCTATTAGTTTTATAGTCTGGACCACACAGCCTTGGACAATTCCAGCCAATCAGGCTGTATGTTATATGCCAGATGCAAAGTAGGTATATTATTGCATTTTTTTTTGTTTTATCCACAAATAGGATTAATTCCATCAGTATTATTTTGAATTTATTTTATCATTATCCTCTTAAAAGATAGTGAGCTATAATTATGTTCACATAGATTTTATTAAGCTTTAGATGATTCCATTTAAGACCTTGTTCCCACCTTTTTTGGAAAATGAAACAAATGTAAGGGAAAATAGCACTTTCTTGATTTTGTAGTTAGCATTTACAGCGTTTTACATCATTTTAGACAAACTGTGGCTTTTCTTTTTCACTGTTAGTAATTTTCTCCGAAAATTCTATTTTAGGTATGCTGTTGTGAAGTGTTCCGGATCTGGAGACCTCTACATCCTGGCTGCAGATAAAGTAACGTCTGTTGCTTCGACTTTGAAAACATCATTTGAGGTTATTTCGACATTTTCAGGTGAAGATTTATAATATTCTTACCATCACAGTCATAAAAATATTGGGCTGATTTGAGTTCAGTACTTTGCTGAACATTGCTCATTCTGAATCAAAATAGATATGGCCTCTCCTTTTCTGGAATATATTTTATATTGATTATACTAAAGGAGTATATATATATATATATATATATATATATATATATATATATATAAACAAAGGCACAACAGATAAAAAAATATTTCTGGCAAACATCCAATGTAAAATTGTAGAATGTAGAATGTACAAATATACTTTAAAATTTTTATCCAAAATTAAATTGCTAAAAATTGTTATCTGATTTAATCCAATGAGCAAGGAAAGAAGTAAATATATTTATTTTTGGTATGTGATTTTAATAAGGAAATTGAATAAATCCTGAAAATTATTTGAAAGACAGTGCTTCTCTCGAAAGAATGCTCAGTAAGCTCTAATTCAGGATTGGGTTTGAAATATAACTATGGAAATCTAGGGAAGTTGAAAATCACCTTTGATCCTTAGGGATGACATATCTTTGAGTTTCTTACTAAAAAAAAAAAAAAAAAAAACAGTTTCACATGAATGAGATACTGCCAAAAGGAAAGACCGCCTAGCGAAATAAGGAATCCTTCTAAATGGCATCAGTTCAGATACAAACCAATTAGAATTTGAAACAGTCTCCACAAAAATAAAAAGGTTTTATGTCAGAGGCAGGGAAGGAGCTACAGAATGTTTAACATTTAATATCATATGGTCCTTATTGATGCGATAGGTGAGTTAGAGGATCCAGTATATTCTTTACTCCACACCCCCTCCCATCTCTTTTTTTAAGTGCCGATTTTAATATTATAGACTTCATCAACAAGTTAGGTGTTACGGAAGTTGAATGGCACCCTCACGAGGATTTTGAAAGTATTAAAGTTAAATTTAAGATAATTTATCCAAATTGCATCATTGTTTTAGATGATTACTCTGCAGGGAACTGTTAGGTTGCCGTTTTGAGCCACCACTATTCAGAGGAGTATCTATCCTCCTCATCCCTGGCAAAATAGGCAGGTGACAACTAGCTGACTGTTTATTAAAGTGGCAGGAATGTTCAACAGCTCAAATGGAGTACATTAGTATGGGGTGGGTTTTCTTTCCAGAAAATAATGTACTGTTTCTGATTAATTTAGACATCACGGAACAAGTAAAAGGGGAAGCCAGGATACTAGACCCGGCTCCTTTCTGTTCCAGATTCTGATCTTTTCACCTGAGCTCTATTGCTGTTTTAAGGACTGCCATATAAAAGGATTCTTAATTGTGGTTTTCTTTCCCCACAGGTGCAGATTTGGAAAATGGAACTTGTGCGCATCCTTTAATGCCTGATAAAGTCTCTCCTCTTTTACCTGCAAATCACGTGACCATGACAAAAGGAACAGGGCTGGTTCACACAGCCCCGGCTCATGGCATGGAAGACTACAGCATAGCTTCCCAGCACAACCTGCCCACGGTACTTTTTTTTATTCTTCTAATTATTGCTTTTGTAGAATTAAAGTGATAAACCTAACCCCTTTATGTTTTGATAATAAACAGTCATTTTTGTCATCATAATTGTGAAATGCTTACGTTTGTGCAATACCCTAAAGTCTCATTAATGCATTCTAATTGAGAAAGATTTCTGGAATGAACCCAATTATTAGCACAAAGTTAAAGAATATGTATTAAGGGCCGGCCGAGTGGCTCAGTTGGTTAAGAATTCGCTCAAGACTGCAAGCTCTGAACAACAGGGTCGCCGGTTCAATTCCCAGCCTGAGCTGAGCTGCCAACAGGTGGTAGGATGGCGCAGCTAAAAAAAAAAAAAAGAATATGTATAAAAATTGAAGAATGTATATTAAATGGGAGCAGTTTTTTTCTTTCAAGTATTAAGTCACATAGACAATTACTTTTAGCCCCTGAAAACTGGCATGTGGATTTTATTAGTTTTACTAGTTGAAAAGAATAGTTATTTTTTTAAAAAACTAAACAGTCCTCTCTAAACTTATTTTATACACGTCAGGTACTTAGCAAATTTTTCCATTAAGTTGTAGGCGAGTCTCAGTCATCGCAATGTATGTACATTGTCATAGATCTGTAAATTAAAAGAGACCAAATTAAAGATGTTTTTAGTATATTTTACTTTTTGTTATTAAACTTAAGGTATATGCTTTAATAAGACATTTTGCCTTTGGTGATTTAAATGTATAAATTTACAAATTCCTTTTAATTGAAAACAAGTTCCCACATTTTCAATGTAGTGAAAGATTAGTCTATACTGAGGGGTTTTATATATATTGGTTAGCCAGATATTGTTATAAGATGAAATGTCTTGATACTTGACTTGTTCAAAATGACACTTTGTAGGATTGTTTGGTGGATGAAGATGGGGTTTTCACAGCTGTGGCTGGTCCTGACCTTCACAACAAGGCCGTCCTTGAAGAGGGAACAGATGTTGGTAAGTATTGTCTATGTTGATATCATAAATCTATTTTTTCTCGAAAAGCAGCCAGTAGTAACTTTTACTAGCTATTCTCCCATCTTATACTTTCAACAGAAACAACCAGCTAAAATTACATATTATTTTGTCACATGGTTTGAAATAGTTTGGGACCCTTTCATCTTTTGCTTTGAAAGTTGCTCTGTTTAAGCAGCTCAGGATAGTCAGCAGGGAATGATGTTACTCAGAACTACAGAGATAACCATCAGCAGTATTGGTTTTGTGGAGGCTAAAATCCAGCCTGGGGCAAGGAGTTGACTGTGAATCAGACATTGCGGGCTCCTTTTATAACTTTGTAAATCACTGACCCACATGACATGGTTTACATATTATTATTATGATCTTGGAGGTTCTCCAGTCTTAAGTTGTCTTTCTGCCTTTCTGTTATTATGGATCCTGGGACCAGGTACTATGAAAACCTTTCTTTGCCCACACTGAAGATTAAGGCTAACGGTGTAGTACTTTCCCAGGGCTACTGTAACAAGTTAGCATGAATCTGTGGCTTGAAACAACAGTTCTGGAGGCCGGAAGTCTGAAATCGGTGTGGGCAGGGCCGTGCTCCCCCTGAAAGCTCTGTGGAAGAATCCTTCCTGCCTCTTTCGAGCTTCTGGTGGCTCCTGGTAACCCTTGGTTTCTAAACCACTCCTTGGTTTGTCGCTGTGGGGTTCCAGTCGCTGCCTCCATTGTCACATGTCCTTCTTTGCTCTCTTGTGTGTCCCTGCGTCCTCTCCTTTTATAAGGACACCAGTCACTGGATTTAGGACCCACTCTAATCCAGTGTGACCTCATTGTCTTGATTGTACCTACAAAGACCCTATTTCCAAATAAGGTCACATTGCCATGTACTAGGGGTTAGGACTTGAACGTATCTTTTTTTCGGGGACCAAATTTAACCCACTGTTTCTGGTTTCTTCTGGAATACCTGGAGACTATTTTAAGAGGCATGGTATGAAAGATTATGACTCGATTTTGAACGTAGAGTTCTAACTATACCCTGTTCATCTTTGAAGTGAAGAGCCATGGGAGTGGCATAATTTGGATTCTGACTAAGGTTTTACAGTCATGCATTTTTTGCCAGGAGATTCCCAGATTATGCCTTCGATACTGGTAGGTGGCCACTCTTACCGACTGGCACTTATTGATCCAGATTTAGTACACGCCCTGGCAGGTTAGAGAATTACTAGGATTTTCATAGTACTTTTTAATTATGTCTAACGTAAATTGTTAATTGATTTTTTTTTAAAGTTATAAAGATGCTTCAGGCTGCAAAGACTTTGTTGAAAGAGGAAAAGGTGGTACACAGCTATCCCTATGACTGGAGGACCAAGAAACCAGTGGTGATTCGTGCCAGCAAGCAGTGGTTTGTCAATATCACCGATCTGAAGGCTACAGCCAAGGTATAAAAGGCATCCTACTACCAGGCATGGGTTTCCATCTCCTCTGTGGAAGGGTTGGCTATGAGGTCGAGGTGGGTTTGGGGAATAGAAAGGGTTGCCCATAAACGAGTAGAATTTTAGATCTGGGAGGTCCTTAGATTTCCATTCCTTCATTATACACGTGCGGAAAATCAGGCTTCAAGGGGTTGAGTGACTTGCCCAAATTTCCTTCCCAGTGGAGTGAAAGCATAGAATTAGGACAGAACTGAGTTTAGGAGGTTGTTTAACCCTCTCAGAGTCTGTGTCCTCATCTACGTAAAGGT
This sequence comes from Hipposideros armiger, assembly GCF_001890085.2. Taxonomy (NCBI): domain Eukaryota; kingdom Metazoa; phylum Chordata; class Mammalia; order Chiroptera; family Hipposideridae; genus Hipposideros; species Hipposideros armiger. The sequence continues at coordinate 2,568,567 of NW_017731395.1, forward strand.
GGTAATAATGGCTACCTCATGGAGTAAGTGGATAAACGTTTCCAGAACAGTAGTCTGGCACATAAGCAGTCAAAAAATGCTTTTAAAATGCTTTGCTTCCTTCAGATTGAAATTGAAACCCATGTGAAAAGTTGTTGCTTTGTGTTAATACTTCATAACTGATGTGCTACATATTAATATTTGAGCTCTTTCATTCAGTATGTGTGTATATTAGCATGTGTATCTCACAAACAACTTGATTCTGTTGAATGAAAGGGCTCAAATATATATATTTATTAACCAGGCTGAACATACAGACATTTTGCTTTATAGCTTTTGTCTAACATATTACCATATTTTGTAATATGTTCATTTGTTGGCCTGGCAGTTTGGAACCCATGCCAAAGCTACGTGTAGCAATTTACATTTTCTGTGTTTCTGTGGAGTTGACAGCTGTGATACGGACTGGTTTTTGGTTTTTACATTCCTATGAACCCTATTTTCCTTACTTGTAAATGTTAAAATTTGTAACCGTGAGCTCTGGAAAGATGGCATCAGAACATCCAAGTCTGATGTAATGTATATGCTGAAGCCAAGTATTTTGTTAATGTCTTTATAGACTATTTTCGATTGCTCTTCGCAGAAATAGAGAGTATAGTGATGTACTGCTATATTTCTATCACCCGACTTCAACAATCATCAACTTCTGGCCAATTTTGTTTTTATCTACCCTCCTCCTATCATTCACTTTTTACTCCCTACCCATTTGATTATTTGGAAGCAAATTTTAGGCATTATTTCTTCCATAAATACTTCAGCATGTATTACTGAATAATAAAGAATCTTCAAAACATAATTCCAATGCCATTATCACCACCTGAAAAAGTAATCGTTATTCCTTAACAAAATCAAATACTCATCAGTATTCCCATTTCATGGCTTGCGATGTTGCCATTCTGCCAGTAGGTGGTGCTACAAATGGGCTTTTTTAGGGGGGCGGGTCTGGTAGTTCATGTAAGTGAACTAAACATGAAACTGAAAATATAAAAATGCTCTTATTAATGAACAGAGAGGTTAAAAAACACAATGAAGTTAACATACTTTGGCCTTTTTTGAGCTTTTTAACCAAACATTTTTGGTATATAATGTATCTTTTGGTAACAGAAAAATGAAATGAAATAAAATGCTAGTAGTTTACAACTTGTGGAGTGGAAGGAGGGAGGGTTCTTGAGAGATTGTAAGTGAGTAACTTGTTTTGAGAAAATGTTTTTGTTTTAAACCATTCTGTGTAAAGTTAGGTTATATTACAATCCTTATTTTTCAACCAATGACAGCTTATTTTTTAAAGCATTTTTTAATTTTTATTTTTATTATTTTATTTATTTATTTATTTATTTTTTAAAGACTTTTATTGGGGAATTGGGGGAAGGGAAACAGACAAGCTGCTGTCCCTTTGCTCCTCAGTCCAGCTGTGGAGGACGTTGCTTCACTCGCCCAAGTTGGCACCATCATTGCGCTCTTCCCTGGTGAGGCAGATCAGTTGCCGGCTTCTGGACGGCTGCTCACGCTGGCTGCTGGCTACACACAGTAGCCCATGGCAACCCACCTGCCATCGCTGGCGACTCACGGCAGCCCAGCTCCAGGNGAGGGCAGTGTCACTGGCCCTCATATGTGGGATCCGAACCGGGGCCCTCTGGCGTCCCAAGTCAGATCTTAACCAACGCGCCACTCGGCCAGCCCCTTAAAGCATTTTTTAAACAAATGTTAAAGCAAGTTTGAATTGATTTTCAATTGTAGTTTAATGAAGTATAACACTGCCTACTAAACTTATTACCAGTTTTGACCTAGGGTGCTTTGAAATTAGTATAAAATCTTTTGTCACATCCTCTAAAGGTGACGCCTGCTTTTGATGTTATTTATTAGGTCCTTTGCGGCCCTGTTTTAACTTTGCTCTGGAATCTAGTTTTTTTTTCTGGGGAGATGGCTGGGGGGATATGTGAATGAGTATAAACATCTGAAATAAAGAACTATATTAGGATAAATAGTGACAGTTGTAGAAAATTTGTTCTGCTTTCTCTCACTGGACTTGATTTGTGAATCAATTGCAGGACTTGTTAAAAAAAGTGAATTTTATTCCTGGATCAGCCCTGAATGCCATGGTTGAAATGATGGACAGGCGGCCATACTGGTGTATATCGAGGCAAAGAGTTTGGGGTGTTCCAATTCCTGTGTTTCATCATAAGACAAAAGATGAATTCTTGATCAACAGGTAGAACTCTTTCTAAAATTTTTCAACCTTTTAAAGCAAGTTGTGTATTCTTGAAAAATGGAAAAATAGTGGACTTTTGAGAGCTGATATGTTACATAAAACAGTCTAAAATGATGTTTTGTGGGAGGGAGTTAAAAATGTAAATTTCAAAAAGATCCTTTGATATGATTGAAATGTTAACAACTATGTTTTTTTCAGTATTGATACTTAGAAGCAAAGACTTTTTTTTTTAAATGAGAATTCTTTGTTCTGTGAGCCTAGCATTTTGCTAGAATAAGGTATTAGGAATCCAAAGGTGAATAGTATTTAGTGGGGGAATCCCGGTGTGTCGTTTTTCTTTTGGAATTAGAGTCACTCTCTTATTCTGAGTCTACTCTGCCTTTCAGTAGAAATGTTATTACGTAATTGTTTAGATGGTTTAAAATTTAAGAAACTATAACATATTTAAATGTATAAAATTACATTTATTTTAGCGATGATTGCATTTCCACCTTTTTTTCCTTAACTTTTTTTTTTTAAGATTTTTATTGGGGAATTGGGGGGATGGGAACTTTTTTTTTTTTAATTTGCAAAAATAATACGTGGACATAGTAAATAGTTCAGAGTAGAAAAGCTTATACAGTGACAAGAAAATTTTTCTTAATCCAGACATTGGACCCTTTGAAGCAGTGAACAAGCTGACATGGTCCCTGTTCTTAATGAGATGATAGTCTAGCTAGTTTATCTTCTCGTAAATTAGGGAGGCTTCCAGTATTGTTGCTGTAACTAACAGATGTGTAAAGGGGAATAGGGGAATTTTAATCACTCATCTTAGGAATACATCCTAGGTTTTCATTTCGTTGGAGTAATTTTGTTTTCATTTGGTTAATGGAATTTTGACTAAATTATGTTGCAACACGAGTAAGGAGTTTGAGCGCGTTTTGCTAAGTATTTTCCCATTTCATTCGTTGAGAATCCAGTGAGGTTTTTGAGGGCATGGAGACCATCAAGTAATGGGGACTTGAAGACAATGTAGACATAGAGTTCAGTGTCCCTACCTAGGGTTTGTTATCATTTTTTAAAAAGTTTCTATTTTTCATTGTCAGCAGTATCAGTATTTCGTTAGGTGGTACTTTTATGAAAGCATATATTTAGAGTTTTTTTAAGTGTTTGATTACAGTGGGGTCTTTTTGTTTGTTTTGTTTTATGGCTTATAACCACATATTAGGTAGTACTTAGTGTCCTTTGTGTGAAAGATCCTTTTCAGTTTGAAAAATGGGTTGTATCACTCTTCCGCTGTGTCACTACCTCTCTGGTAATCTGACCCTTGATGGCAGTTTGGCTCAGAGGGAAGAACTAGAGGCCACACCTTGCGCAAATAATGAAACAGCTCATTTGCTTCTTCACAGAGGATGTGGTTTTGGGTAGAGCCTTGTGGATTAGGTAGGAAATTGGGGGCAGTATTGGCATCAGCAGGAGCTGAGAACCTGGAGTGGGGAAGGCATCGCATCCGTAGAGGAGCCATAATGGGCTGTAGGGTAGAAGGGGAATTTCAGAAAGATAAACTCTAAGATAGATTGGTCTGGCAAATTGTAGTGAGACCTGAATTCTAGGTTAAGGAATTGAAGGTTTTTAGTGGGCATGGAGCATACGAGTATGTTTTAGGAAAGCAAACTCGATTCTAGTGACCAGTAAGTCATTGTAAGCCTATTTCAATTCTGTAACCATTTGGAGCCAAGGTGCTTATCCTAAGTATTGTCGCTCATTTTTTTTTAAATTGAACGCTTGATCAGATATAAACTGCTAATGTCTCCAAACCTGTATTAAGAATTAAAATGAAGATAAATTTACACAAGTATTGTTTAAAATTCCACCCTGGAGAATTTTCTTTTAAGGAATGTTTATAGGCCACGGTCATTGTTTCACATTCTTTTCAGTATTAAGAGAACAAGTTTTTTAGGGCATTTCCTTGAATTGATAGAGGGAGACCATATGTATATATATTAGGAAGCAGAGCAAACTGGTTCATTTGACCATTATTTAATCAGGACAGCAAAATGGCACATAGGCTGATTGATCTACTTAAGCTAGGTGAAATAAATGTTAGCTTTACTAGAAAAACACAAGCAGATATTCATTAGGTACCATTTATGTTTTATTTATAGTTGATACATAGCGCTGTTACAGGTTCTTGTATTGTTCGCACGGTATTAGTTGGTTTCTGATTTTGAAGCAGAGATATACAGAATATTGGCCTATAGAAATGACAGACACTCTTAGCCATATCGTCTGTCAATTCATAGGTCATTGTCCTGTACACCATTTGTTAGTTCACGACTTGGCCCCGTACACACAGGGCAGGGGAGATTGAAGAAAGAGTCAGACCACTCCAGATGGGTAGGTGACAGGTTTAATAGGCAAGGCAGCGTCACTTACGAGACTTGTCTTAGGCGGCCACCAGATGAGTAGATCTCTGCACCTGCCTGCCAGAATCTTAAAAGTGTGTGCTAGAGACCTTCAGTCCCGTGACCATCCAGATGGTCTCAACACCACCTTACTCTCTCAAGGCTGTCACATTGGGCAGCTTCTAGTAGTGGGAAAGCCAGCCGAAGAACGCACATTCCAAGGACAAGGGACGGGTGAAGAGCTTTCGAATGCCTGGGTCAGCCACTCGAGGGTCAGCTAGCTGCTGGGCACGTCCCGCGTGACCCTCCTCCAACACCATTTCTTTATGTTGACTCATCATCTTCCGTTGTTGGGTCTTTTATGGGACATAAGACTTGATTTAAGAAAATGGATGTTAATTCCTAATTATGTATCACATTTTTGAAGATAGCATGAAACGTTCTCTTTTTTCCTTATTTACATGAGACTCCATGATTTTCGTCTTTGGATATGCTTTTCTGTTGAAGCGAGTTGGTAACCATCAAAAGTAACAACATCTCCACTGGAAATTGATACACAGTCCACATGGAGTTGCTGTTACACTTGATAATGCCATTCAGTATGTTAAGAGCCCTTCAGCTTTTCTTGATGAAAGCCTATAAATCTCTTACGTATACTTAGCATTCATAGAAGAAATCTTCATTTATTTCATGTTGGAAATAAGTTTAGAGACTGGCATATTTGAAATGCTAATGTTTAATTTTGATTTGAATTAATGTTCTCATTGGCACTTTATATTCATTATTTGTATTTTTCTCAAGAAATGATTCCATTTCTGTCTTTATCATCATCGATCATTTTCTGAATCTGTAATCTAATGCCATTATAATTTAGGTGGAAATCTATTCCTAGTTAATAAAGACAAAATAAGTACTTTTTAGCATAAAAAAGATAAAATATAGAAACACTTGCTGTCTAGGAAGGAAAAGAAGTCGTTAGGTAAATTTCTTTCATTTCAGATGTTCTAATTAATTTAACAATAGCTACAGTTAACATGCACTTAGGGAACTTAGCTCCTGATTCCTGGATATTATGAGAAGTTTACTAGAAACAAGCAAGAAATTTCCAGTGTAACTTGAGTGTACACTTTAGCTATCTCAGTCTTTTGCTCAGATTAATAATGACCTTTGGATGAAAAAAAATTTATAATACTCATTAAATAAAGAAAAGCTTCTTCAAAATTGTTTCCTGTCACCTTTAAAAGTATAGCCTTAAATTAAAAATAGTGTCCTCCTCAAATTTCATTGTATTAAATTTAGTAAATAAATATAAAACATATAGCCTCTTACCTTATTCTTATTCCAGTAACTTGCACAAGAAAAGTCTTACAGTCCTTAATAGTTTTGCTCTTATAAAGACAAAACTCAGGAAACACTGGCATGAGAGCAACAGTTTCTTCATTACCTAGTACTCCTAATGCTGCTTCATTTCCAGTAGCGCGCTAAATAAGCTCTCAGCCTAGTTGATATCAAAGTCCAGAATGATTGGTTGGTATTATAGCTGCACGTATTACCTAGTGGGTTTTCACTGATTGAAACAGAAGGGCACGTAGTGCATTATGTTTAGATAAGACTCTTGCGTAAAGTACAAAGTTTTATGATGGACTTATTGCTTTATGAAATACAGCATTAAAATGGAAGCATAGAGATTATGTAGTGATAAGTGGTTTCACCCACTTATCAAGTGTAATTTATACTGATCTTTAGGTTATAAGTTAACTATCTGTGTTAAGTATAGGATATCATTAACAAGATAATGGAAGAAAATTCTTAAATTTCAAAAGACAGATGTTGACTTCTTCTATTTTTTTCTGAAGAATAATTAATATCACCAAGAAATGCCTATAAAATTGTTTTAAAAAATTTTGATGCATGATCTCAGTTTTGTTATAAAAAATTACACTTCTAAGTATTTATCCTAGGGAAATAAGATGTCTCACACTAAAGATATACATGGAAGGATACCTAATAACAGATATTTATAAAGGAACATAATGCTATGAAATAGAAGAAATAATTTTAGTCAATTTTGAAAGAATGAATTCACAGCCATTAAAAATGGTAGCTCAGCTCTTAATGGTTGCCTCGTTTCCCTGTGTATGAAAATCAAATAAATGTAGCCCGTCCAATATTTGCCTATTTCTAGTTTTTGCTGCAGTGCTATCATGAGTATCTTTTGAGCACTTGTGCCTTTACTTGTATTTTTTCCCAAATTATCTTTTCAGATTTTGGACATTAAATGTATCCTTATTTGGAATCCAGCAAACCTCGGAGTTTGTAGGGGGTGTGTGTGTGTTTATTTTTATTGCAAGTGTTATTTTTAAAAACTCTTTTGTTTTAAAATTTTTCATTTTAAAAATTAAGTAATATACTTGTCAAAGATCTCAAAATAGTACTGAGAAAATGTAGCCATTAAAACTTGAATTTTGGTTTGACTAGAGGTGGTTGACCAAACGTGGTGGGGAAGTTGCCTTAATAACATGCTGGCTGCAAAATTAGGATCTTTCTTTGTTGTTTGGTATTTTTAGTTATAGACTTAGTAAGATACTTGAGTATAGTTCAGTAATACTTAAAATATAGTACTATATCTTCATTGAATTATCTGCTGTATAAAAAAAGAACTCAGTCTCATTCGAGTTGAATTTGGCATTCGAAAATACATGTAAGAGCATCTACACTTATAAGTTACAGTTGTAAGTTCCTGACCAACATATTAGGACTTCTTTTTGTAAGAATAAAACTTTTCACGCGGCCTGTTTCCTCACAGCTTTTCCCAGTGTTCATAGAAACTGAAGCTTAGAAACCTGATACAACGTATTCCTGTCAGCATCTAACAAGTGCAGGTAGACTGGTCTCGTACTTGGTACTTGTTCTGTCAACACTAATCCGAGACTCCCTGGTGCCCTGCCGTCACCTCTGGGTCACGGTTCATTAGCACGGGCAATAAGAATCTTTTTGCCTTTGCTTAGCAAACCGAGAGACAGAGACGAGGGATATGAGTTCACAGTTACAGTGGTTACAATTAGAGAGGCTGAATGGAGAAGTCAGAACGGCTTTGAACCATGATTTAGGAGACGCAGTCTCAGGCCTGGCTTTCACTGCGTTACTTGCTTAGGTTCATGATTGTTAAGGAATCCGGAAGCACGGAACAGTTTTTATCTGTCTAGAGTTACTAAGTAGGTTTTTCTGTGAAGCCAGTTAGAGTGCTTGGAAAGTGCTTTGGAAAGTGTAATGTGTGGTGTATACATAAATGCTTTTATTTTGATTAATACATAGTAATATCTGTCCTAACATTTCTACCTTATTTCCTAAATTAATATGAAATTTGAACCATTTGCTTTTACTTTTTTATTATTTTTTTATCTGTTTATTTCTAACACATTTAAGACAGTTTTGCTATTTTATTTTACTGTTTACCTAAAATTGCAATTAATGATAATATTGTAAAAATAAAAAGGCAGAACGACACTCATCTTTAGAATCATTCTTTTTGATGAAAATTTCCTACTTGGTATGAATAGCATATCTACTGTAATTGTGTATGATAAATGTATTTTGCTAGTGTATCTCTCTTTTTTTGGTTCCTTTGGTGTAATAGCATTAGGTCTAGTGTAGTAACATTAGGTTTATTCAGATTTTCTATTATAGTATATTCATATTTTCTTAACTGATAAAGTGTTCTGTGCAAACTGCATGAAATAGTAATAAGTAACTAAATATTGGCATATAATTAGCTAGTGATTGCACCAAGTTTTTATGGTCTCATCACAAAAGTTTATCTTTACTGTTAAAGTCCATCTAAAATGTGTGATTGTATTAGAAATATGGACTTGTGCCCATTTTAACATTCTTGTTATTTATAATTTCTTCAAAATAGGTGTTGGTAGCATTATACTTTTCAATCTATACTTCATAGGATACAAGTTTAATGATAATTTGCTATGGTAAGGTATTTCAAATTTTCAATGTGTAGAGTATATTTAATTAATAATGGGTACATTTGATTTTTGCTTCCCACAACAGTTTTTTTTTTTATAAACACTTCAGTTTATCTGTGACTTATCAGACCCAGAGAGGTTAAATGATTTGCTCAATGTAATCATGATTAATGAGCAGATCCAGAATGAGAATTTACAGCTTTTTCCTGTGCATTCATCTTTCCATTTTCATCGATTCACGGACCTACAGTTATTAATGGAGTTTGGTAAAGAGGATAATACAAAAGTTGGTTTTAGTATGTGTATTTTAACTAATTTAAATGTTAACATGGGTATATGTTTTGGTAATTGATTGACAAAATTAACTGTCAAAAATTTCTCTGACTTCAGAGAATCAGTTTGAATTATAACTAATGATTACATAATTCTTACTAATGGGTACCAATCATTGTTCTAGGCATTGTATACCGTGATTCCCCGAAAATAAGACCTAGCTGGAGAATAAGACATAGCATGATTCCTCCAGGATATGGAGGGCACGCACCCCTCACATGAGGATTTGTGACCTGTTTCAGAGAGAAGGGTGCCTTTTCCGCAAACTCCTTCAGCTTAAAATATTCAGTATGCTAAGGTGCCATATTTAGGCACCTAAAATCATGCGAGGGCTTATTTTCCAGCTAGGGCTTCCTTTCAGGGAATCAGGGTATATAAGCTTGATTAATATCTGTAATAGCTCGCTTAATGATACTGTTATTATTTGCATTTTACTAACGCGGGTACAGAAATGTTAAGTGCTTTGCCCAGGGTCACATAGCTAGAAAGTGACAGAGCCAGGAATTAAACCAAAGCTGTCTGGCTCTAGGGACCGTGCACGTGACCATTTTGACCTTTCTATAAACTGCGACTCAGTGGATAGCAAACTAGAGGAAGTTGTCATGTTAATGAAGGTGTGATAATAAATTAAAAGTGCATATGTTGTTCCTGTGAGAAAATTTGGTATACATTTCCCGGAGTTTCATTTTCAAATAATTCATAACTCTGTACCTTCCCCACGATATGATCAATGTCAGTATTCATTTTGATACGCATTTACCGGCTTTCTGTTGTGTTAGGCACTGTGCTAAGTGTGACACGATCCATCTCATTTAGTGTGCAGTCATTCTAAGGGACACATCTAGGATCACTAAAACGTAAGCTCCATTAGGGCAGGAGTCTTACCTGCCTTGTGAACTGCTTTGTCTCCAGTGCCTAGAACGGTATCCAAGGCACTGGAGGTGCTTGGTCAGTATTTTTGAACAAATGAACTGTACAGCAACCGAGACTTAGGGAAGATGTAAAACTTTTGCACGGCCATGTATGTAAGCCTGGATATCTGTTGTCAAAAGGCTGTGTCCCACTGTGGCATTGCTTTTGGGCAGATGGATCTGGACCTAATCCTGTAAGCGGTGACTGGGGCACTGGAAGGTTTTGAGAGAGGATTGGTGTGATCAAAGCAGTTTTGGGAGTGAACTTCTCTCAGAGTTGTGTCTTGAAATGAAAGAGATGAGCTTTGGGGAAAAGTCAACCCATTGCATCAGTCTAGTATTGAAGCAGTGAGGTCGGACTTCTAGTGTCTGAGAACAAGAGCAAGTCTCAAATTGTGTTGGTTTAATTTGGGCAGAAATTGGAGGTGGGAGGTAATTAGGTTTTGAATATAGGTACCAGAAAAGAAAATAGATTCCTAAAAACAGGGAAATCAGTAACTGAAATAGGGATATCAGGAGAAGTCATTTTTTCTTCTTTTAAGGGATACATCTGATTTCATTTTTTAAGATATACTGATATTATTTGTATTGAATTGAGGATGATAGCAGCAGCCAAGCAAGTCATTGAAAATAATACCACTAAAGTTTGGGGGGAAAGACAGGAAAAAAATTTGCTGCAGAAAGGAAAAAATATTAGTATTTCTTAATTTTTAAAATGTGTAGTATTAATCACAATAACTTCATTGAACCATTCTGCTTGTCCCCCCGTAAAATAGCCAAACCATCGAGCACATTATTAAACTAGTGGAACAACATGGCAGTGATATCTGGTGGACTCTTCCTCCTGAGCAGCTTCTGCCAAAGGAAGTCTTATCTCAGGTAAGTTTCTACTTGTATTTCACAGCCTTTGTGTGCATTGTATGACCTAATAACAACAGAGGGGACTCTTGGGAGTTAAAAAAGTAGTTGCATTGTCATGTAACGTTAATGAGTTTATTCACCATAAATGAGAGCCAGTGCAGTTGGAAAGCAGACATTTTTGTTTAGCTAGAGAAGCCTGGTAGGGAATGTAGCAAATGGAGCGTGAGGGACAAAATTTTAACTGACTTGGTTGACTAAAGTAGAAATACTCGTGACTGTGAGAGAACAGTGCCTAACATCGGTACATCAGGACTTGGTGGGATCTGAACTCGAGTCACCTGATTGCATCATACACCAAAAAATCCACATTGGAAGATAATTTTAAGAAAACAGTTGATGTTTACATTAATAAATGTGTAATGAAGTGGCCACAGTCACTTTTACATACAAATGAATCAGTAGTACTTCATTGTGAAATATTTTTAAATGTTTTACATTTTACCTTAAAATGTGAATTTAATGGTTGTAAGTATTTCATTTCCTCAAGACTCCTTTGGGTATTTATTGTAATCATCTCACATAATTAAAGTGCCTTTACATGGTCTTACTAGGTCGGTGGTCCTGACGCCTTGGAGTATGTGCCAGGTCAGGATATTCTGGACATCTGGTTTGATAGTGGAACTTCATGGTCTTATGTTCTTCCAGGTAATTCTAAATAATAGTTTATTTACCAATTAAGCAGTCTTGTAAATACATGAATGTTATACTCAACCTATACTCAAAAAAATTTTTTTCTTTTTTTTTTCTTTATTTGGAAGATCTCCTGCCCTAATGTAACTTTAGGTCTGGAAGGACCTTTGGAGATCATCTAATCCAATGATTTCTAAACTTTTGTTTTTCCAAATGAAATTTTATATAGAACCACAATACATAAGATAGATAAAAATGGGGAATGTTCTCCCTCCTCTTAACCTCCTTGGCCCACCCGGCAACCTCAAGGCACCCAGTTCTGTAAAATCAAGTTTGGAAATCACTGAAATCCTTTGACCCCCTCCTCCCCCNCCCCCCCCCGCCCAGCATTTTTCAGAAGAGGAAATGAGATTGAATTAGCGGCAAATTAGATGATGGTCATGTAATTTCGTGTCAGATACCCTGATTGACAGAGCTCCTTCTATCTAGCATTGCCTTTTCACAGCCTCCCTTCCCCCATACAGACAACTGACTAATTTTATACTTTCTCATAGGGTGAGTTTTGACTCATTGGCTAAGGGAAAGGAGAGATTGGGCAGGAGAAGGCACACATTAGCGGATGTGTGTAGATGATTGAGAAGAAATGTCACTGAGGATACTAAGTGAAACGTCAGAGGCAAAATGAAGAGTGTGGCTTGTCCTCACCGAGGGCAGAGACAGGGAGGAGGTGGCAGGGAAGCAGTGACAGATCAGACAGTTCCTTGCACTGCTACTGAGGGCAGCTTTTGGCCCAAGAGATCCCGCTTGCTCTGTGGAGCAAGAGAATGTGGGAAAAATACCTTGTCTGTGCAGCTGGCCGGGGTTAAAGGGATTGAAGAGGACTGTCCTCGAGTTTTACTGGAGGTATACTTCTGGTTCTAGGCCTCATTATTAAGAGGACAGCAATATGGTTCCTAGTAGGTGAATATTCCTTCATTTGGGCTTTTTCAGCTTAGGAAATTTGAAAACTAAAATGCATGTAAATTCATGGTTAGTCTACATTACAGCTAAAATGTACATAATTCATAATGCCCATGTATAAGTTACAGATGAATAAAATTTTTACAATTTTTTATGTAGTAATTTTCCGAAATATTTCATAAGCTCCTCCCACCGTGTTTAAGAGAAAATGTTGCGAGTTTAAGTACTTCGTTTTCCTAACTTATATTGAAAATGTACCTAAGATAGGTAGTTCATGCAGTGTTATAAACAGGAAGAAGTTGCCTACGACCATTTCGGGGCAGCATTCTGAATTTCAAGAGGGTGCCGTATGTGAACTAGTGCTTCTGCAGTCTGTTTCAGAGTTCATTAAGTGCTTAGGCCTTGGTGAGAATTGCTGCTAGTAGCATTGTTGCTTTTTAATTTCTGAAATGGTTTTACATGTAAGTGCAGCAGTGCAAGTCATACTTGGAGCCGTCGACTGAATTAAACTGCATGGAAAGTGGCCGCAAGACCCACCTGTGCCGCTGTCCATGGTGCTGATAGAGTGTAGTCACTCTCTTTCTAGTTTGTGATGTTCTTATCCAAATATTTGACTGTGATAGAAATAATTTATTAAATGAAATTAGTGGTAAAAATGCACCTGAGTGGTAAATCATTTTTTTCGTCCCTGTCGTATTTAGGTAATTAACTCAGAGAAAGAAAATTTGTTATTAAACATGCATGTTGCACGCATAGGGGGCTGCCAGAACATAAACAAACTACCGTTATTGGTAATACATAAGCCCAATTTTAGACTGTAGTTTCGACTTTTTCATTCAGATCTCATACTCCTCCTCAAACAATTGTTTTCCTATTTTAATTACATTTCTGTAATTCTTAATACTTAACTTTTTGAGGTACTGACCAAAGAGCAGACTTGTACTTGGAAGGAAAAGACCAGCTTGGCGGCTGGTTTCAGTCATCCTTGTTAACAAGTGTGGCAGCAAGGAAAAAAGCACCTTTTAAGTAAGTATTACACCTGAGCTAAACACGTCAGCACACTTGGGAGTACTTCCGCTGGGTACCAGCCAATGTGTGAAGCCTGTGCTGAATGGTATCTACAGAGAGTGCCAAAAAAAAAGGTATACACATTTTAAGAAAGGAAAAAGCTATATTAAAATTATAATACCCAATACATACCGATAACAAGATGCATACAAGTCACGTGTATACATTTTTTTGGCACCCCCGTATGTGGTAAAACACCTTCAATTAGCTTAGTCTCCAGTCTCATGGGAGAAATAACAGTTTGAAGTAAAAAAAGAGAAAAAGGCGAAAATACAGACCAGTTTTGTCACTGATACAGATCACAACACCCTGAAGGAGTAAAATCAGCAGTGACTGGAGTGGTGGGGACCTACGGAGAGCCAGGTGGTGAAATACGGTTAAGACTCGACACAGGGACCTGGGGTTGGTTGAAGGCAGCCTGAGCTCAGTTGTCCTTCAGATTGTAATATCCTCAGCGGTTAATGAAGGAAAATTCCTTTAGTGAATTTTATAGATTAGAGATTCTTGTTTAGTTAACAGAAATTGCTTTTCCTTGTATTTTTTAGAGGTTCTAGTCAGAAAGATTCTTAAAGAGCTTAAGATTTTTGCTATCTTACAATGAAAACCCATTTCAGAGCAATTTAAATGCTTGTCTCTTGTCTAACATGCTTTTATAAGCCAATAGAACAGCAGATACATTTCTCTGGAATTGCCTTTTTGAAGATAATTTTGAGGTGATAATCTGCTCTTTTCAAGACATACTTTCTCCTGGTTAATGTTAATGATCAAAATCAGTACCTGATGCTCAGGAAAGACTTGCTTAGTGAAGGTCAGCATCAAAAATTTTTCTGTGTTGTAAGTACATAGCTTACTATTGAACAATCATGAGAAATAAGCTCCCAAGAATTAGACTTTCAAGAAAAGCTTTCATACATTATCTGTCAAATATCCTGTTTGTGTCAAAATAAGATACTTAAGCTGTAAGTTATCTTCAAAAAGATTATAATTGTGTTTATTATTATAATAGTTGATTTACCTTCTTAGGACAGTGGTTGTTCATGGGTTTACCCTTGGAGAAAAGGGAGAAAAGATGTCCAAGTCTCTTGGGAACGTCATTGATCCTGACGTTGTCATCAACGGAGGAGAAGTAGGTGGTTCTCCAAAAAAATTTTTATTTTTGTTTTAAGGCCCTTAGGTTGGCAGCTAAACACCCTTAAGGTAGTTACTTTAATGTAAAAAATCTTTTACATGAACAGCAGATGCCTTACCGTGTTTTAAAACTAGACTCTTAAATAATACATGATGTTAATGAAAAAAGGGAAGGGTTGGGATTGTGGCCTTTTTGACTCATTTCCAGTCTGAATCTTCAGTTGGGCCCTGAACCATTTAATGAACATCAAATCTGGGGTTACCGATAATTTGGTTTATTTTGCAGTTTTTAGAAATCACATGTCTGTTACTTTACTCCTTTGGCTTTTTACTGCCCAGCAACCATTGCTTTATTTACAGAGTTGCTAGGGAATATTGCAAGGGAAAAGCAGCCCTTCCCATTCCCCGCCCCCATCATGGAGACATCAGGGCGCTGCTCTGTGTCCGACCACCGGCTCGGATAGGTAGATGGAGACTGGGGTTAGCATCTGCGCAGTGAACAGACTAGAGAACCCACTCTCCTTTTCCTCCCAGTGTTGTGTTTTAGCTGCAGCCTGGTTTCTGAGATCATAGCCCTTATTTCATTATAGTGCAGGTATATTTATGCTCGAATTGGGCTCACATGTTTCTGAGTAGGAATACTTGAAAGATGGGTTCACCTGGTTGGAACTGAAAGCCATTTACGTTTATGTTTTTTTTCCCTCAATGGAAAGGATCAAAGCACAGAGCCTCCTTATGGTGCGGATGTCCTTCGCTGGTGGGTGGCTGAGTCCAATGTTTTCACTGAAGTGACCATTAGTCCGTCTGTCCTCCATGCTGCCAGAGATGACATCAGCAAGGTCAGAGTCATCATTCTTCCTGTTTCTCAATGAGAAGTTGATTGAGTCATTGTTTTAAAAAAAGCATTCTGTTGGCACTCCAAAACTGAATGAAAATGAGTTCTACACATGTTGTGAGCATTTAAAAATAACCTATATTATTTGTTTAAAAAATTAGTTCAATACTAATAATTTTATATACTGTCTTTTTATATTAAAATATATAGCAAATGTGAATACTAATTTTACATACTTTTTATGGGCTCAATGACCTTTCACATTTATTCTATTTATCTTTAGTTTCACCTGTGAGGCAGGTAAAAATAACACTTTTACCTACACAGGTGAACAGATGAGGCCACTGAAACGTGACTCGCCCTAAGGTTATAAAGAAATAGAATGGAAATTCAGTCTTTATGGTAATAAAGTCCGGTGATTGTTTCTATAACTGGGCTATTAGAATGAGAGGGTTTTGTGTTTTTTTTGCAATTATAGTTTTATTTAGGAATGTTTAAAAAGTTTTCCAAAAGAAAAAAAGTATTCCATTAAGAAAGTAACACGAGTTGGATAAAACTTAGAGAAATAATTATTTAGTAAGAACTGAAGGCATCATACATTTTTGTTTGACTGCATTTTTTCTTTTCCCCAGTAGCTTCGGAATACACTCCGCTTTCTTTTGGGAAATGTGGCTGGTTTCAACCCAGAGACAGATTCCATCCCTGTTAACGATATGTACGTCATAGACCAGTACATGCTACACCTACTCCAGGACTTGGCCAACAAGGTACATGTGAATTAATGAGCTTTGGGAAAATGGAAACATCAGCACTGTTGTATGTTGAAATTAGAGTTGCATGTGAATGGAACAAGCCTTGCTAGAAATGGTAACTATAGCACTGAGAAAAGTTCTACTTGATAAATTTCACACATTCCCAGGTTGACCTTAGGTATGAAGTCTTAGGATTTCTTTCCTAGTTTCTCAGAAAACTAGAGCAGTACCTCGTGGGAACAGTAGGCCCAGACTTCTTCTCAAGCCACATTTTTCCTCAAGATCAGCTCTGTTTCTCCAACAGGAAAGAATAAAGTAGAATTGTACTTTGCCTGCAGATGTACCCCTCAAAGCATAGAAATAACCGAGCCTTCCTGTGTCTCCTAAGATATTTTCTCATTTACATATGAACACAAATTTGTGTTTTCTCAAAAACACTGGAAATGTGGTTGCTTCCATGTACCGTCAGAGGCATGCGTGCAGATTTTTGCCCAAGTTTACTTTTCAGGCATAAAATGAAGGAACGTTGGTGACCTCTTTACTGGTTTGAAGTGATGTGCTTTCATCATTGAAAACCTGACCCTTTCCTTTGATGAATGTTCCTTTGTAGTTTCCAGAGTTGAATGTTCAGTATTTTCGAGGGTAGTCGAATTTGTGATCCAGGATGTTTGGGGACCCCCGAGAGCTCTTGCGTATCACACGTTTTGTATTTGTCTGCCTTTGCAACACACTTGCAAAGGAAACATATTTTGCTTATGATGTCGTACATTTCTATTTGCTTATCCCAGCTTCCAAATGTATTTGGCTTTGTTTCCTAGATTACCGATTCATATAAACAGTACGATTTTGGAAAAGTTGTTCGGCTATTACGAGCCTTTTACACCAGAGAACTTTCAAACTTTTATTTCAGCATAATCAAAGATAGGTATGTACGACTGAATACTAACATGCTTAACAAATATTTCTTGCGTGTCTCCTCTGCTTGGCAAATGATGAGCAAGCCGGGCAGCGTGGTGCAGTTAAGAAGATTCTAGAGCCAAGCCTGATTATGAATTTTTTTTTTCTGCCACTTACTGTGTATCTGTAAAATGGTGATGTTTTACAGATGTGGTTACAAGAAGGAAGAGAGATAAGTAATGTGCTTAATGCTGTTTTATAAAGTAAGTGCTCGAGAAGGAATAGCTGTTAATGTGAGGTAATGCACGTAGTACTTCTTTTCAGGAGTTTATAAATCTTATGAGGGAGAGAGACAGCCTGTAGGGGTGTGGGGAGTCCCATTTTAAATACCACCAACTAACTTATCAGTTGTCCTTGAACGCACTCGTCTAGGCTGTTTTCTGAAGAATGGAATTGGAAATTACATAGCAGTTTTTTGAGGGCATACCTGGAAGAAGTACAATAGAGGATGTTATAAAAAACTGATAGAATATCTTCTTCTTTAGATGATGAGACTCATAGAATTAGCCACTGTAAGAATAAGCTCAGCACGAGACAAGCGCCTGTCTTGGCAGTCAGAACACACGAAGTGCTGTCAACTGCTGAATTTGTTCTCGTTCAGGCTTTATTGTGAAAATGCAAGTGATCCCAAACGACGCTCCTGTCAGACGGCGCTGGCTGAAATCTTGGATGTAATCGCTCGTTCGTTCGCTCCCATCCTTCCTCACTTGGCTGAGGAGGTGTTCCAGCACATGCCTTATAGTAAAGGTAAGGAACACTGGATTTGTGCTCTAAATGAGAAAGGCCCTTGTTGAGGGGGCAACTTCTGGTTGTGTCTGTTTACTCATCTACAATGATGATGATGTGTCTTGGTTACTTCGTAGTTTCTGCACCTGTTTATAGAGGAGTAGGATGAACTTCAGAACGGCTTTCAAGCCACCTTGAAATGCTTTCTGAAATTAGCAGCTTGACTATATTGAGCAATCACATTTTCTTAAATACCTTGTATGTCAGAAATATATTAAGTTTTATTAAAACAAAGTAGTACCTTTTAGTATTTTTATAATAGTTTCCTCTTCCTCCCAATTGTATTAAGCTTATAGAAAATCAGAAACTATAGAAGTTTAGAAAAAGGAAAAGTTGCTTACCTCACTCCCCAAAGACAACTGTTCATTTTGGGACATTTCTGTTTTATTTTCTTCTCGTCATCTTTTTTTTTTTTTGAGCTCTTACTGTATATTTTATCCTTTTTTTAAATGTAACATAATTATTTCCACATGTTCATGTAAATGTCTGATAAGCATTAAGATGGCTTCATAATATCTCATCCCATGATTACCTTAACTATTGGGTTGTCGGAAAAGTCATGATGTATTTTTTCTGTTTTTTGTTGCAAAAATGCGTCATGACTTTTCCGACAACCCAATAGTAACTTATTTCCCATGAATACTATTTAATGGTTAGAGCTTTATCTACTGTTTAGAACAGCTGTAAATTAGTGTTTGTTTTTTAAGAGCCCAAGAGTGTTTTCCGTACTGGGTGGATTAACACAAGTTCAATCTGGAAGAAGCCTGGGCTGGAGGAAGCCGTGGAGAGCGCGTGCGCCATGAGAGATGCGTTCCTGGGGAGCATCCCTGGCAAAAATGCCGCCGAGTACCAGGTTACCATCGTCATAGAGCCTGGGCTGCTCTTTGAGATAATAGAGGTAAGCATTCGTCGGTACCCTTTGAAATGTTGTATCATGTATCATACAGTTTCACCTGAAATCTCTCTGTATAAGATTTTTTTTCATTAAAAAATTAGGAGTTAGGATTTATGTTTTCTAATCCTGATACATCAAGGATTCTTTGCTTCCTTTCCCTTGTAAGACATTTACTTTGTTGCTCCGTTATAAGCCGGGACAGGGAAGCGATAATAGTTTTATTTGAAATGCATGGCAGTTTAAAATACACAGAAATTGGAGGCCTTGTAATAAGGGTCTGGCTGGCTGAGAATTTTGTCCACCTGGACTAGATTCAACACAAATCAAAGAAAGAGTTCAGTTTTTCTTCTCATGAGATCTAAAAAACACTCATTTGCTCCGGCAGATATGCACATGGTCTCAAAGCATTCATCCTGTTTTTATTTCCGAAAGGGCCATCAGAATTTTCTTCTTGTGATTCTTACGAGTTGATTGGCCCAGTTGGCTTAGAGCTTAATGTATTGACTCAAGATTTTTCTCCAGTTTGAATGCTTAGGAGAACGGGCAATGCATACATTTGACAGTTTGACCGGTATCATAGTTTTCTAAAAAATGACCATCTCCTTTCATTGGTAAGCTCAACTAAAGTTTTTAATATTGTAATCGATCAAGATTTGAGGCTTGAAATAGCAAGTACATATGAGATTGTTATTCCAATAACAGAATTTCGATGACATATTCACATTTTAAAATTCCTGGCTGGGAAGTTCTGACTCCCATTTTATGAGGAAACAGGAGCATTGGAGCTGCGACCTGGCTGAGGCCCCACGGCCAGCGCCATCATGTCATGCTTCCTGTGACTTCGTGAGCTCTGAGGAATAAGCTGAAAAGAATACAGCTTGTTTAGGTCATTGATATTGGGAAAAAACTTTGTATATGACTATATTTTCCTTAGGAATTACACTAAGTAGCTGTCATATGGAGTCCTGGTTCTGTCAACTACTAACTGCATTTGTTAAAACCAAATTAATCTCTTTGAATCTCCTGTTTTTAAAAAGGAATGTCTGTATTACTTAGTTCACAAACTCATTTTGAAAATTACAGTGAAAAATGTCCAAGTGCTTATCAAACAGCAGCGTGTCAGTGTCCTTCTCGAGGTCTGGGCGTTATTCAGTCATTGGTCTCCGTTGCTAAAAGCAGGTCCTTGTGTAGCGGGATCTGAACCCCTCCAAGGTAGGAAGCATGATACTGGGAAAAAGCATCGGCTCGGACAGGCCCTGGGCTGGAACTGCAGCTCCACACTTATCGATTAGAAAGTTGGACAAGGTCCCCTCTCGGAGCCTGTTTCTTCACTTGTAAATTGGGACAGTTACCACCGTGTAGGTGTTTTGTGATGATGAGAAATAATGGGCATTTAGCATCTAGCAAAGAGAAGTGCCAGCATAGAGTGTATTCTCCATAAAGTTTTTAGTCAAGACCTTTCATACTAGTAAGAACTGATTGATTTTAATATTAGCATCAGGAGGTAATGATACTAAGGGGTTTCTAACTAAACAAGAATTACCAGTGTCAGTGACCTCGGTTTATGGTAAAAATTTAACTTAGGAACGTTCACATGCTTCCTTGCAGATGCTACAAGCAGAGGAGACTTCCAGCACCTCTCAGTTGAATGAATTAATGATGGCTTCCCAGACCACTTTACTCCCTCAGGAACCACTGGAGATAGCTGCAGGTGTAACTGAGCTCAAAGGGACATTCCTCATCAACTTAGAAGGTAAGGAGGAGGCGGGAGTAACAAGTGGTAGCTGGAGAAGTGAATGGGTCATCTCCAACTTGAGAACAGGTGTTCTCAAGGCCGACACACACTTGGAATACACCTTTCCATGGAAACAAAGTAAACAATGGCCAAGTTTAAAAAGTGTCCTTCCTGCTGATCTTGGGAACCCAGGGCTGGGGACAGAAGAGGCAGTTTTCCTTCCCGCCCTGTGAATAAGTAGTAGTTAAGATTCTGGCTTACCTTGCTTTTCAAATGTCGATGTACATTCTTTGTGCAACAGCTAGACAATAATTTACTTTGTTTACTATGCGTTACCAGTCTGAGCTCTGAGAGTATGAACATGGCAGAATGTTTTGTGTCCTTTTGTCTTACGTGAGGACACTTTTTAAAATTCTTAAGTATGTGTCTGGAAAGGCAGTGTCATCTACCAGAACTCTACCAGATGAAGGGCTAGATGGCCTGCTCTGCCTGAGTTAGGGACAGAACGGAGTGACTCGGGGAAATCAGCCACCTCTCAGAGCCTCGGGTTCCTCAGCTTTCCTCCCTTGTCAAGTCGTGTGATTCTGTTGTCTTGGCTGTTTACGCCACGCGACGAGCTTTCCTAAGGCAGGAAGAAGAAAGCTTGAAAAAGGAGCACCTGCAACATCGATGGAGAAATAGCGATCAGATACTCCTCACGTGTTTTTCTTGCACAGGTGGTGATATTCGTGAAGAGTCTTCTTATAAAGTACTTGTCGCGCCGACTACCAAAGAAAAATGCCCTCGCTGTTGGAAGTACACAGCTGAGTCTTCAGACACACTCTGTCCCCGATGCGCGGAAGTTGTTGGTGGAAAGTAGGGCCTCTCTGCTGTTGAGAGCTGTCCGAGCAAGACCCTCAACAGTACTGACGAGTTTACATGGATCATTTACAACGTTGGAAAGAAAGCCAAGGCTTAAGTAGTGAGTGGAAGAGTAAATGGTGGAGGATGACAGTCAAAGTAAGAATTCTACGATTTTCCTGTAACTAGATAGAAAATAACGTGTATATGGACATGCAGACACACACATATGCAGAGGGATCGATCTATCCATGATGGACTCATTCAGAACAGACACTGAATATGCTTGCCTTCCAATGTGGCTTAACGGAAAATGTTTTATATTTTATAAGTCTTTTTGACTTAGTATTTAAGTTCTATAACGTCTAAAAATAAAGGCATTCTAGAAAATTATTAAGTGATGGTGGTGCAGAAGTTGAGCTATCAAGTAAAAAAAAAAGAAACGGTTTTGACTGGGAATGGCAGACGTTGTGTTTTCTTTGAGAGATGAAAGGAAAAATTTCATCACCTTACTAGCGAACACCACCTTTTTGGAATAGCTGGCTTTGTCTGGTTGCATTAAAAGAAAAATATCACCAAATTTGTTCTTCTCATATAATAGGAAAAAAATCTTAATAGTATGTACTTGATTTAGGAATGTTAAGGAAACAACATGAAAGCTGAAAATTTATTTCACTATTATACATAAGTTCACAACAATGAAAGACACAGAAACCAGCAGTATATACAGAATTCCACTACTTACAGTACATTACACTAGATAATAGAGCATTTTACAAACAACTCAGTGTTGGATTAAAATCGCTCTAGGGATGATTGATTCTATTCAGCAGAAAACTGTCAGGGTGAGAGGGCTTCCCCTGTTGCCATCGAGTACTTCAAAAATATTTGTCTCATAAAAAATTAAAAGAATTGCAGCAACTTCTAAGTGAACATTATATTCCCTGTACACTTAGTATTATTAAATCTGGGTTTTCTGTGGTTTTAAATTGCAGTTAATAGTGTTGTTTTTTTTTAAGAAACCAATTTAAATACAAGTGTTTACGTTGACCTTAGATGAATTTTTGCTGGTGGAGGTCTTGCCTTCAATCTGTAAAAACCTTAACACCTGAAGTGCAATAAAGTGAAGCACAGTAAAGCGAGGTCTGCCTGCCTGCACACAGCTATGTATGTTCTTCTATCAGATTTATTTTATTTTTATTTTTTAGCTGAGCCATCCTGCCACCTGTTGGCAGCTCAGTGGCAGCTCAGCTCGGGCCGGGACTCGAACTGCTGTTGCTCAGAGCGAGTTCTTAACCAACTGAGCCACTTGGCTGGCCCCTATCAGATTTATTTTAAAAGCCCTTGATGAAATAGCAAAATACGTAACTGCTTTTCTTAACCATACAACTCAGCATTCGACTTTAAAATTCTGAGTGGTAAATTTTAGGATTGCAAAGCTAACTAGAGACTCAATGATCTGTTAGGGTTCTATGTGCCATTATTTCAGCTTATTAATATTCTCAACAATGCCCATATTTCATTATGTCCTACCAGAATAAGTGTAACCAGTTTTATTGCCTCAAATGCTTAGTATGAACCCCTCCCTCCAAAGTGATAATGGAATCAAAGTGAAGATTTAGTCTTTAAAAATGCTTATAATTCCAAGTTTCTTTGACCAGCCTCCAAAATGTATAACTACTTTCTGAATATTTAGAAAAATCACAGGAAGAACTAATCTTTCAGAATACATATAACCAGTGCCTATAAATAAAGCAAGAGCTATTTCTGAGAACTCATGGATGTGTCTGGATGGGGTAGCAGAGATCCAAGCAGAAGCCGAGAGGCTGGACTAGCTGAGGTCCTCGTCACACTGCACACAGCGTGTGCCTCGATCAGACTTACAGGCCCCTCACCCCAAACTCTCAAGAAAGCCAAAAAACTTATTTTTCAAGATTTTAAATTAAAACAGTAAATTCTTATTTGGATGTGATCTTTTAGTTAAAAAGAATCCACATTGGGATAGCCTCAAACATCAGACATTTCTTCCCTTATGTCCCTGAAGGACATACTCAACTTTGTACAGTTGCTAGAGCTGGCTTCTTACACGGAAGGAAACGAACTCCTGTATCACAATAAGTTACTATGAATAGTAACTGTGATCCATGACCGGTATCAATAATTGCACTGTATGGCTACATTCCAAAGATATATACCACGAGAAATACTTGGTATTTGTAGAACTCAAAGCACTTGTTAGAGTTTTCGTTAATTTGGTTTCGATCAAATGGTTATTCAGCACTTGGACAGCTCTAGGCACCACCGGGTACCCAGCTGTGAGGTAGGTTTGCTAAAGCTGTCATATCAACTGAGCATTTTCTGTCCTGTGCCCAAGAAGAGATAACATTCCTGGGTCCCAGAAGCAGACATTTCTAAACACTTGTAGGAAAAATAAAGTTGGACTTCATCTTTTAGCATCTTTGCCCTTCTTTAAACATAAGTTTTACAAGATAATACATTTTTACAATTACCTGATGTGGATACGACTTTGAATCTTGGCAAAAGGTAGATCTTACCTTGTACTGTAATTAATTTTTGCTGCGTTGCTCGCATCTCAGAGTCTCAATTTTGGCAACTACAGCAGGTACCTTGGTACTTGACACGGGTTCTCTCTAATGTCCCTTCTGATGACTATGGTGATCTCGAACCCTTATTCCTCTGCAAGGTCACATCCTCTGATGGCAGCAGCACAGCCTCTGGTAAAGGAACCCGTCCGCGTCCCAAGCTCCAGGTGACAGTCCAGTGTGGATGAGGCATGAGAAGAAAGCATTGCCTAACACTTATTAAAGCAGAGTGGGCTGCTTCTCTATTTCACTGACGGGGACTATACACGGACACGTTGAAATTTACTTAGAACAATCACATTTTGAGTATGAAATATAGAATCTTATAATAAGAACATAATCTGTAAGTTATAACCAATTTTAAATAGCAAAATTGAACAATAAAGCTACGTAAGTGCTTGAATTAGAAATGAACAGTAAAACATCTGTATTCGTAATTAATAGTGAAATTGATATTTGTTTATATTTTACCTTCAGTATTAACCAAAGGAGTGGAATTTAGCCAGCACTGTACTTTTTAAAAGGAATATATACGTTTATTTATAAAAGAAAAAAAAACAAACATACTCCCTCCGTAAAATTCCAGCTTACTATGTAAAATAGCCATGCACTAATTCATGTGATAGTCACACAATTTTAGGCTGTTTGCAGTGGACGCGGGTCATAAAGAAGGAAGAGAGATGGCTTCCACAGCTTCAATGAGGTGCAAGGCTAAACTGTACTGCCCGTGGTTTTCTGGTAGAAGCTCAATTACTTTATTTACGAGTTTAGCTGTTGTTGCAATTGGCACTTCTGTGTTTTGAAGATCCTGGGGGTCCTGCAAATGGGACAGGAAAATAACCCATCAGTTACACACAACTAAATAAGTGTTACTAACTTACGAGTCATCAGAATAGTTACCTCCCAACAAAAATGCTTTTCTTCAGAACTAAGTAAATTAAACTTGTAATTAAAATTTTCTCTTTAGCTGTTATTAAATAGGCATTTCCGATCACACCCAATCACCTGATTGATCGCCCTCTACTGGACTCACCATCGCTTTCAGCCAAGTGCAGAGTGTGGGTGGGAGCCTGGCAAGCAGTTCCATTCCTTCTTTTGTCTGTGTGTGGAAGAGTGCGTGAGCCAGCCTCTGCCCTGTCAGCACCAGCAGCTGGCTGGCGAGGACCTCTTTGTCGTGAACCTGGAGCGTGGCCTGCGGAGGGGAACATGGACACTTGTACAGTGGGCGCTAAGAGCCTGCCCTGCCCCAGGAAAGGCGTTCCCAGTGGCGAGTCCGTCTAGTTCATTTTGATCTGTGTGGCGCCCCTTCCACATGGTTTTTTTTCAATACTTTATTTTCTCATATGATTTTCTTATTTTCTCCAGCTTACTGTATCGTAAGAATACAGTATAAAATACATATTAAATGTGTTAACTGACTGTTTATGTTAGTGGTAAGACTGCCAGTCAGTAGGAGGCTATTACTATTTAAGTTTTGGGGGGAGTCAAGTTATATGTGGATTTTGAACTGCGTGGGGGTCAGCTCCTCCAGCCCCCATGTTGATCAAGGGTCAACTGTACAAAATATAGTCCAAATCAAACTTAGCATTTAAAATCCAAATTTCTGCCATCACCTGATTTTTTTTTTCCTCTTATCACCTAATTTTCCAAGTCAGTATGACTAAACAAGTCATTTTCAAGCTTCTGGCAGAGAAAGGAAATTATATTCAATCACTTTACAACTGCTAAAAACCCTCTGCTGGCTTCTGACGATGCTGTGAGTAACCATGGCGACGAGACCGACGCTGTGGCCCCTGCCCACCCCCTCACGTCACGCTTCGTCACTCCTGCTCACTGTGCATGGCCTTTTCCTGGACCTTACCAAGCCAGTCCCCGCCGCGGGGCCTTCGTACTTATTATTTCTGCCTGGAGCACTGTTCCCCCAGTTTTCCGAGTAGCTGGTTGCTGCTTATCCTCGGGGGCCTGGTTCAAATGTTACCTCTGGCCACCCCATTGTAGTAGCTCCTGTTCATTCACATGATCCCATTTATTTTCTTCATAACATTTATGACTCAATACAAAATTCAGCATGCTTGTCTGCTCCTACTAGTAGGCTGCCAATTCCCTGAGGGAGGGGCAAACCTTGTCTGTTTTTACTGTGACACCCGCTGCACAGAACAGGCCTGGCACATGGTAGGCGTTTACCAAGCATTAACCAGAAACGGAATTTGATTCGTTTTATATTTTAATATTCTGTTCTATTTTCGTGCCTAGCCGTTCTAACAGGAAAAGCAAAAGCTTTATTGGAGACTTTCCTGATTCTTTACTCCAACCATCAGTTTTAGAACTTGAGCCCCATTAACCTTGCTAAGGGGATTCTTACCTCTTCTCCTAAGTGGTCGACGCCATAGTTGTAGAGTTCTCCCACGTAATGCCTTCTGACAGTATCTTCACTAACTTGAAGGTGATGGGCCAAGTCCATGGCTAGAACTGGCCAATCTTGGTCCTTCCCAAAAGGAGTGGTCGGTGCCTTTTCTGAGGAATCTTTGTCCTTTGCGACTGGATGTTGGGCCTGGACGGCTGCACTGACAACTTTCAGTAAGAGCTTGAGAAGGGAGAAAGAAACACAGAAAGCAACACCTTAGTCATATGTTTCCTTAAAACATCTAAATCAAAGTAATTGTTGGCTTTTCTGTCGATTAGAGTGGCTTTCCCATTAAAATTGCTGAATTATCAAAAAAATAACAAAATTTAAAGGGAACCCAGCTCTCAAGAATACTTTTAAAGTGGTCATCCTTTAAAGGCTTTACTGTTTTTTCCGAGAAATAAAACACAAAATCCCAAAACTAAATTACCTGTTGTCGTAGAGAAATAAAGTTCGGATCCATTTCCCCACTAGGTAGTAACTGAATTGAAGTTAGGTCTTTGAAAAATGCATTTTTCCCCTAAAGAGAAAGAAGGGAACAAGAAAACTGATAAGCATGGATTACTATAAAGAGGGGAAAGATTTTTTTAAACGTCATTTAATTAACTCATGGTTGATTTCTTTTTTTCTCCTTGAATAGTAACATTTTAGAATTTTATTCTAGAATTTTATTCAATTCACTTTTATCACAACTCCCTAGTATGCAGTAGGCAGCCCTTCAGGTGGTCCCCAGTGATCCCCCGCCTTGGGTGTGGGCTAGTGACAAACTGCTAGCAAAGAGAATTAGGCAGAGATGACAGCATGTCACTTTCAAAATAAGGTTATAAACGGACTGTGGCTTCTGCCCGGGTGCTCGCACTCGCTCACTCGCTCTGGGGAAGCCAGTTGCCACGCAGTGAGCTGCCACATGGAACAGAAACCCTGTCCTGTGAGCTCAGAAGCGGGTCCCTAATCCCCACCCCAGCTGAGCCCTGAGATGAGACCACGGCCCTGGCCGACATCCTGGCTGCACTCGTCAAGAGATTCTGAGCCAGAAACACTCAGATAAGGGGGACCCAGATTCTTGACCCACAGAAATAATAATAAATGTCTCTTGTTTTCAGCCACGCAGTTTTGGGATAATTTGTTATGCAATAATAGATAACTCATACACAGCGTGTACTCTAAATCCTGTTAAAAGCACCTGTTTGAGAATAGGTGTGTGTTTGAAGACACAAAACACAGTATCTGGAAATAGGGTTTAAGATCCTTGGAAGGACATGTAATACAGAGCAGAGCGCGGCACGGGTTTCTGTGTTGGAATCCACAGGCGGAACGCCACAGTGAAAACCATATCTATCCAAACGCGCTGAGCACCCTCTACTGATCAACGTCCTGCTCAGTGCCAACATGGCTCTGAACTCCTTTGAGGCACTTACCTTACTATCAAAAAGGGACAGTGGCTTCACAGCCTTCAGAGAAAACCTCATGATCGCGTAGAGGATGGAGCACAGGATGGAGTGGTGCTCGACCAGCGGGTAGTGGATGTGTTTCTGCTCAAGGGCCAGTTCCACTATGGAGACTGGCCCCTCGACAGTCAGCCAAGCATCCTCGGTGTCCAGGACGGGCGCCTGCATCTCATCCCTGCTGACATCTGCCTGAGTGTTTGAAAACCGAGACATGAGAGCTTGCAAGTATCTTACCGAGCTGCAAGCAGCTAAGTGCAAACCCGTCTGCCTCCCAAATTATAATAAAAACAAGCCCCAAGAGCTGGTTCTAATAAGAAACATCACTACTTTTAGGCTGATGTCAAAACTTTCAGATGAATACAGGAAAATTTTTCTGTAGTCCTTTAAGTCCAACCATTTCCAAAATATTAAATATCTCAGTTCAGAATGAAAAATACACCTCTTTTACCTCCATTAAAGTCTGAAGGAGATCCAAGCAGGAGCCAAGGAAGGAGGTCATGGCTGTGTCGCTCATCCCCACATCCTGTTACAAAAAGGAACGTAATTAGCTCCTGCAGCCAAACTGCTCCAGTTACTATCAGAAAAAGAAATAGTACACAACACGCTGGTCAACTGACTTTCTACATGGGACCGGCAAGAATAAGAAAGTCAAAGCATTAGTGCATTTTAGTTCCTTTACAGACTTAACTAACGTTAAGCTTAGGCTTTAAAAAAGATGGCACTACTATCAACTTTTAAAAATTAGCATTGTGGGTGTATTGTAAACACACGGTGTCATCAGTCACCATAGATGGTGGCGCTCGCACTCATTGTCCAAGAATTCACAGATAGGCATTGGACAGCCAAATAATCATGGTATCTGGGAAGATACACGCCAGAGGCTATGTGAAAAGTTTTAAGAAAACAGCCTGGTCTGGTTTCAGAGCCTGTTTTAGAGACTGAGCTGAACTCTGTGAACAAAATGTGAACCCCCAAGCCTGTGAACTAAATACCAGACTCACGCTGTGGACACAGATTACTCCTGTTGACGCCCTTAAAGGGCCTGCACAGGCGCCACTGATTCACATACAATCTTTTTTAAACCAACAGCCAATGAATCCCTCACATCCCTAAGTAATTCAGATAGTGCGTGTGTGGACATATGTGAACTGTAATCACAGAGACACTCAAGCACATACCAGAATCCAACAGTGAGGACCTTTCGGGACTAAGGCCTATAACAGCTGGGTTTGCATGTCCCAATATTTCTTAATATATTTGTGATAAGAATATTTCAAAGTTTTGAGCAAAAGTTAGCACTATTAATCCCTGGCCTCACCTAGAAGCACCAGTATCTGAGGACTGGGATATTATTTAAGACTTTTTGTACAATGATTATTACATAAAGGTAGATCGGATTCACCACTCTTGAATCTACTTCAGTTTGATGTCGGATGTGCCATTATAAATTTCTAACACAAGTACGGCAAAAATAAGCAGCAGTGGCACCATGTTACCCTCCTGTCCACAGTCCAAAGTTGAAGACATCTTGTGAAAACTTAGTGTAAATATGCTGACAATCGAGAAAGGTAAATTAAAATTGGCCAGAGTTCATGAGCAGTTCCTGAAGATAGTCTTCGCTTTCCATTTTTCTTATCTCCTGATATGTCACCACAACAGTAAAAGCCAAAGTTCACCCCTACGGATAATAAGATCCTATTGCAAGTGCAGGATTAACAATTACACATCTAATCGTGGGGGATTGACTTACCCTTCGGCATAACCTATCCTTTGGGGATTTTCCAACCTAAGACAAAAGGACACAAAATGCTGTATTTATTTAACTAAATAAAAAGACATTACTATGGTACAGGAAGCAAAAAGTTACCAAATTTAAAAAATATTAATGCAGCTATACATAAATGTGGCAACCTTTTATCAATTAAATGTTGGTTCCACTCATGTATATAACACAATGCAATTAATTTTGTGGTGGAACATAAAAATATATTACAAAAAATGTATCACACCAGGCTCACACATAATCCTTTTCAAAAATAAGTATTTTTCAGCTAAATAAGAAAAAACGCTAAAAAATCTGGTTCTGACTTCATATAATCAAATAACTGTTGCCTTAAGACCCAGAACCAAACTGAAGACACGAACAAACAGCAGCTAAAAATTTTGCTTGTTGATAAAGATACACAATGATTTTAAATGGTCAGAAAGAAGGAACAGTCTGAAGCAGACAGAAGTTCTGTTTCTAGTTCAGAAAAGCAGTTGATTTCCGTGATTCTATGGTACTTAATAAGATTAAGATTGCACTCTATTCTTTATATGGGCAACAAGGGGCAGACAGAAGTTCTGCCCGTCAGGGACTCGATAAGAATTCACAGGAGACAGTGACAACGGGAGGGAGGGACCCCAGTACCAAGGACCCGTGGCCTCATTACCTCTTGCTGAGATGACGGCCATGGCCTTGGAACAAGCAAGCTCAGCCCGCCCCGATTCCACCATATTTCACCCAGTTGCCAGACTCTTCTAAGAAGCAAATCTGAACGTATCATTTCACTGCTTAAGACTGCCCCAATGTCTGCGAGATAAAATAACAGCTCCATTTACGGAGCCCTTACCCCACGTGCCAGGCCCCACGCTAAGCAGCTGACACATACTGGGAAACCCCCAACCCGCGGCCTACACAGGAGGCTCTTCCCGCCCCTTCCTCCAGCCTGTGCTGCACCCACGAAGCTACGGCAGCTCTGAGCCAACAGCTCTGAGCCGACAGCTCTGAGCCGACACGCTGCCTGCTGTCTCCAGGACTCTCTCTGGTTCATATGTATTCATCCTCCAAAACTCAGCTCAGAGGCCTCCCCCGACTTGTTATTTATTTCCTCTTCTGAGTCCCTGAAGCACCCTGTCGTCTATTCGCCCATTCTTTGGACTGACTTCTTTGTGGGCAGGGACTGGGACTTTTATCCCTGCAGCCACAGAACTTAGCAGTCCTTGGCCGAGAAGTGACACTTCATAAATATTCATCGAGTGAATGATCATAACTGCTTCCTAGTTCAGCAATGTTTAAACCCAGGTTATGGGGATGCTGTAAACTGTAACCAGTAACCCACACAGAAAAGGCTTTGCACTGTTCTTCCCTCAAAAGAGGGGTGGTCAGAGGTGAAGTAAAACAGAACAGTGTCATAAAGGCAAATGGAGTGAGTTTCAAGAAAGAAGCAGTTACGGGGGCAAGAAAGATGAACATACAGGAAAGGATAGCTTTCCCTAGAAAAAAGTCACCAATGATGCCCAAAAAGCATTCTCAGAGGAGCTGGGGCCTAAAGTGGGTCTGAATTCCAGTGCTGTTCGTGGCTTCAGAATGTCTGTCACTTCATTTAAAAGAACATGTCAGGGTCGGCCGAGTGGCTCCGGTGGTTAACAGTGTGAGCTCTGAGCAACAGGGTGGCCGGTTCGATTCCTACATGGGCCAGTGAGCTGAGCTCCTGCTAAGCTGCCAACAGGTGGCAGGATGGCTCAGCTGGTGAGAGCACGTGCTCCTAATAACAAGGTTGCCGGTTCGACTCCCGCATGGGATGGTGGGCTACGCCCCCCTGCAACTAAGACTGAACACGGCACCTTGAGTTGAGCTGCCCTGAGCTGCCCACTAGCGGCCGGATGGTGACTGGACTTGGAGCTGAGTTAGCTGCGCCCGCCACAACTAAGATTGAAGGACAACAACTTGGCTGTTCCCCTTCCCCAATTCCCCAATAAAATCTTTAAAAAAACAAAAACAAAAAACAAACGAACATGTCATTACAGTGGTAATTCTTCTGCTATCCACTTCACTGAAGCCAGAAGCTATGTTCCCGATGGGCCTGGGAGGCACACTGACCCGGCCTGGCAACTCTGCTGGAGGCTGGGGGCTGCTGTCCAGTCTGCTGGCAGCCTCTGCTCCCACCAGCTGGTACGTGTTTATGTGCTGTGTTTGTTCCCAAAGTTACTTATGCTGGTTGCACATATAAGGTAATTATGCAGTTTAATTCAGTAACTGATGAAATGCGAATGAGGAAAGTGAGGGAGTCATTGATATGAATACTGCATCAAATGCTGTAAAAAGATTGATGGAGGACAGTAACTAACTCCTACGTCTACTGGATTAGATGTAGGAAATGATAAAAATTAGGGGATAAGTTATACAAATATGAAGATTTTACACTCAGAATGCATCACAACTTTAAAGAAACAGGATCTAGAACTCAGTGCATTATGGGTGAGGTTTCTGCAGGAAAACCTAAGTAGAGCTTCAATTTCCCCTTTCAAAGAAAATATCTTGGCCCTACATGCACAGACTGGTGAGTAAGCGTACACTGGTACGTTTTCATTTAAAATCAAGTGCAAGTCCTTGCTTGAATCAACCCCCGTCCCAGTCTCTTGGGTTAAGAGGCTTTTACTATGGTTCCCTTTTGAGGGTTTCAGGGTCTTGTTCAAGTCATCAAAATGCCAGCACTGGGAAGTTCAGTTCACTGAGCAAGACTAAAATGTAGCATCAAATAAAAAACAGTCTAACAAGGCCCCATATAAATCATCTTTCTAACATCCAATAAGGGGACCAAATAAACAAGAAGTCGGCCCATGGAGGTGAATTATCGTACCTTATCCATCAAGTACGTAGCGGCAGAAAACCTTTTCACCAAGAACGTGTTCCACATCATCAGTGCGATGCCTAGAGAGCAAGGAAAAGGAAAGTGGAAAACAGGTTTCCATGTTTTCTCTTTCATCACGCAGAAACGACAGTCTTCATTAAGCTCATAAAACTACATGGGCTACTGGTGTAGATATCCTTTCTTGTATCTTATGTAATATTTCTAAAATTAATAAAAACCTTTATTGTTTAAGAAAAATCAGAACTGGGCTGCATAAGAGGATGTCCACATGGCCAATAAGCATAAGAAGACATTCACATCATCAGTTATGAGAGAAAGATAAATTAAAATCCAAAGCGATATCATTATACAACCAACAGAAAGGCTAAAAAAGTTTTTTAATGACACCACCAAGTGTTGACAAGGATGTGTAAACTGGAACGCTCATACACTCCTGGTGGGATGATAAATTGGTAAAACCACGTGCAAAATTGTCAATATATCAGCTAAAGCTAACTAGGTGTCCACCACGTGACCCAGCCGTTCTACGGCGGGAAATGAACACACAGGAATGTACAAGAGTGTCAGCTTCACAGCTTCAAGAGGGCAGCTTCACTCGTAAGAGCAAAACCCTGGAAACAAACCCAAAGCCCAGCCATTGACTCTTCTCCTAGGCAACCACCAAATAAAGTGATACATAAAAAAATTATTAAACGAAATAGAAAAATAATTTTTAAAAATTACCACCAAACAGAAAACCTAGTCTTCATACTTTCATAGTCAATCAACTGTGGCATTGAAATGAACATTTCTGAACCAGTTGTCAGGTAGGCAGTGTAGACATGACACTTTACATGCGGTGATTATTATCTCGTAGCTGCTTCTGTATCTAGGAGTGAGGTCCTGCAAAGGCTGCCAAGGGGCCAAGAAGCAGACTCTGTGCAAACTGGGTAAAGCTCTAGCTTGAAGAAATGCTAGCCTGAAGTCAGTAGGTAACTTAATTTGATCAGAAAGGACAGAATACTCTAGAGACCGTATTTCCCAAATGAACCACTTAAATCACTTTTTCTTGGAAGAAAGTAAGATCTAAGAGATAAATAATTTTCAACTTCTCTTCCTGTACCAGACATTTTAGAATTTCTGCAATTTGAGGTGATAACCTGCAGGAGGGTGGTCCAGAAAAAGTAGCTTCGCTAGAATTTATCACGTGAACATGAAGGTGATACCTCCTCTTACTCAGCCCCAAGCCTACTCTCAAAACTTAGTAAGATGACTCACTAGCCTACAGCTGAGTTCCTCGAGTAAGTCTTACAGGGAAACTCATCTATCTATACATGGAGCCAGCAACCAGCTGTAACATTTTTTTTTTTTCAAGGACACCGCAGCAGTCCCCAGGGTACAGCAGCTAGCAGGGAACAGTCACATTTATTAAAGAAGCACATGGTGGCTTCTAAGGTACAGTATCATGAGGCTTTGGCTACGTAACTTTTTAATCAGGAATTAGTCCTGAGCGGCCCATCCCCCTTTCCTTACCTGCCTGTGAACCAAACAAGGAATCAGTAATTCATGCATCACATTCTCCTTGCTTACATCTAGGGATAGTAGTCAGCTTGGGTGAAGATGGGTGGGGACAGACGTGACGGTTACTGCCAAACCCCCTCCCTTTTCTGGACAGTATTTTGCCAAGCAGTTAAAACGGCCAGTACTTTGTATACGGCAATACATGGCAATGTGTTGGGTGCTAAGACCATCAAATGAACATTTAACAGGACGGGAATTTAAAGATTCTTTCCTCTTTTGAATCAAACGGTTATATTTTTAACACCCATTTACTTACCATTCTGAACATGTGCATTAAGAATGTGCTTCAAGTGTTCTATTGACCTAACAAAAAAACGTGCTTCCTTACATAAAGGGAGAAGAAAAGAGAAAAAAAAAACTATCATTTAAAAGGTATTTCAAATACAAATGGAGATTTCTTACATAAATTTCTGCATAAAGCTACATAAGAATGTTGCCATAATGGAAGTATTAGGTAAGAAGTAATTTTTCATACGATAATGTCATGGTTTCTCTTACATTCACATTATCTATATAATGACTGACTCCTGGAACCACCCCCCCACTCCCCCAGGTCATATATACTGACATCTGGATTCAAAATTTACTGTAGTTTGTACATCGTAACAGTGTTCTCTTCAATAAAAATACATGAATTTCACACAGCTATGAAAACAGTGGGTTTACTTCTTTGCAAATATCACTCATCCATTATTTAACAAATATTTATTGAGCAACTACTATGCACCAGGCTGTCTGAGGCACCAGGAATACTGTAATGTACAAGACAGACCCAAATCCTTGCCCTTACTGAGGTTACATTCTAGTGGGGGAGCCAGATAATAAATACAAGCAAATTACACAGTGGTTTAGTGACAAATGCCTAGGAGAAAACATTAAACCAGTGAAGGGAAATGTGAATGACCAGGGATGACGTTGAAATTCAACTCTTTCTACTCAAGGTAGTTTACATAGTAAAACTCAAATATAACATGTAAAACTACCCAGATCTTCATTAAATGATTTTGTAGCCTGTACAAAAACTGAACACTTCACCTTTGGTAATTTCAATTGTTTTGAGCCTAATAAAGCTGTGTGTGTCAAATGGTGGAACTGGGGCAAGGAGATCAATATTCAACAGGAAAAAAAAAACAACTAAGAAAAATGGCCACTTATTTCAAATGTAAACATTTCTAATAATAGACAATGATAACACGAGTCAAAATGTCGGGCACTAAGCATGCATTTTCTCTACAAACTGCTACAAACTTCAAGGCAGCTTCTAGTACAGTCCTCATTTACTTTAAAGACAAAATTGAGCACCAAGGGCTCAGAGGCATTCGCAAAGGTCGTGAAGCTACTAACTACCATGTTTCCCCCAAAGTAAGACCAGGTCTTATATAAATTTTTGCTCCAACAATCTGCATTTATTCATGTATTCATGTAAACAAATCTACATTTATTTAAACAGTCGTGTCTGGCGGACAACCTTAACTGGGGCTTATGTTTGGGGTAGGGCTTATATTACGAGCATCCTGAAGAATCATGCTAGGGCATGATAAAGAGTAGAGGGAGAAAAAAAGGGCTCAGAGATTCAGTGACTGGTCCAAACCCAGACCCCTGTCAGACATGCATCAAATCCAGGTCTCCTGCCTGCAGCCTGGGCCCCTTCTCCCCACACCGCCTCCAGACTGAATTGAATGTCCTGGGAGAGAGGGTGGTCCCCAGGAGTGGGAGCCAATGGGGCACAAGCAGGGAGTTCTGAGAGCAACGAGGCTGAGCCTGGATCAGTCAGCCCTGTGCACGGTAAGGCCTTAATTTTTCTTCTGAGACCAGTAGACGAGACGTGATGAACAAATACAGTCCTATCTGTACAGTCACACATGAGGCTGGCATCAGGCCCGTTCCTCTGGCTTTCACCATGATCACTATAACACCGAGAACGTTCTATCAGGTAGGTGCTCCCTCATGCAGGGTTCAAAAGTAAATAAAAAATAGACACATCACTACCGAACCAGGAGTACGTAAAACACGCTCGCTGGCTGTAGACAGAGAAACCTAGGCTGAAACCCTGGTCCTACCACTGACTTGGCGGTGTGCGTGGCCTTAGGCAAGAGCTTCACTTCCCTGAGCCCCAGCTCTCTCCTCTAGAGTAAGGAGGACAGCAGCACCTGCACCCCACAGGTTTACTGTGAGGATTATACAACAGAATGGAGAAAAAGGCCTAGCACACCTCCTGGTACGGAGACACCCCGAAGGGAAAAAAGCCAGTGTTCATAATAAGTCATCCAATAAAACGGCCCCACACAGGTAGAGCACGAAAGCAGAACACACACAAAGGCGAGAATGAGTCTCACCTCTGGGTCTTTGTTCCACTGAACGACATACTCCCAGCAGCAGTGTGCATGCAGCACGTCCAGCTCCAGGCTGCAAGGAAACTGCCGGTAGGCCAAGCGCAGCAAGTCTGAAAGTCAGAAGCCAGGGAGACCTTATTCCTGCCCGCCTGGCAACTCAGCCACATCTCCACTCTGATTTCACATCTCTCCATATTTGTTACCTGGAATGGCTCCTAAGTCCATCTCTACCTCTGACACCTCAATTAAACCTCTGGGAATACCTTCTTTGGGCTCGTCTGGGTTTTCTGCATCTCTTTCTTTACTGGCCAGTCGTAGCACTTCAGGCCTGAGGTCCTGTTTAA
The DNA here is from genome assembly GCF_001890085.2 of Hipposideros armiger. Classification (NCBI taxonomy): domain Eukaryota; kingdom Metazoa; phylum Chordata; class Mammalia; order Chiroptera; family Hipposideridae; genus Hipposideros; species Hipposideros armiger. Next base: position 2,605,253 of record NW_017731395.1, read on the forward strand.
ATATCCACTTGGCCACACTGTCTGCAATGCCACCTACAGTTTGGAGACAAGAAAGAAAAGGAACTTAGGCGGTGTTTGCCGAAGGGGGTCCATACAGGGCGTGACCTGCATTTCCTGTGAAGGGATCTAAGGGTCACGTTCAGTTGAGAGCCTGAAAGTGACCCCTGAAGCCATGAGACCACGGCCGTGTTCCTATTCACCAACTCAGCTTGTGAGTGAGGGCAAGGGGGGTCCTTGGTATCTAAGGGCACATTTATACTCTCGCAAAATATGAGAGACGTTAAGTGCATGTGAGTATGTATGTCTGTATCCTGCCTACTTTCCGTGTTCACAAATTCACAATATTCTTTACCAGCCATATAGACAAAGGGCTAAAAACATCTTCACAACATTTTCATATAAGTGAAAACTGATTGATCAGCATGACCCTTGACTACGCTTCTTAGGGCAATACATTTAAGAGTCAACAAACTTGCCTGTATGGAATATTTCTGGGCAAAATTTAGTCACATTTAATCAACAACATGATGCTATGCCATGCTGTCATCAATACAGTCCAACAAATTATAAATGCAAACCAGGAAACATTCAAGGTGAAGAATCCTGTTTATTAAATAGCTACAACAAATTTATACAGTCTTCCGAAAATTTTGGTCCAAATAGGTCCAAACTCCTTCTCTCAGTCTTTCCTCCTATTTTGATTCAAACAGAAACCTTTCCACAAAAAGAACGCCTCCCAGCAAAATCACAATTATCAGCAAGAATAAATGAGAGCAGTGTGCTGGGTTATCTAATTTCTCATGCTTGGCCTCCAAATCTTTTTGATAATTCTCTTTCCAGAATCAAGCCCGATTATAGTGTGTCAGTTAATATTAAAACGGTGTTCCCACACTTTCACCAGGTGGCACCTGGGGTGTTGTGAGTTTGCAATTAAAAGCTTTCACAGGTCTTACAAAGAATGAGAGAACAAGTTAACTAAATAAAGATCTATAAAAACCCAGGTATTTTTATTTATTTATTTATTTTTAGCTGCGCCATCCTGCCACCTGTTGGCAGTTCAGCTCGGGCCGGGAATCGAACCGGTGACCCTGCTGCTCAGAGCTCATACTCTTGAGCGAGCTCTTAACCAACTAAGCCACTTGACCAGCCCAAAACCCAGGTATTTATAAACCCAGAAATAGAGCATCCCAGTATCAAAGCCTGACAGAGCTGCTGGCGAGAGGGAGCGAGGCAAGATAATTCAAAATGTAAGATGCTTATGGTCCTGCAAGACATAAGCACCGGAACCCAGTGACTCCAGGACAGTACAAAGTGATGCATCGGAAAAGAGGGATAATGCTCTGTGGAAATGAGGAGGAAGAAGAGAAAAGCTGCAGGTAGTGGCTCATCGGAGATTTCTGGGAGGAGGTGCATTTGAACGGGGCCTTGAAAGATGAGTAAGATTTAGAATCCATGAGTGGGAGAGGTGCGTGAGGGGCGAGCACAGGCTCAGACCCACACAGATGTTTCATCTGCACTAAAGTCTAGTGACAGGCAAGCAAGAGATGGAAAAATGGGCTGGGTTCAAAGTCAAAAGTTCTCAGAGAGCAAAGCTTCAGAATTTACACTGTTCCAGCAGCTTTTGAACGTCCTATTCTGCCTTAGCCCCAAAGAATTTTAATGTATGGGTTATACTTGTTGATATTTATGGCATTAGAAATTAAAAAAATATTTTTATTAATCTTTTTAAAGTGAAAACAATAAACCCATTACACATCCTATTCTCCCAAAGCGAAACTAGAAGTTTAGTGAGAAGCGTGGCGCCACACCGTCCTAGTCCTTCTTGGGTCTGGCTCGCATCTGGAGCCTGCCAGCAGCTTCTGCGTTCCACCCACTGTGGTCAGCTGTGTGGGGTGAAGTATACGGGGAAGATCTGGCCTCGCACAGGCATGAACTTGGAAAAGGGAGGGCTCATGAGGTCCTCGGAGCATTCTTTGAGAACCTCTCCTTGTGTGGTAAGGACGGCCGGCGGGATGGGGTTGGGGGGAGGCACCTGGGGGTCCCTGAGCCGTGAACTGACAGGTTCAGACGTTGAGGAGATTAACTGAGAAGTATGTGGTGGGTTATTTATGTATTTTTTAAAATCTGAGTGTGCTTCTCTTTCCTTATTCTTTCAGTGATTGCTATAAAAAACAAAACACAACACCAAAAAAAAAAAGCCCATATCATAAAAACCCAGATACAAAGGTCCAAACGCTCAGATAGATTTCAGCGTACCTTTTCCTCCTTCTAGAAGCTTTCTCACAGAAAGCCTGGGCAGTGGCTCCGTCTGTGGCGACGACACTTTGGAGGGTCGAGTGCTGGCTCTGCTGTGAAGCAGGGTCTGAAGTATGAGACAGTCCTCTAGCTGTTTCAGCAGGAGTTCCCAGTATTCCATGTCCAGAGAAAGGGCCTCCCAGGAATCAGTATCCAAAACCTGACAGAAAAAGCGCTGGTGACACTCCAGCCAAGATTCCGAATCACCGTCAACGTGGATGAGCTTTGAACCGGAGGGCTGCTGGGTCATCAGGGTACGCGCCACAGCGCCACACGGATGCCGTTCACAAATATTTCTACTTGGCTGGAGGGAACATGCGGGTCAGGAGTGGGCCGGAGACTTAGGGCAACGGCGATGGACTTTGGACATTTACAAGGCTCTGTAGTGATGTCCTCCCCGCCCACCCCGATTCAACCAATGACACTTCAGGAAGCTCTCAGGCCACAGCTCTGTATCAGTATCAGGGTACCGATCTCTCTTTAGCATGCACTCGCCAACATTAAAAAAAAGTGTCTAAATTTCTCTCTTTCTCTCTCCATTATTATAAACGTCTTAAGCTAGCAACAGTAAATTTAGCCTATAAACTATGAGACTGGCGATGGCGAGTGACTCTCCCCAGACCTACGTTTAAGTGTCTCATCCAGTTTAATGCAACGACCCCCTAAGAAAAATTATTCGATCTACCATGAGATATAAGGGATGGCAGTTTTGTTTTGTTTTTTAAATAAATGTGAGTCTCCGAGGCGTGAGGAAAGACCACAAAGCAGAAGGTCCACAGGAAACTCTCACTTGAGTTGTCCTTCAATGCTCCATGCCCCAAATAGCCTATGTTTACCAAAGGGGGCTATGAATGCAATCGTTGAACTTATGAGCTGGAACCAACGTGAGAAATAATGCTGTCTAACCCCAGCCTCTTTTAGATGAGGAAACTGAAGCCAGGAGACTCAGTTTTAAGGGACTCAGCACCGAGCACCAGCCAGTGGCAGGAAGCCACGTCTCAACCTGAATGCTCTTCTCCCGTGCCATCAGCGATTGCTAAGTCCCAGCACGCCTGCCGTCTGAGTAAACAGATGAAGGGCGGCACCCCTCAGCCCCCTCCATTCCCTGGAAAAGACATAAGAACCTGCTGGACCCGCATTTCAGAGCCTCGATGTTCTACAACACCGAAGAAAGACAATGTGGCCCCAGAAAGGGCAGAGCGGCCCCTCAGCAGGCTGGACAGGTGCGGGCCAAAGCCCCACCTCTGCCATTACCATCTCTGTCACCGTGCTCGCGATCTGCAAGGCGACAGAGTGCCCCACGTAGGCACATAACAGAGCAGCCCCGTTGTTCTCGGACTGAATGCAAGCCGTGCGCATCTGCTGCCACCACGGGGACACGGGCTGGGAGTCCCAGGCGTCATCGATGGCCACTGCAGGCAAAGTTCAAAAAGAAACTCTTAGTTTCTCGGCTTTTGGGGGGAGGGGGGCAAAATTTCACATTAGACACTGTGATAAAACTAAATTCCCCAGCAAAGTGCCTGTATCTTCCTGAATGAACCAGAAAATCAACCAGCATATTCCATCTGCTCATGCTGTTAGCCATCTTGCCTCTGAATCGAATTTAGATTTTCATCATTGCTGAAATCTACTAGTGAATGTTTCAATAAGTTATTGGTTTTTTTTGTTGTTTGTTTGTTTGTTTTTTAAGATTTTATTGGGGAATTGGGGAAGGGGAACACTGTGCTCCTCCAGGACCCGTCAGCTCCAAGTCAAGCCGTTGTCCTTCAATCCTAGCTGTAGAGGGCGCCCTGCAAGCTCAGTTCCAAGTCCAGTCGCCGCCCTCAATCTAGTTGTGGGGGGGGGGGGGGGAGCAGCCCACTACCCCACACAGGAGTGGAACCGGCAACCCCGCTGTCAAGAGCACGCGCTCCAACCAACTGAGCCATCCTGCTGCCATCGGCAGCTCAGCTCGGGCGCAGCCCACCGGCCCATGTGGGAATCAAACCGGTGACCCTGCCACTTAGAGCTTACGCTCCCAACCAACTGCGTCACCCCGTCAGCCCAATAGGTTATTGTTTTAATCAGACTGAAAATAGTAAGGAAAATATGAACTCTACCAAAGACCGTTTGACTCAATTGCTTCACTGTGTTAGAAAAATACATTGTTCATACCACACTATTTTTTATGATGACGCAAAATATAAACTTAGTGTTCATAACGCGCACTTCAAATGCATCAAGAGCTTTCTCTTTATACACAAAAGAATCTCTATAGTAAAATATGGTGTGTACTGCAGTCTCCTTTTATCTTTTCTCCCTGTTTCTGGGGCATTTCAAGCACTATGCTCTGTCACTGAGAGGGCATCGGCCCACAGTCCCTACCAAGGAGGCTGATTCCCAGTGTCCCCAGCTTTTTACCTTTCATCTTGCTCAGGAGTAACAGCATCCTATAAAGACAGCAGATGGACTGTGGTTTATCCAGAATATCCTTCTCCTTAGAAAGCCAAACACTCAGGAGCAGAGACTGCAATCAAATTTAAAGCTTTTTTCAGTCTAAAACAAATATTTAACATAAACAAAATCTTGCACTTTTCTAGAGTGCACACATGTGAGTGATTCTTGGGCTGGGAAAGAAATGGTTGGTTGTGACAGCTTGTGACATGAAAGGCAGAACAAGGTCCCTCGTCTCCCTAAGAAATTCTTTATCATCTATCAGAGATCTAAATTCCATCATCTTCGTCTCTTTGGTTTAAGCACTGCCTTCCAACTGGAGCCTCCGTGAAGGTCCTCACCTAACATCATCAATAGGTTTTGCGACTTTATGCAAAACGACATATAACAAAACCAACTTCACAACAGGCTAACATATAAACAAGAGTTAAGATTCCTACAGCATCTCATCAATGTTATAACGAAATGACGATGAACACAAGGATGTTATTCGAGGACCTGCTGTATCATGAAGGACACTACTCAGCCACGGGTTTCAGCTGGAGCAGAGCTGAGACCTGGCGTGGGTCTTGGTCACACAAAGGCAGTGGACTTGGCCGTGGGGAGCAGGCAGGTAAAACCATCCAACTCCAAATTTAAATCGCTAACAAGTCATGAGAAACAGATGTTAAACAAAAACACTTCAATCAACGTAAGTGACTTTTAAGATGCCTAGGAGCCAGTGTATCTACTTACATTTGAGGCATTTTTTAGATTTATAGAATTTGTACACAGATAATTCGGGGACAATGAAAAGCTGAACGGCACAGTGTCACATTAAGTGTCGGGGTCTGTAGGAGGCCTGGACTGCTTACATTACATGAGTGTCACGCAAGCAGTATGCTGCCCAATGGCCTAAGATGCACAGTAGTGTGACGCCCTGGCGGAGGAAATCAGTCCCCTACAGGCTCAGGAAATGACAGAGAGGGAGCGGAAGTGGGAGGGGCACCTGCTCCACTGAACCCCAAGTGGCCAGTCCATCTGACTGGCTTCCATGGCGACTCCCAGGACAAAGTGCTCAGAAAGACTGGCCACCCCAAGGGTTATTTTAGACTAAATTATATGCAGACAAATTAAATGCCATGCCTTAGATCTCCACGATCTCTAAGAGTTCATACTATGAACTCTTCTCCTTTTCTAGCCAGCTAACCCCTCCCCCAATCGACCACCACCTTTAGCAAATGCTGAAACAGACCAAAAAACCTGTCCTCTGCTTTAGGTCAGTCCTTCTCAATCTCTCACCCAACCAGATAATCTCTGCCTGTAGCCTAGTGTGTGTTTTTCTTGTTTTTTTCTTAAACTTTAAAAATTCCAATCAGTTAAGCTTTTGTTTGTATGCAGGAGATCACTGTGAAACGGAGAATGTCACAAGGGCCGGCAGAACACAATGATACAATTTTGGAATCACTTACAGGCAAACAGAAAGATTTTTTTAAACTTCAGGGAAAATTAAGGTGAAAGAAGAAAAATAATCGAAGAACAGAATCCAGAGATAAATTAAGCTACCACACAAAAACATAATGGACATACACAACAGGACAAGATAGTATACACGTATAGAGGGTAACTCTCTCCGTAACTAGTACATACAAAATAAGATATCCTTTCAAAACGTATCAGCAAGGAATATCACATTATATTACTCATAATGAGAATTTTCGTATCATAGATTCACACATTCTAAATGTGAATATGTTATTCACATATAGGGGTCACATACTGACATATTATCAGGTGATATTTGAATAACAGACTCAGAATAATAGAAACCTTGAGCGGAAATCTAGTTAATGCCTCTGTTCTAAGTCAAGCAGTACCTACTACTTGTTAAAATGTGCATGTAAGAATGAAAGAGAAAATCCTACGGGTTCTTGGGAGATGCTTTTAATACCTAAGGACTGTACGTTTAGCAAAGTATCCTGCTACAATATTGAAGTCCCCAGTGCTTTACCCTTCACTCAGAGGACACGCTGGCTGACAGAACGTGAGGGGGGCATCCATCGGCCTTGCTTTTCTCCACTTGAAAGAAACCTGTTTTGTCAGTCTTTTGGATGAGTCTTATTTTCTAGTCTTTGCTGAAAACTAGTTTGTTTTACAGAATCTCAAACTTGATGAAATCCTGCTGAGGGTAATTCCAAAGTTTTAAACGTGAAAAACGATCAGCTGTCATCTGTACTACACTAACGTAGCAAAACAGTGACTATATCAAATGTAAGTTTGACAGAAAAATCCGTGGATATAGTACTTCAGAAAACTGTGCAAATTTAAAAATTGATACAACCTAAAGTATCAAGTTTCTTCATGAACATAATTCTGATAAAATTACCATTTATAACATTCAGATTATAACCAGAAAATAGGAAGAGTACGCATTTCAAATAGATTGTCTTCCTAACATTAATAATGCACTTTGCTGAAAGACTGTCTAGTCATGATTTTTTATATGTAAAAGTCTGATACTCTTTTAATACAGAGGGTGCCCCCAAAAATGTATACACATTTTAAGGAAGGAAAAAAACTATATCAAAATTGTAATCCTCAATATATACTGATAACAAAATATGAATACAAGTCATGTGTATACATTTTTTTGGCACCCCCCCGTACAATAGAAGTTTATCTACTATCTTTAAAAACGATTTAAAATAGAAGAATTCAGAAAAATGTTACCAGCTTCTGTTTTGGCACTGGCATGAGCGGCTTTGGGGATGTGCAAGACGTCAGCAGGATGCGTACTGCTGCTGGGGACACAAGACCCCTGCGCTTTATCTTGCTGAGGCCACACGGCTTAGCAAGCAGGCTTTCTGAAAAGCTGGTCTTATCATATATTCAATGACTTATTTTAATTCTAGGGCTTTGTCTTTTATTTTGAGAAGTTCCCCCTGCCCTTCCCACTTATAACTATTAATTGTGTGAAACAGTATTAATGTGTATATGCGCAGGTGGGGGGTAGAAAGAGTGGAGCTGATGATGGTGGGTAACTTCCCTCACCCCTTTTCTGGAAGGACAAAAATGTAGTGCTGTAATTTTTTCCATGGGATGACTCTTTTACCTACATTTCTTATAGCACAGAGATTAAATCCTAACATATATTCAAAGCTTGGGAACGTTTGATAATTCTGTACTGCGTTAAGCGAAGTTAATGTTGTTCTCTAAGATCTTCTATCGTTCTCATGTGATCCTTTTTACTGATGATCATAGTCCATTGTAAATGCACACATGCATGTCAGAGTCTAAATTTATTTTAGGCCAACCATGGAATATGCTTGTCATCATTTACAAGGAATGAGAAAAATAAAATAATATTCTTCATTGAAATATTCTTTGATGACTTTAGAAGGTTTTCATGTATGTCTCATAATATGCTTTAGATACTGGTTAAAAAAAAAAAAAAAAAAAAGACGCTTCCGGATAACATTCAAGGAAGAACAACATCCAGCAACAAAATACCTTACCAACAACAGCTGAGGGCTAAGTCGAGCTGACTCCAGAGTACGACACATGTCCTCAGTGGAACTTTCTCCATGCAAACACTTCCAAAAAAAGAAACTGCCTAGTAAAACCAAAACAAAATGCATTAGCCAATGACTACTTACCATATGGACTAACCATCTTCCTGAATTGCAACCTAGACCCTCAGAGGAACCAAACAATATGAGAGGGAAGACATCAATGGTTCGGTTTGCTTGATTTATTAACACAGAAGGCAACTCATTACACATCTAACACCATCTCTTAAGTACGCTTATTGACACAGCTTGGATGATATAGTACCTACATATCCACAGTATCTTTTGTTGATGGAGAAGTATACATTAGTTCTTTGGTTAATTTAATTTCAAAACCAACCGCATCCTGGGGACGCTGTAAGCGCCTCCCACGCTTGCTTCCAGAAGAGGAAGGATCCCAATTCCACGAGCACTTTATGACCCCACGTACCTAAAGCCACGTACTCCTCTTCACTTATCTTCTTTATGGTGATCGCATCTTTCTCACATTCTAAATATTCCAGGAATGTTTTTATGGGCAACACACCATCCTCATCATCAGAAAATCGGACCGCAGTCCTGGTGTTCTCTTGCTTGTACTTCTCTAATAATGTCTGGAGCTTAAGCAGTTCTTGCTCTTTAAGCCTTAGTAACACAGCCAAGTCCTTAAAAATAGGGGGAAAAGTTCTGAATAGACTGTTTTTCTATGAATCTGCCACATATGTCAACCCCATCATCTGAAATGAAATGCAAGATGATAAGCAAAATATGACTTTTTAATTCATGGGATAGCTATCATGTACTCTGCTTAAAACCTAACTTTCAAATTACTCTACTTAAAACTGGGGTCTTCCATTCATCATTAGGTTATTTAAATAAGCTAATCTAGAAACACTGCATGTTACTAAAAGTACCATTTTTAGAAAGTTACTTGAGATTATACTCTTCTAAAATGTTTGAATTTTAATAAATGTGTTAGTGTGTAATCAGAAAAAAATTTAACGGTGTCAACTGCTACTCTTGTGATTCTAAGGAAATTCAAGAACTGTTGAATAAGACATTGAATCCTTATTTATTAAGCAGCATAAACACTATAAAAGAAAACACTGGAAAACAAGCCTCACTGTATCTACATATGTGGCTCTATGTGGCTCTTAGGGCTACAGAGATTGAAAACTCACAGATACAACCTGCCAGCCTTTCCAACTCGTTTTACACACCATACGTGCAGAAACATCGCCGGATACTTCTATTAGTTTTCTAAATCGGGGACAAGTACACGTACATACACACACACACACGCGCGCGCGCACACACACACACACACACACACACACACACACACTCGTTTAAAAGACCCCAAGTTGACCATAGCAGGCAAAACTTCCTTCCCCCATGTGACATGATTACAGCTGCATTCTTCAACAGTTGTGTTTATTTACTGAAGTCTGCTGCTTTGAAGTTGTTGTTTTGGTTTTTTTTTTCTTTTTTGTTTTTTTTTAGCTGAGCCATCCTGCCACCTGTTGGCAGCTCAGTGGCTGCTCAGCTTGGGCTGGACTCGAACCGCTGTTGCTCAGAGCTCAAACTCTTGAGCGAGCTCTTAACCAACTGAGCCACTCGGCCAGCCCTGAAGTCTGCTGCTTTGAAAAAGAAGTGGTAAACTGCGAAATGCTACTGAACGCATACCAGAAGCTCAATGCTACACTGAATTTACTTCAGGAGCTTATATGCACTGTGTCCCAGAGACAGCAAAAATGAATTACTTCAGATTTTAATTTTGGTTTTGTGCGTACAAAATCAGCCATTCAGCCTAGGAGCTGACTGCACATGTTTTGAAGGATCTAACAAGCCAACAGCAAAATATGGTTTTAATTATTAAAAAGTGCTTTAAAAATAAAAGAGTAAAAAAGAATAAACTGCCAACTGATTTTTAAAATTTTGTAATTCTTTTATCCTTGGCACACTATATTAGGGCTATCAAGTGAAAGTAATTCTATAGGGCATGATTAAAGCCATGTATTTAACTTTCTTTGATGGGTTGAGAGACAGTTTGGATCTCATGGAAAAATCAGGCATTGAAGAACCTATGAAATGTCTAAGCACTCCTATAGACATACGTTAATCAACTTGAACCTTCCTGTTGCTTGCAATGATTTTACACTCTTGGTGAAGTAGACAGAAAAATGAAAGATCCTGAAAAAATGGCTTTGTCATTTATAATGCCAATCACAGAATATTACTGTGAATAGATTATTGTTACAATACTTTATAAAATCCATCTATAATCCCAAAGATAAAAAAAAGATGTTTGAATGAGTGGTTTGTTTCCATTACAGAGAGAAAATGATCTCTAATTTTTGTTTAAAAAATTTTTATTCATGTACAAGTATAAAATAAAGGCTTTCACTAACTTTCAGATATGCCAGATAATTTTCAGATTCACTTGACAGATGACTAAATCACTTTGATAATAACTTCCCTTTACGTAAATAGAAGACTCGAGACCTTGAAGCCAGACATAAAACCAAGGTCACACAGTAATGAAGGAAAGAGAGGATATATTTCTCTCTGTTCCCTATTAAAGAAACTTAATTTCTCTGTATGGAAAGTAAAAATTTTATATACAGTCCTCAGAAATGAACAATACTGCACTGTAATTAAAATTACAAGGTGCTGTCACTTTTTTATGTTTTATAGAACCAAAGCATAGAACATTTACTATAATTATTTTAAACACTCTGCTGTAAGACAGAGTATTTTATAAATGTATTTCATTACATAGTACACGAAGAGCAAGCTGTATGAGTTTGCTAACACAGAAAAAGTCTCTTCTGTTTGGCAGAATCATTTTTGTTTCCCTTAAAAAAAAAAAATTTAAAAATTTTGCAACTTCAGTAAACCGAATATATTTTAATTGGCAAACCTTGTCCAGGAGTGTATTATAAGAAATAACCTCAAAAAACAAGTTGAGCAAAACCAAACGCTTCTCAGGTGGTCTCAATGGATTAACATAAAATTTAATATTCTAGCATGAATAATATAAATTTAGCCACAAGGCAGAGGGAGCCAGCAGGAAGTCTTGTAAAGAAAAGACACCCTCGCACTTCATAAAAATTCTTGATTTTCTACTCTTCGCCACCAATTTAAAAAATTAAACATAAACAGAAATTATTTTGTATAAAAGGATAACTCACATTATCAGAGAATGGTGTGTCTAAATGAAAATCAAGGGAATTTAACTGACTGGTAGATTCATAAAGATGGAGTAATTTCAATTTATTGGCACAAAACTGTAGCAGTCCTTCGTCAACAGACTCAAGTTCTAAAAGGTAGAAAGAAAAAATACATTAAAGAGATATATTTAACAGACTCATAGAAAGACTTTTCTTTCATTAAGCCTCTTAATATTATAATACATAATTCCCTGATGTTCTATTTTATTGAATATTGGGATGCTTATGCTACAGGAGATTAATAAAGCAAAGATAATTTTTCTACCATGGCAAAATATCTAACTTTTTAAATGAAATAAGCTGCTCTAAGAGTAGGGGTCAAAAAAAAAAAAAAAGGAAGAAAATGAAAGAAGAAAAAAGAAAGGATCAGCATCTTAGTCTAATACCCAAATTTAAATAAATGATCTGGAAACAGCTTTGAAAACGTTGTCCCTCACCCCATAACTCATATGCCGCCTGTCAGACTCACACACTGCAGAGAGACAAAATATAAGCTGCCTGGCTCTTGTTAGCATGATGCTCAAAGATATTATAATTCAACCCAAAATGATGGATTGTGACAGATGTATCCTCAAAAAAGGGTGGCAAAGAGACCAAAAGTAGAATTCCACTTAATATCCTATCAATCAGATTTTTTTCAAGATAAATGCTGGAAAAATACTCTCTCTATAATACATGGCTGTATGATAATTTAAATATTTATATCTCATATAAAACAGACACTTATTCTTTTAAAAGGCAGACACTGAAAACCCCTAAGAACTCTTATTTAGGATACAGTAACCTGGAATATTGTCTACATTGTTATAGCCATAATAAGCTTTGCATACTAAACAGTGGAAATTTTTAGGACTCGCATTTACGTGTAAAACTTGTAACTAGTGATGATTTTACAGAACTTCAACAATGGTATTGGGTTTACTCCCAGCCCAGTGCAAGGTAATTTTTTATTTAATGAATGTTGATATTTTGTTAAAGCTTTGCAGGATGGTGGAGGGTGAGGGTGGGGCCTTTATACGTCTACTGTACTTTTTATTTTCTTGATTTGTCTTTGTTGGTTTTTATTTGGGGGCTGGCTGAGCCAAAGGATCAAAACTCTGCCTTTTGCCCCCACCACTCATACTTTTTTAAAAAGGGTGTTTCTAACACACTCTGCGCACTAAAGGAGTTCACTGTTTACCAAAAGTCAGTTTTATATGTGTTGAAAAAAAGACTCTCAAAATTAGGATGCTGAAAGTCTTGAAAGGGCATATTGTGATTTGTTAATTAAGCCACTTTAAGTTGGCTTAAATATAAATATAGTTAATATACAGCTGGCTTTCTATAAGTAACATGACAAGCAAAAAGTCATGACCAGAGAAAGTCAGTACCCTACACACTACAATATAACTGATGTTAGGAAGTCAGAATAAATGGAATTTTGCTAGCTCAGCTGGACAGAGTATGCAGTTATAACCCCACAGTTACAGACACAATTCTCTGCAGAAAAATCCTGAACAGTAAAAAAAAAAAAAAAAAAACCAAAAAAAACCCCCCAGAAAATCCAGAAATAATCATTTAATCACAGTCTGTAATTTTGGAAGTCCTATCTCTTATGAGGAAATGGGTGAGAAGATGTGGACTCCATATATTAACAGTCACCCAATCACAAATCAGAAATATTTTTATTGTTATCTTGGTCAAAATGACATTACTTAAAGAATGCCAAATCTACAAAAATCTCTCTTCCCATGAATAAAACACAACACAACACAGCAAGGAAACCTGGTTGTTTTTGCATACCACCAGCTAACTTCGCCTAATACCAATGGCTTTCAAATGTTCTCCAGCTGTGTCAGAATAATCACTTCTCATCATTCTATACTAGTATCTTTCCTTATAGTAGAGGGATTCAAAGGAAAAATACTGACAGTAAAAACATAATATATTCAGAGAAAGCTCAGGTAAAGATCAACTATATACAATGCACAGGGAGTAAAAAAGTCCCCAAATACTGAAGGTATGACATAAATTTCATTTTGTCTTCTGTATATTATTTTTACATTAAAGTAGCATAGTGGTATCATAAGCAGTGAATAATAGCTTTCTACAATCAGTTATAAAACGTGAAGTGAGAGCATAGCCTCCAATCAGTACAAATCTATTATTACCTTGATTTTTTAAAGTGTCCATTAGAGTCTGAGTGATGTTTCTAAGGCAGGAGAATGGTAAACGTTCACTTGCCAAAATGCTCTCCAAAGCCTAGAACAAAGATATTGAGCAATTCTAGCAATTAGAAGGCAGTGATTTTGTTTTTTAAATTTGACATTCATGCCTACACTTTCGCTACCCTGAGTTTCAAAGGGAAGCTCCACTTTTGAGGTGTTTTAGTGTGAGAATTACACTTGCATCACAAGTAATATGAAATCAATTTCACTTCATGCCTAATATAGCATTAATGACAAAAAGTCAGACAGGATGAAACAATCCGAAGGCAAGGGTGGTCATTCACGTGTGTTTACCTTATTACTATTCTTTAATCTGAATAATGGTATGTACAGATGTGCGTGTATAACACATGCACTTGGATCTTTGGTGATATTATCTAATTTTAAAAAAAGAAAGGAAAAAAGCAACAACGGGAACTGCTACAGGCAATATAAAAAGGATGCACATGAATAAAAACATGAAAAGAAGAACTGAGCCTGTCATGTTCGGAGGGAAATGAGAAAATAAAGATTTTTCTTAAGAGGGCTATGTACTAGCTCAGCAGGAAGTTCATGTATTATATACACTTACTTGTTTTTTGGTTGCAGGGTACTTAATATCAAGAATTAATTCCTTTATTTCTGTCTCAACCAAATCTACAAAGAGAAAATGAACCAAAGTAAATTTATCACTTTTATTAGAGAAAAACTTTATTCTGAAAGAAAAGGGCATATTTTTGTACTATTGGTCTGTTTAAAGGATTTCTGGGTGCTCTCACGTTATTGTTACAACTGTTAACACCTCCAGGTGATGCTTCATCCCGACAGAGCAACGCCATCTAAAAGTACACGTGATTATTTGCACCTCACCTCATTCTGGAAAGCAGCTGCCATAGCTCATAAATGCACTGAAGTGTTTGACTGCTCCATGTAGATTATTCTGTTAATTTGAAATTGACATAACGACATGCTTTGTTATTTTTATGAAAGGATACCTACCAAGATCGGGAGATTTGCTTTTCAGTAAGGCTGCTAATTTCTTCACCAAATGCACGTCCTTGGCTCGTTCACTCTTCTTATCACTAAAACAATAAACACAACAAGTTCTTGGAGAACATGAAATTGTTTTCCTTCTAATTCTGACACTCTAACTTTCATTTTGTCCTTTTTTATTCTTCCTATTTAAAGTATCAGCCTCATGAGGGAAAAAAAACAAGGAAACAACAACTACAAAACAAAGCAAAACAAATAGCAAACGAAGGGACTGGGAAAAGTTAGCAGAGCGACCTCCGGGAGCGGACATGAAATGAATCTTACCTTAGTGCCAAATGGAAAGGGACAATCACAGTTTTCACACTTCCGGACACGGGGTCGACAAGACAGATCTGGTAAGTCTGTGGCTGCCAACTCTGACTGGTGACATTATTTAAGCCCATTATTTTATAGCCAGGATACAGCAGCCTGAGGAAATCACATACCAATATGGCACAGACATTAGAGAGGAGAAAGGCCAAAAGGTGCTTTTACTATAGCTAGGGACCCCGACATGACTATCAATTCAGGAGCATTAACTAGGCAAATAAATACGAGCTGATGCCAAAAACAGAAGTAAAGCAGGACTCAACTGGCAGACTTACCTGGTTAAAATGTGCCAGAAAATTGAGTGAACACAGGCCTATGCCGCAACGGCAAACAAGGCCTTCCCCTCGCTGACCATCAGCAGGGGAGTCAGAAGGCATCCCCTTTCCAGCCTCCACAGCGCAAGTAAGGCAGAGGGACAAACAGCAGCACCAAAGCTAGCTTTAAGTAGCAGCATATCATGGCCTTCTCAGTATGATTTCTTTGTTATTAAGTAATCATATACCAGGCTCTCGCAGGAAAAACCGCAATAAAGAGCATTTCAAGCTCAAACAACTCGCCCAAGAATAAGTAGATGTAATAAGAGTTTCAGGTGAGCAAAGTCTCCCGTTCCGTACCCGGGAGCTGCCAGGCCTGCGGCTTACCTGCAGTGCTTCCCCACGTTGAAAGCGCCCACTCGAGGTCCCTGCTGTGTGCTCCAGACTTCCAAAATGCCCCTCCTTGGCGCATAGATCACAAGGAACTGAGCTACTCGACTGGGACCCTGCGTATTTCCAAAGGGGGAAAAATCCACCTTTTCTGGTACTCTTTCATGGAGGTCTTCTACGATTTGGATCCAACCAATCTGTGCATCCCGATACCCTTGGGAACAGAGAAAAATGGGGAGCTAAGTAGTTAATTAATCTAAGTTCAATAATAGCCTTCTGAAGCGCTCAGGGATATTTTTTGTTGGGGGGGGGGATTAAGAAAAGCTATAAAAACTATGTTATTTTTAAATTATGAAAGACCTTAAACAGAAAATAATAATTACAATAAATATGGGATCAACCATGAAGTCTTATTAAATCTTTATATATTGCTCTATTTGTTTCAGATCACTTTTTTTCCTTTAAAAAGAAAATGAGTAACACTGAAGAAGCCGTCTGAGTACCCTTCCCTGATGACATTCCCCTCCCTCCCTCTTTAAAATGCTTTCTCCCTTTAGATTTAAAATAAAAGTCAATTAAAATATAAAAAAAAGATCAGCTGGTTCCCTGCTATTCAAGTCCCCTGGCAGTAGGCAGGCAGAGGGACAGCACGGGCTGCAGGCTGACAGGAGGAACCGCCTGCCTGTGAGAAGGTGAAGCTGGTGTTGTTGTCATTTGAGGGTGGCCCCGTCACAGGCCGCTGATGCCTCTCTTCCCAGAACAGGGAGGAAAACCGGCTGCACCAGCTGCCGGGAGCTAAGCAACCCTGCCAGCAATAAGAGCACCGCAGCGGATCTGGGCCGGTTCGTGCACCTATGTCTTCTGTGTTCTGGAACAGTCCTGCTGAGAACACACCCTTGACACTACTGGAGAAGGTAAACCCCAAGGAGAAATAATGTATCTGCAACACTGACGCCTATTTCTTCAGAACCTTAAACAGGTGGCAGGTAAACACTGAAGGAGTTATTCAACAAGAGGAGGACTGTCCTCAAAGCCATTACTCCTCACATTGCTAAGAACAGACCAGACTGCACCATAACTGTGGCTTCCAAGCAGTGGTCTGTGCTGACATGTTACTATCCCAGACGACTCCAAATGATACTTTCCCCACTTCTTCCTTAGTCAAGTAGATTTTATGTTGTTCAGCTTGACAATGTGCCTATATGTTTTCATGTCTCCCTTATATTTAGGTATGACCACGTGACTGAGTCCCAGATAATGTTTTATAGAAAAAGGTTGGAGGGACTTCAGGAAAAGATCTTCAAAGTAGACTAACTCAGTTGGCAGTTCTTCCTGGAATGCAGGTAAGAAGGCTGGAGCTCCAGCATCCATTTGCACCATGAGACAACCCTGAGTGGGGAATCTATATGGAAAGAGGCTCGGTTCTGAGAATATCATGGTGATTTCATATCAGTCCTGTACATGGGTCTGTTATTAGCAGCTAACTGCTACTCCCAACTGACATAGTTACCAAGAAGCTAAGTGAACTGGCCCAAGCATATGGATATGGAGGTCAAGTTAACAAGGACGTATTTTGCTGGGTTTTTCTATCTTACACCTGAAAGACGTGGCATTCTAGATTCAGGGAGATCATTTGACTCACGCGTGGCCTTGTGAAGTGGAATGAATGTAGCAGGGGCAAGAAATTGAATTCAGGAATTGACAATGACAAGGAGAATTGAAAGAAGTACATAAAAAAGAGGTGAAAAGTGCCTAAGTTCATGAAACTTAATGGATAAATCAATTGGACTAGTGGATCAAGAGTTGCTGATCCGAGTTCATGTTAAAACAAGAAAGTATAAACATAAAGAACTAAACAATGTTATCAACCAGAAGCTAAAGGATGATAATGTTGCTCAACTATTGGGGTAAAAAGCTGATTAACTTCTCTTCTGGATTTTTGTAAGGAAGTACCTTTCCACATGCGTATTGCAATTCCTCTAGTTACATCCAATAAAATAACTCTGCCAAAATCATCTGTTACTGCTGCCAGTGTGTTACATGGAGACAGACATATGCTTTCACCGTGGCGTCTAGAGTCTGGAAGTCCAAATCTGATATTTAAAAGAAAACAAGAAACTCAAATCACATTTCAATACAGAAATAGGTAACAGAATAATGAAATGAATAAACGAAATAGGCTGACTGGGCTTTTATATGAAGAAATATGAGCCTCGCATGGACTAACAGGTAATTTATTACCTGCTCACATCTCACACTCTGCATTATAAAATACATAAAGAAGGCTCTTCCATTATAAATCAAAATATCTGTGTTTTATTTCATGGGTTTTTGATACAGATATCCACAACTTTGTATTTTTAAGAGAATATCAAGTACGTTGTAACTATCTTTCCTTGATTAAGCGGTATGTCAGAAAACAATACCCTCACAACCAACTAATTTTAGAATCTTTGGTCCTGCACAGGCATCTTTGTCTGTTTTGTCCTTACTCCTAACCTGTTGCTCTTTTTGCTAGATTCCATATCTTGCTGACACCACTGTTATCAGCCTGAAGCAAGAACTTTTCTTCTTCTAATGTTATCTCTAAACTGCTCTGGAAAGTCATCAGTTTTCTCAGAACTGAGAGTAAAAGGAAAGTAGAGGTTCTGACAAAGGACCAGGAGGGCTCACTTTGACAAAAGTCCCTGAGACAAAGTGCTTAAACTTGGTTACATGTGTCTGGGATGCCCAGGGCCATTTGGCTTATTTCTAGATTCTTGGGTGAATTTAGAAAGGTGCCGTGCTATAATATTTTTAAATAAGATGAAAAAAACCTTAGAAGATAAACTTCCACAAATTTTAATAACAGATAATGAATTACATCTCTTTAAGTGAATACCATGTAAAAAAGGGGGGGAGGTTTCTATTTCCCTTCGGGTGGTACTTTATACCACAGAGGGCAAAACTCCCCTCTGCCCCCCAAATCTGACAAATGACACACAACAGCCCATCGCACCTCTGAAGTAAGCAAGGAAGCACGAGGCAGCCTTCTGAAGAGGGCTTGAATGCACGTGACTCCTGTTTATTTTTCTTAAAGATATCACTAAGTACTGTTGAAATTTATACAGCTTACTGACAAACTGCCTCAATTGTTAAAAAAGAAATTGATCAGCTATCACATAATTCATTGTCATGCAACCTAAGCTAAGTGTATAGGTCTTTGTAAAAAAACAAAACAAAACAAGACACAAATACACACTGAGCACTGGCGACATGACAGGGAGACAGCAGTGAATCAAACAGGCAAGAGCTACTGTCCTCGTGGGATGTACATTCTACTGGAAAAAACATCCCATATTAATGACTTTTCAGAGGCTCCAAAGACTCATGTGATTCACTGACCACACTGGAAGACCATAAATTTAACAGTACATTTCTAAAAATACGAAAGCTTGAGAAGAGCACGACAGACTTGCCTTACAGCTAACGGGGTGGCTGGTTCAACCTTCGGCTTTTGCTTTGGTACAGCTTCCTCTTCGTGCTTGCTTTTCCAACCGAGCCAGCCACTGAAAAGAAAGAACGTGAGAATAAAACCAGTTCCCAAGTGCAGACTAGCAAATTGTAAGGTAAAACCAAGCTCGATAAATATGAGATGGTTTTTTTTTAATGTAATTGTTAGGTGATTACCTGGCAGCATTAAATAAAGCAGAAGTGAGTTTACTGGCAACTGCTAGGGCAACATGTGACAATAATGGTTGTGTGCTACCCTGAAAACAGAATATTTGAGAGAGAAAAGTTAGCTTGTCTGACAAAGGAACAAAATACACATTCTAAACAAGGCTTACTCTAAAAAGTTTGAAAAGCTGTAAAGCCTGAACTAGCAAGAACTATGAAGCTTCTTTCAGAGGGTACAGTAAAAACTTGATTTTAGGAGGTAGCAATATCATCAAAAAGTTTCACCTCTACTGTTTAAATGTAAAAATCAACAGTAGCCTATTTTAGCCTTAAGATTTCCCTCTTGAAATTGTAATTTAATCTTAAAAAATTTAAACTAGGACATTAAGATGGCATTGTTGTAACAGGGCTATAAATTTCCCATCTATACACAGCTGACTCTTCCCCTCCTCGTTTCTTTTTTTTTTTTTTTAATATATTTTTACTGAAGTGAAAGGATAGTTTGGACAATTCTGAGAAGGCTGCTTTTTAAGTGAGAAATAAGAGCTGCCAGATCTAACACCTAACTTGGCTATAAATTTCCCATCTATACACAGCTGACTCTTCCCCTCCTCGTTCTTTTTTTTTTTTTTTTAATATATTTTTACTGAAGTGAAAGGATAGTTTGGACAATTCTGAGAAGGCTGCTTTTTAAGTGAGAAATAAGAGCTGCCAGATCTAACACCTAACTTTCACCTATTTTAAGAAGCAATTTTCACCACTTCTATCAACTACAGTGGGCAGCTTGTTCTGTCTTCACAATTCCTCACTGACGCAAATCGCTGGTGGTGAAGTCATCAACAACCTGGAGCGTCTCACTATGGCACCAATACTTAAAGGCAACTCAGCTGTCCAAGAGCTCGGGGCGTCAGAAACAAAGAAGTGTGTCTGTTTTACACTGACTCTAGTACCTTTTCAGTTAGTCTACAGAATTCAGAGAAGAAAGTGGTTGGGATTCATTTCAGCTTAAACTGAAACGTAGAAACGAAAACTGCTTCATCTTTCTAAGGCTACGTTACCACATCCCTTTTGTAGACAAGGTGAAAATCCCACTTGTGCCCTCTATGATCAGGGATGAAATTCTTACCTCTAAAGCATAGAAGAAGCCAGTAAATGGATTGGACCCTACAGTGATATACTGAGACATGGCGGGTGGGCTGTTTTTAATTGTTGCATTAAATCCACCTATATTGGAGGCAGTCTTCATTTGATCAAAAGGGGACAGCGTCATGATACCTAATGATAAAACAACAACGCATGACTCGAATGCACTGAAATGACATTGTCATTGTAGATCATTACATGTTTACTTCACTTCCATTCTGAGATACTAACTGCTTAATTTTATTTGACAGACAAAAGTCATTTTTAAAAGCTACAAAATCAATGTCTTAACATAGTCACAAGATTAAAATTGTCAGCTACAATTTGTCTAAGTTATACAATATACATCCTATCTTTGGGGCCTCCTCTGTGACGGTGCTATCCTGCACCCATCTCTTTAGGTAGCTGGCTCCTTCCTGTCCTTCTGTCTCGGTCTGAATGTCACCACCCTGGAGAGGCCTTTTCTCACCTGTCTACCTATAGTGCCCTCTTCCGTTACTCTCTATCATAACGGGGCTGATTTTCTTCACGATGCACACTGGCATTTTGGTATTATTGTATTTATTCATTTGGTTTAATTGTTTACTATCTGTCTGCTCACCACGATGTAAGCTTCCTCAGGGCAGGAGTCTGTCTGCCTTGTATTTCTAGCACCAATATTAGCTCCTGGGATATAACAGGTAGTTGTTTCATTCATCGGTTGAATGGACTCATTAGACCTTTACATAAAGTTCACTGCACTTGCTTTCATTTTGTAGGCTGGGACATAAATGAATAGAGTTGTATTTTCTATCCAATTCTTTTTCCTAGCCTGTTTCAATGTTCCAAAGTTTAATTAACAGAACAGGGAAGAGACCCTGAACTAAACTCAACACTTTGGAATTTTGCAGCATTTTTACGTTAGCAAAAAAGTAAAGATGAACTGAACATCTGCCAGTGAGGTGCTTCTTACAGAGCATTCCAGAGAGTGCTATGCTACCGTACACACAGATGATGTGACGCCTGCCTCTTCTCCCCGTGTCTTCCCCCGGGCCCGTGTGTGCGTAGGTGACGCGGACTTCAGTTGGCTCAGACAGTGGGAAGCCCCATCGGAAGATCAGAGAGAAAGGAAAATGAAGTCTACTCCCGTGACCAAAATTCCATTCCTCAGCAAGTGCCAAATATATCTCGAACCTGTCTCCCTGTCCGACTCCACTGCCTCTACCCCAGACCAGCGTGCTCTGAAGGTGCAGGTGGCCCCAGGATCCAGAATTCCCCGGCCCTCATCCCTTTCAGCCTCGGCGTGGGTAACAGCGGAACTGTCACCAAGCCCTGAGATGCTGCACCAGCCCTGCGGTTCTCCTGTCCCACATGTTTATAAACAGTCTCTCTCAAATAAAGCCCCTTTCAATTATCCTGTTTCCAGGGTGCCATCTGTCTTCCATTAGGACTCTGGTAAAATGTATATTTAAGCAAAATTGATGTGAAAGTCTCTTCCAAATACGTTGATTAGAAAAGGGCTATACCAGTTGGTATGATATAATCCTATTTATGAAAACCTCTCTACATAACCAGACACATATCACACACACAAGTCTGAATGGATGTTTGCTGCCATGTCCATGGTGAATATCTCTAAATGGCAGAATTTAGCGGGATATAGTTTTCCTTTTCTCTGTACATATTTATGTACTATTTGAATTTTTTCACAAGCAAATACTATACTGAAACACGGAAAAAAATACATATTTAAAAACAGCATTTCCTTCTTCTGCACCCCCACTTCTACTACCTTAATTCAAAAGCCCACCAAGATCACTATTTCTAGCCTTGACCCCGACATCGCAACCTCTACACTCCCACCAAAGTGATTTTTCTAACAGGCTAAGTGGTAATTCATTCCCTTGCTCAGACCTCTTCCATGGCTCTCACAGGGCTAGGAGAAAGGTCTCGGTTCCTCGGCGTAGTATATACCAAGCCCTTCAAAATCTTGCCCCTGTTTATATACCTGGCCAGTTCTCCTTGGCGCCCATGGTTTTCCCAGCACACAACGCACTCCCACCCGCAGGACCAGTGGCTACGGTGCCTCCCTGAGCTTGTTCTCTTAGTCAAGTCTTGCTCCTCCTTTCCCTCTCATCTTCCCGAACTGGCTCAGGGCTGGGGGCTTCTCTGCTCCCACCCACTGGCCCACTTATCTACAAAACAACCCTTACGCCGTATGTATAGTGCGTGTCTCAGGTTTCTTCCAACCAGACTCATGCTTCCCGAAAGCAGAGACCATGTCTTTTCGTCTCTGTATTTCTGATGCCTAACACAGTAAGCCTTCAAATGCCGGTTACAAGGAGAAATCTGCATTTATCTGTATCCTGCTGGTCTAAAGGTTACGTTTTTAAACAGCTAATCCATACAGTAATTACATGGATTAAACCCGCGTGCAGAAAAATTAAGTCAAACAGTGACTGATTTAAAACTACACAGTCCTGCTGCAGAGGGCATAATTATGACAATTGTTACCACTTCTCAAAGCCATAATCCCATGATAATCTGTAAATCTGAACACCTTCCAAGTGCCTCACTAAAGGCAATGCATTTTCTTTTCACATAAGAATAAATCTACATTCCTAATCAATGAGATACTTCAATCAAAAAGTACCAGAAGTAAACACCAAAAGAAATGAACTAGTGATGCTTACCAATACTAGCATGATCAATAATAGTGTCAATATCTTGTAGACCCCATTTCTTATAAGCTAATGGTGGTGGTTGTATGTTCTCGTTGCCTGATGCTGCAGCTGTCAAAGACAAAAATGAGACAGACCAAACTTAACTATAATTGGATAAAATGAAGTTTTATAGAATATCATGAAAAATGTATAACTTCATTTATTATTCTAAAATTTCAACTAATAGGAATGAGACAAAGTAAACAAGGCATAAAGCAAGATTTATTCACGCCAAGACAATGCGCATAAAATGCAAACATTAAAAAAAAGGTGGATGTCCCAGGAGATTCTGGAACATTCCAGTAATTAGAGAAGATAATTAAAAAGTCTGGACTGTTACTAAAAATCAAGGCGAACTCAAACCGCAATTGAAGCGAAGTAAGCCATGTCCCCCCACTTGAGAAAGACAGTGGATAAAATCCTGGGGACAGCCTGTGCCTTCTTCAGTGAAAAACTAAAACCCTGATGATACGCTGGCAGGAGTGCACGCACAGCGAGGTCTCTAAAGCAAGTGACCAAGGCCAGGCTTGACAAACAGGTATGTTAGCAGCGGTAGCACTGCCAGAAAAAATTACTGAAATGCCCATCATGAACCTCGGTATTTCCACCTAGTGAGTGGAAATGAAAGGAGAAGCAAGTTACACCTCTTGCTATAGGTTCATGTTCAAGGACCCGTTATCAATAAATCTCATGCTACGTATTAGAATACAGCAGATTCTGGCAGCTTATTCTGGAAAGTGAAGTACTTTTCAAAAAAGAAAAATATAATCCTCTAAGCACTTCTGGCTTTAGAGTAAGGCCAGGAAAGAATTTTCCTGTCTTGTGAAACAAAAGTCACAACTTGTGGCTGAGTCATTAGAATTCTTTTTAGAGCGACTTAACCGTAAGAGTGCACTAAATGGTTTAAGTACTTACTTCCCAGGAGACAAAATGGCTTTCTGGTCTTATACTTAATAAACCGGAATTCAAAAATAGTAAAAATTAAATGGCTGACTATACCAATTACAACATATTGTCTATTTCTAGTTTATTTTATTGATAGAATCCTTACCTACAAAAAAATTGCCAGTCTCTCGGCATATATATTAATGGTATCTATTTTAAATGTCCTAGATAATGAAGTTTATAATGGGCTAAATTGAAATAATTTTTAAAATTATGAAAACAGGTAGAAAAAGTCAAATTCTGACTTAATTAAAAAACATGTTCTATTAGAGAACCACATAAGCAAGACTTCAGA
This sequence comes from Hipposideros armiger, assembly GCF_001890085.2. Classification (NCBI taxonomy): domain Eukaryota; kingdom Metazoa; phylum Chordata; class Mammalia; order Chiroptera; family Hipposideridae; genus Hipposideros; species Hipposideros armiger. Next base: position 2,629,675 of record NW_017731395.1, read on the forward strand.
GTTTTACCAATCACATCAATTTGCTAAAAAGGCAGTGAAAAATACTCTACTGCAACAGAAGATGCTGAATTTTTCCATAGAAGAAATTTTTTATATTGCGTCTTACCGTCTAGTTCTGGATTTATGAACAGCCTTAAATCAGCAACATCCTAATTAACCTCTATCTTCAGGGAGCTCTCCAAATCATGTAAGAGTTAAACGTTGTTTTAGGGTCACTGCGGCCCTCCCCTAACCCAGAAGAAAAAGGGGGAGTCGGCACTAATACTGGTATTTTCTCTGATTTTAAGGCTTTTTTTCCCTTTATTTTAACATCTTTAAAGCAGGGATCTTAAAATCCATGATGTGTCTTTCACGGGCAGCATTTTTGCTTCTTAGTGGTACATAAAATAACAGTGAATCTTGTAATCAATGGCCTCTGAAATCTGATGACACACAATATCCTCTTTCAAAAATATAATGGCATCAGGAGGCAAACTAAGGGTTGTAAAAGTAAGAATTCTTGATTATATTTGCACCCTTTTACCCCCAAGCCTGGAAACAATGTAGTTGCTTGTATGTACATGACCTTTAGGCCTCTACCTTTTCTCCATTCACAAGAGCCCCAAGTTGGCAGAAAGGAGCTGGTGTGGATGCCCCATTGGGCCCTGCCCACCTTGGGGGATATTCCCCCTGCACACGGTGGCATCTTTGCCCTCAGTGAGGATGGAAGCAATGTGGAATCACAATATTTCCGTAGCCTGGCCCAATCGCTGCTGATCTAGTGAGGAATCTGGTTGCTCAGCTAGATGAAACTAAACTCCTCACCCCAAAGCTGATTCTCAACACAGCTGCTAATCTCTCTCTTCACGGGCCATGACACTGCTGAACTCGTGCATAAAGCTCTTGTTCCTGTGCTGGTCACATGGCAGCATGTGACGGGCGCTGCGGGTCCAGCCCTGGTCTTTATTTACTAAACAGCCTGCTTCTACAGCAGCGGGGTTGTCCCCTTACATCTAGTTTGAAGGCCTTTTAATTTAGAAGACACAGTTAAATCTCTAAGTAGGTTAAATTGAATAAGACAAACATCATTTAGAAGTTAGATATCTCTTGCCAAATAGTTACCTTTGGCTACCTGATTTCGACAAGCACGGAGAGACTGGAAAAGGCTAAATCCGTCAATAGTCACAATGGCAGCTGGATATAAGATACTCAACTCTTCATTCTATCAGGGAAATAAGGAAGAAGCAAATAGTGACTTTTCATCATTGCCAAATAAGTGTATCTATTTTTCTACTATCGCTGAATGTCATGATTAATGTAAAATAAAACATACTAGGACTAAACAACTGCCCACCACCAACACCCAAAGCAGTATCAGGCAGAGAAATGGTAAAAATAAATGGGAAATTCATTTCAGAATGCCTTTGACCAAGGACTTAAGATTTTTCTCAAATATGAGCTTTTTGTTCATGGTGAATAATGGTTTTAGGATAGATGGTGAGATTAACAACAACAACAAAGAAAACCGGTACAAGTTTCATAAAAATGAAATACAGTCATTGTGCAGATATAAACAATATATAAAAGTAGAAAGAAGAAAAAAAAAACTCACTTGAAAACCCTGGCAGGTCTCTATACATATCCTCACATATAATCATACACTTTGGTATACTGCTATACCACATATAGTGCTCCAAAAATGTTTCAATTAGTCAATAACGTCACCATTTCTCCATTTTAATAAGTGAATTTTTCATCATGCCTCTACAGTGTTGCATTAAATGTACTAAAATTCAGTTAACCAGGCCTTACTGACGGACATTCAGTTTGGCCTCCTGCGTCCACTCCTGCTGTCTGCCATCCATGCCCCACGCAGCCAGCGTGATCGTCTGGGACAGAGCAGGTCAAACCACTTTCCTGTTTAAACTCTCCCATGGCTTCCTTCTGCATTTAGAACAAAGCCTGAACTCTTTAACCTGTGAGGTCTCTAATGTCATCTCACCTTTCCCCCCTGGCTCCTTGAACAGGAAGGTCACCATCACCTCGGTGCATTGCATGTGCCTGGCCCTTCACCTCCCAGATCTTCCTCTGCCTAATTTCTCATCATCAGGTCTCAGCTCAAATGCAGCCACTCAGAGAGGCTGTCCCTGAGCTTCTCTCCCCAACAGCCTCTCCATTCCCTCCCCGCATCACCATTGCATCCACACCATGACTTCCTTCACAGCTCCTATCAGAGACTGGAACTATCTGGCACTCCTAGTCGTTTATGGTTGGTTTTCCTCCATCACCCCCAAACCGTAAGCCCCATGAAAGCAGGGACCTTTTGTGTCTGGTTCACCAAAGAATTCTCAGTAATTATATGAATGCATTAATATATTTTCATGATTATAAACATCACTGCAATACATATTCTTCCGTACATATCTTTTCACATTACTTAATGTAAATTCCTTCTAGCTGGGTCTGCTGAGTCATAGAGTATTCACAATTTTTCATTTTCATCCATATTATGAAACTGCCCTCAATAACACACCTATCAATTTTATACTTCCACCAATAATCATGCATGTGCCTGTTTCTCCATATTGACACCTACAGTCTGTTCAGCTTCATCTTTGCCATCGGAAAGGTGAAAAGTTATCCAAATGTAGTTGCTTGTAGTTCTTAGATTAAGTTTCAAAATTTTACCATATGCGTTTTGACCAATTAGATTTCTTCTGTTCAGAAGTGCCTTGCCCCTTTTTCCTACTGGACTGTTGAGCTGTTTCCATCTTTAAAAGCTCTGTAGGCGATGAGAGGTGGAGGCCGGGGGTAGGGAGCCGGCAGGTTCCCTGAGCAAGACAGCTGAAGACAGCCTCCTCACTGACATGGCACATCATTCCCTCCCAAACCACACAGCCTTCCTGAAGTAGCTACTCATACAAACGCCAGTGGTCCAAAAGCTGCAGAAACTGCTAGATCTTTGTGCAGAACTCACAGCAGAAGCAGCTTCTCTGACATTCCAGAAAGATCTCTCTTTGGAATCTTCTTCTGCCACTCTGACTATACTCATAGCCCCTAGGATGGAATTAGAGGAAACTTGCTCCCATTTTTTTTTTTTTAAAGATTTTTATTGGGGAATTGGGGGGATGGGAACAGCATTGGGGAATCGGGGAAGGGGAACAGACAAGTTGCTGTTGTTTTGTTCTTCAGTCTAGTTGTGGAGGACGTTGCTTCGCTGGCCCAAGTTGGCACCATCACTGCACTCCTCCCAGGCGAGGCAGACCAGTCGCCGGCTTCTGGACGGCCGCTCACTGTGGCTGCTGGCTACACATGGTAGCCCAGCTCCAGGTCGAACTGCCATCCAGCATCTCAGCTGTAGAGGGCAGTGTCACCGGCCCTCATATGTGGGATCCGAACCGGGGCCCTCTGGCGTCCCAAGCCAGCTCCCAACCATCGCGCCACTCGGCCGGCCCAACTTGCTCCCATTTTTAATACATCTGGGAGTACACTGAAGAAGTGAGTGGATATTTCTGATATGTAAGCTGATGTATCAGATCCAGAGATGCTTCTGTAGAATACAGAGTAACAAGGACTTCCTTCTCCATGTTCAATAAGAATTATTTTTCAGCTGAAAGATTTTCTTGACTCACACAGCAAATAGTAAGCATTTAAATATTAGTTATATTTTTCCACCAGCTCTAAAATAAGAGTATTATAGACATAATCAAGTTCAAAGAACCTTCACCATCCAGAGAATTTGTAGAGAACTGAAAAACAGCTCTTGAGAAGTATCTTCAATGAACAGGTTCTCTTCTTGTATTTCTAACAGCTTCTTCTTTATTTCCGTCAGCAGTTCCATTTTCTCTTATCTCCTTGTAATGAATATTACTAAGACCTGAGTCTTCGGCCTTCGGTCTTACTTTCCTATACCCTTTACCTGGAAGAATTCGTTCATTACCTATGACTTCATCCTCTTCAACCTCGTCTCTGTGCCTAGGTAGTAGTAGTTCGGTATCATTACAGGCATGCTGGTACTTTCGTTTTATTTCCTACCATTGCCTCAAACTCAAAACCAAATTTAATAACCTTTATTTCACACCAGCAGTCCCCTCTTCCAACTTTGTCAATGCCACTCCTCAGGATGGGTATCTTAAAGCCACGTCTTTTTTTACTTTAGTATTCTACATCTCTACATGATAACCAAGTCTGTCAACTGTTCCTTTAAAATGATTTTTGTACTGGTGCTTTCTCACTTTCCACAGCTATTTTAGTCCTGGTTCCTAAGTGGACATCTATTACAGATAAAAAA
>NW_017731395.1:2639909-2640927 GCF_001890085.2 Hipposideros armiger
TTTCTATTAGATTCATGCTACTGGAGGGTAACTCTGCTTTACAGGACCATCCCATGGCCATTTAATGTATGAACTCATTTTGATCAGTGAGGTTTTTCATACCCTATATATACATAAAGCTTAATTTTAATCTTCAACAAAAATTATAAGTTGAAAATTTGGCCCCAAATAGGAAACTACTGTACTGTGAGTTTTCAAATTATAGTTGAAAATCACCGCACTCACATTATTACTAAGAAGGGGGCAGTGGCCTTTTTAGCTCTGACTGCCCTTTGTAAAAACTGGCCAATGCCCAGTACCCTCTCTGCAGTGCCACAGAGAGATAGCTAAAGTGCCTGCAGCCAAGAAAGAAAATCAAGAGGAAACAAACACAATAGAAAAGAAAGGGGAAAAAAGATAGAGAGGAATAAAAAAATAAAAAAAAGGAAATTAAAAGCGTTATATCATACATAAAATAAACTGTAGAATGCCACCATATCATGCATACACTAGAAAGAACATTTTTTCTTTCTATCCAACCCATTTGCTGTTCTATTCTATGCATTACAATAAAGACCCCTGAAAAATAATGGATACTTACGCACTAGAAACACAGCTTTCTGTTCCCGAGCTATAACCATAAGGTCGTTGGTTGGTGATAAGGATAAAACACAATCTTGGAGCCAGGAAGTTTTTTGTGATTTGCCGGTACTTCCTTCTTCTTCCTGTAGGTAAAACTACAATTACTTTACATGCAAAAATATCGAGAGTCATTCAACTCTGCTTGTCCGCCATGATGGAGAGAGCCAGAAACAAGGGGAAAGAAATCTTCTCAATTCTTTTGTCATTAAGTCTCAATCAATATTCTGTATCAAGATATGTCAAAGATGACCAACAAATATCCACTACAAACAAATCTCAGTTCTGAATATTAATGCAAAAGTGTTTAATGTAAACAAAAATAAATTAGCAAGACATGAAAAGGATGCCACTCCAGGAATGGTTCAATATTAGGAAATTTAGTAAATAATCCTGTTCC
>NW_017731395.1:2642441-2643247 GCF_001890085.2 Hipposideros armiger
TCAGCTCATCAGGACGGGAGGGGAAGAGGGGGAAAGAGATGCAGACTGCTTTCATTAAAAAAAAAAAACATTTACACATGTATCCTTTTTAAAAACTTTCAATAAGCATGACTTACTAGCATAATACTTAAAATATTTTAAAAACAAAAAATCATCCTCGTCAGAAATATTATGGTAATATTTCTAGTAGAGATAAGTTACTTCTTGCGATCAAAAAAACATTTAAAACATGAATAAAATATGGGTTACAGGACATCTTTATGGCCAAATAGACCTAAAACCTCTGGGATAGTCATACAATTATTTCTCCTTCTCAATCGACATTAGGAATTGAATCGATCTGGAAGCTTTTTCTTATGTAAGGTTAAGCTAAGGGCTGCACCCTCTCCTGAAAGCCAGGGACAAGATCATATTGGCAAAACTCCTTGTTTCAGTAAAGCTTATTTTTTAGGAATTTTGCTTCCCCCAAATAATTCAGTAAGTGAAAAACATGAGAAGACGACCAACCTCACTCATAAATCTGAAAATACAAATTAAAACACCGAAATAGCATTTTCACTTCTGATTTTGCAAAGATTAAAGTTTGATAATATACAAGGGATCAATAATTTCCAAAAACCCATGAGAAAAGCAGACCTCTGTAAGAAAACACATTCATCTCTCATAGGTTTTTGTTTCTCAATATTAATAAAACTATGGGTATAGAGAAATATTTCATTCTTTATGAAATAAACAGTGCAAGCCACTGGTAAAGAGCATTGGCTCGGGGCTGTTTTCATTTCTATATCAGAGAGAGCAGAGAAAGG
>NW_017731395.1:2647272-2650637 GCF_001890085.2 Hipposideros armiger
CCACCCTACGGCAGTCGCTGCATCACTGCTCTCGCATCACCATTTGAATTCTCTGTGTAACCACTACCACCATTTGCTATTTTTCATCTATCTTTTAAAAAAAATTTATCTCTCTACCTTAAGAGTGTAAACTGCTGGGAACAGGGACGCTACGACCTATATGATATATATGTTCATTCTTCTTTGTTCATAAAAATCCTGATTTCACACGGGTATCAACTCCTCCCTTGTGCAGCTATGGGCCTCAGAAGTTGGCCCCTTATCCTCCAACCCCAGCAAATGGTATGACTGACCGATGAAAACCTCATATCCCTTGCCAGTGACAGGTTCAGAAATGAGTATTTGGAACAATTCTGACCAAGAAGATATAAGGCAAGGCTTGCTAGAAACTTCTGAGAAAGTGGTTTCTCATTCCTAAGAGAGTCATGGAGAGCCCAGTCTTCCTTCCCGCGGTCAGGGATTAAGAAACATGTTGCCACATCACATCTGTGAGAGAAACGAGCTTTAGGATGAAGTCAACACTGTCTCTGCAGAGCAGACGGAATGAATGAACCTGAGTCTGTGATGACATAGCTGAACCGTCTGATCAACCAACTATAGGGTCCATACTATCTCTGACTTCCTTCTATGTAAGCTAATCAATTTCCTTGTGAATGCAGCCACTGTAGGTTAGATTTTCTATCGCTCAAAAGTGAAAATACACTAATAGACAGCGACTGTGTTACCTTGCTCATTGCGATATTTCCAGCACCCAGAAAAATGCCTAGAACACGGTGGGCACTTAACAAACGCAGGTTGAACGAATAAGTGAGAGTTTAAAAGAATAACTAATAAAGGAGCAGAACCCATAAACTAGTATTCTCCATTTAGCCCACTAAGCTATACAGTCATTAAATCTTCAAGAACAGGTGTCTACTTAAGTACTACTAATGAGCACAAAAATGCTCTTGATGAAGATTCTAAGATGTCAGCCTAAAATTGAACTATGTCACCATCACTACTAAAGGAAAAGGCCACTATCAAAAAGCATGGATACATTTACAAAAACTTACCAGTTCTTGGGATTCCGTTTCTTCCCAGGCTCCCCAACCATCATCTTCCCAGTTTGCTGATTTACCTATGTTTAAAAAGATAAAAACGCTAATATGAAATATAGAGTTTAAAATATTTTAAAACACTTTCTCTAAACATAATAAAATCAACCCTTGATGCAAAATAAACACTATATAAACACTATATAAATATGATGCTGATGTTAAGGTAGAAAGCAGTGGTGAACTATGTCAGGGTATTGCTATATGTGACAATACAGGAAACATTTGACCTGAAATTCCAAGTCTATGCCATACTAAAACTGTGAAGACANCCTTTTGCCCTAGCAATTCTACTTTTAGGAATTTATCCTATGAGAAAAATAAGAACGGCTAACATTTAGTGAGCACTTACTATGTTCCAGGTACTATTCTAAGCACATCTTACTTAATCCTCTTAACAATCCTATGAGTTGACAGTGTTATTAGTCCCACTGTCAGAATGAGGTGACTTCACTCACAGAAGTAACTTGCCCAAGATTTCACCATCATTAAAGGGCACGGCTGGGATAGAAATTCAGGCAGTCTGACTCTCAGTCATGAACAGTGCATACATATGTGTAACCAAAGATGCACAGTAGGTGTAAAGAGGACCACAGCATTGCTCGTGATCGAAAAAAGACAGCAAAAGCAAAAGAACAAAGAAAAACCAGCTATCCCTCGACAGGGGCGTAGTGAAACAAATCACTATGTATCTATACAATGAGATATTACTTAGTATTCCTTGAAAAAAGTTAGATGATTTATATTTGCAGATATAGAACAACCTCCAAATTACATCAAATGGAAAAAGCAAGAGGCAGAACAGTGTGTAAAAATCAGGTCCATGTGGACTTTCAGGTAAAGAGGGAAATTAAACACATGAATTTTTACACTCTCCCTACCTAATACTCTCAACTCCTCTAGGAACAACAGTAAAAGAATTTGTTTAAAGGTAGAAACCAGTAAGGGCACAAAGAACAAGAGGAGAAAAGCCCCAGTGTTCTGAGAGCTGGAAAGAAGACGGACAGGAAGCACACAACTGATTTCACAGGCCCCAGGAAACCAGCTCCTAACCTTGTGGACAGGAACGCTGAGAAGCAACCCCAGTTGCACTGCAAAACTGCCAACAGGCTTAGGAAGCGGAGCCAGGTCGCTCAGGAAGTGAGGGCAGAGATGTGGCTAAAATCACGAGGCTTGCTTGGAAGTGTGTTTAGGCAGCAGTTAGGTCCCCACATCACCTCTCCCACTCCCCACGTTCAGATCACGGTCCCTCCCTCGCAGATAAGAGACCGGGGCCCATCACCAAGCCAAAGCTAACCAACAGAAGCTCCCGGGCAGGAGTGAACGCCTGAATGCAGGTGTGGACAAGAAGCAACAGCGGGAAACAAAAGGAACAAAAAGGGGTGGTTGGCTCGTGGAGAGATGCTCTTAAACATTTAGGCAGAGATGATGCCAAGACTGAGCCTGGACCACATGTTGGTCAGTGGCCCACGATCCAGGATCAAACTTCCTTCATCCACCTTGTTTGTGGGCACACCATCCTTTCACTTGCAGTCCTCACACTAGCAGACCACTTCCCCAGAATCGACTAAAACCAAGTAATGGTCTTAGAGATCAAAAGTTCCGAACCCCCAAAAGAGGCCCAGAAATTGTAGAGAACAAAGAAGGGGAAAGGCAGCAAGAAAAGATGGGGAGAGTTACATTAAAAGCCACAGGCTAGACCAAGATCTCAGAACTTCTTCTGCACACCTGACATTTTGGGCTGGATAATTCTTTGTTTTGGGGGCTGTCCTGTACACTGTTAGATGCTTTGCAGCATCTCTCTACCCACAAGATGTACCTCCTCTGAAGTTGTGACAACCAAAAATGTCTCCAGATATTGTGAAATGTCCCCTAAAGAGACAAAATTGCCCCCCATTGAGAATCACTAGTATAGGCCCAGCTTGTAATAATGTGAAGAGCAAGGTTACTGGCAAAATGAGTGTTTCCAACAGTTAAAGGTCTAAAGCTCCAATGAGAGCCCGCCTTCGGAAGGAGGCCCGCCTCAGCCACCGTGCCCTGGCACAACACCTGGGCCATATCCCCAGTAAAACATGAGTGCTCTCCTCCGCCTTCGGCCACTCTGGTGCTTATGTCTCTTCTGTGGCAGATGGCACCAGACTCTCATGACAGTAAAATAAGGCAAAATACTTTCCAGTGCTGCCCCAGATTATTAATGCTCTAAGAATCTCTAAGCAGGCCATGCTATATCCTATTTCTCAGCCTGTAAACACACATTTCTCTGGGGCCTCT
>NW_017731395.1:2653580-2654703 GCF_001890085.2 Hipposideros armiger
CCCTCCACAACTAAGACTGAGGGACAACAACTTGGCTGTTTCCCTTCCCCAATTCCCCAATAAAATCTTAAAAAACAATTTTTAAATGTTAAATACTCGTTACTTAAGACAGTAGACAAACTAAACGTGCACAGTGACAAAAACACACCTAAAATTTCACACATGTCTAAAAAAGCGAGTTGTTCTTTAATAAGACATGGTAGCCATGAAAAAGAAAACTCAATATTGAAACAAGACCCGTCTATTCTCCACCTTTTTCTGATATTCTGTGATTTCTTACATGAGAAAATCCTCTTGGATTAAAATAAGATGTTTAATATATACTGTAACAAGGAAACAAAAATCCCAGATAAGTTTGGAGAGTATTATTCCTTACACTACTCAGATTATTTATTTGTATTGGGTTGTCGGAAAAGTCATGACGCATGTTTGCGATAGATGGCACTAGTTCATTTTTGGAAGTACTAGAGTCATTTGCATCTATGTTATTGCTATGTCATTTGACAGTTGACAGTTTTAGCTTCATTCTAAAAAAAAATTGAGCGATTTGGTTGAGTTTTGGAGATTTTACAACAAGTTGAAGATGGAAGACCAAACTGTGCATCTTTGCCATGTTTTACTGTTTTACTTCCATAAAGGGAAGAACGCGCATCAAGCTTGTGAAAAGTGCATAGAGTTTACGGTGACAATGCTCTACAAGAACGTCAGTGCCAACGATGGTTCACGAAATTCCGTGCTGGTGATTTTGATCTTAATGACGCTCCTCGGTCAGGGAGGCCCACCAAGGTTGATGACGACAAAATAAAGGCATTGATCGAGTCCAACCCACATTACACGACACAAGAGATTGCAGAAACATTGAACATCCATCATTCAAGCATTCACGACTACCTGAAGAACCTGGGATACGTAAGAAAGCTTGATATTTGGGTTCCGCATGAACTCAAGGAAGCTCATTTGATGGCGCGTATAAACATCTGCAATATGCTCGCTAAACATGAGGAAAACAATCCTTTTTGGAAGCGACTGATAGTTGGTGATGAGAAGTGGATTGTTTACAACAATGTGGTGCACAAACGGTCTTGGTCCCGACGTGATGATTCGCCTCAAACGACATCGAAAG
>NW_017731395.1:2656903-2657879 GCF_001890085.2 Hipposideros armiger
GAAACATTTCCTTGATGTTGAGATTGGGAAATTTTTTTTACTTGGAAAATTACAGTTTGTTCTTTGGCCAAATAATTGTCAGGCAAAATCTCTTTATTCTGCTAATGTTTCCATGCACCAAAAACAACTGCCTTATTGTGGGCTGATGGCAACTAGGTCATCCCATTTACACAGTTTTTGAAAATGTACTATCTCTTGTATGAGAAAAGCTTGTCACACTAAAATCCACGATTCAGTTTTAAAATTGCTGTAAGAATAATGCATTTATCAAATTACCACAATCTCAGAAAGATCATGTGCAATTTACAGCCATTCATTTACAGCGATTCATTCATTCATTCAAGAAACAGCATCTTTTGTCTTGAGCATGGAGATAAAAAGCAAATAAACCTTCTAAGAGCTTAGTTTGTACACATAACCTCGGTTGAATGCTGTAGAAAACACAGCCATGAAAAAGATATTATTTCTCCTCCTTATTGGTATAAAAAGTACCTGACTCAACTCACAAATGACTCATACAACCCAACAGGAGAGCAGCAATATGAATTTCCGGCCCCTGCAGAGACCCAATATCTCTTTATGGCACAATTCAAAACATCCAGGACGAGAAAGACCTGGAGAAATGCGTTCTTTATAGAAGATATTTGTGTTTATGACAGTTTAGCCATTTCTCCATGCCCCCAACTGGGGAGTTTCCATTAAGAAGAGGGAAAGAATTTCATCAGGCATCTCCCATTATCACAAGAACACATTTTCTAAAAAAGCCATGGTACAAACAGAGGTTAAAGGGAGGTGAAACAAAACTATTACTCGGGCCGGTTAAAGATGTTTTTGAAGGTTGGCCTAGAGTCCTAAGTTTATTCCTAACACTACAAGAAAATGCATTCTAAACTCTAATCATCTTAAAAATGGAAGACATTAAAAAGGAGAGAAAACACCGTGCAAACTGCACTACCCTTGTGGTTATTTCTATGCA
>NW_017731395.1:2658989-2660053 GCF_001890085.2 Hipposideros armiger
CCTCATTTATTAAATAAGCAGCCAACAATCTAATCTCCAAAAAACAATTCTTTAAATGACACTGTCATCAACTGCCTGTGTCTTTTATTTTGCTTAAATCCAAGTCAACAAAATTAATCAGAAAATTAAGAAAATGGCATAAACATTCATTGCCTTTATAAAACCAGAGATGCAGATTCCCCCTCTAGGTAGTCTTAAAATCTTTGCGAGGAAAAGACGAAAATAATGAATTAAGAACGACTGAAGTTTCCGGGTTGGCCCCACCCCACAAATCTGAGGCAGATGGTCCCATGGATCATGCTGTGAGGAACACGGAGCTTCAAGGATCACCTTCAATGCCAACCTGATCTGATCCTAGATTTCCTTTTTACTTTGCTGGACATCACTTTCTTTCTTTCTTTCTTTCTTTCTTTCTTTCTTTCTTTCACTCCAATTAGATTTTCCACTCACTGGCGGGCAGTCGTAGTCAAAATGTAATCAATTCAATATGCAATCAATGTTAATCGACTCATGAGACTATTTTACATTGTTTGTTTCCTACTAGGTCTTCAAAATGCAACGTGTATTTTCCACTCAGAGCACATCTCAGTTTGGGACAGCCACACTTCACTGACTGGTGGCTACAGTATGGGACAGCGCAGGTCCACGACGCTGTAAGTCTCTGGGTGCCTGGGCGGGATGCTCACTGTGACCCCTAAGGAGTTGTGTGATCTGGTGCAATTTATTTAATCTCGTACTGCCTCAGCTTCATCTTTAGCAAAATGGAGTTCATAACCATATCTACATCATATTGTTGTGAGAATTAATATATGCAAAGCACTGGGAACAATGATACCCTGAATGTCTGTTAAAATTATCATTCTCCAAATACAACATACTCATTGCTCATGCTTACTCTCTGCTGTTGTCTATCCCACATTCGTCACCTAAACATATTCCCATTTGTCTCTACCTATCCAAATTCAACTTCTCCTCCAGGACTCAGAGTAATCCTCTGAAGTTTACTTGGATCCACCAACGACCTTACTTTCTTGTCATATGACATCGTTTGCTTGTATTTTTTG
>NW_017731395.1:2664201-2667375 GCF_001890085.2 Hipposideros armiger
AAAAAAAAACAAGTTGGGAATGACTGAGCCCTGTAGGAGAATGTCTTTAAACTTTTTGCTTACACACACCCCAAAGAGTTTTTCAGCAGTATGTATCCCTTAATCAAAAGATGTAATTTCTGATCTACTGTAAACTGAGACATTTTAATATAAATGTATATCATCCTTTTAAATTTATTCAGTGGATTCTAAATACTATAGGGAAATGGTACCCACCAACATCTGTTAAAAATATGATCTTCTCTAAGAGTAATTTTATAAGTCCTTATTTCTCCTTGAGTTATTTCCATTACATTTCCTCCACAGACTTCTATTCTAACATAATATAGATTTTAATTAATAGTCCAAAAGTTTCTGTGCAAAAGGGATATGAATTAAGAAAACATAGTTTTTCTGTAATCATAAGGCTCTAAGTATTAAAATTTGTCTTCTTACTTGACTTACTGCAATTATTGTTAGAAGCAGACAACTGAGGAAAAACAACACATACATATCACAAATTTTGATAATTATTAAAATAGCAAAGATTATCTGGAAATCTTGATAAGATGAATGAGGGAGTTTACAGCACATTACAGGAAAAGTTTTTTTAACACCTTGCAACAACTTACTATAATAATAATATTCAAAATGTGTGCAAGGTAAGACTTTCCTTAGTAAAGTGGGAGAAGGAGGCGGGATAAAGTAGGTACTCTCATAGGCATATCTAAAACTTACTTAAAACTATCTGTTCCCAAATAATCCTTCACAAATTTCCATGTAATCCCAAGGGACTCTTACTGCCATCTGAAGACACTGCTACTGCATAAAATCTAAACTCCCCTAAAACCTTTCCAGCTTCACCCCTGAGCATCACCACTCTCCCACCACAATTGACCATTTGCAGTTTTCTGAATCCCATGCTGTTTTACATCCTTTACCTGACCATTTTCTCTCCACCTGATGGACATCTATTAAACCATGAAGACTTGGTGAAAAGGACAGTTCCTCTATGAAAGGCTTTCCTGAGTCCCTTATATAGAATGAACCAACAATCCTTCATTCTCCGACTAGCATGAGCCAGATCACAGCATAACATCTCTAATATTCCTATTACATACTTATCTCCTTTATTGGCTCCAAGCTCCTTGAAGATAGCGACCTATTTTATGTACCTTTAAGACTACTTCGTGCTTGAAACGTAGTTGTTGCCCAATAAATATTAGTTGAATGAAGGAAATGAAAGTCTCAATTTCCTCAGTCTCAATTTCCTCGCTGATAAAATTTTATCTGTGAGATCCTCGTCTAGCCTTAAATAGCTAATGAAATCCAGTAACTCTATAAATTTTCTGAAATTCCTGTAAATGTTCTTCTTTCAGATTACTTTTCTCTCCCCAGTATGATCTCGAACAAGAGAAAGCCCCTTCACTAAGTATAAAAAATGTGAATTTTATACCCTTTGTAATATACCACAATGCAAAGTGATTCCATGATTTTAGGTTATCCTAAAAAGCACACTTTTCTCAGTTATTGTATAAAAACATGACTTTAATTGATGACTTCAAGGTAATTCCCTTTATGCTTTATCTTCTATCTTTCGGGTAAGAGGCAAGAAGGAAAGCTGTATTACCTTTATAGTATGTCAACAAAAAATTATTTTACTATTAGGTAAATTAAGAGATCCAAAATACTATGATATTCAAATTACTTCCAAATATTCTGATTCTCCCTCTCTGTATCTGTATTTCCTCTATTTTTCGCCCAACTCAACTATAAATATCAGGAAGCTCTGGTCTAGAAATCCAGTCTCACTGGGTATGCCACTGGAGCTTAAGTGGCGACCTATACTACCAGCCATCTCTGAAATTTCAATTCACGAGACAAAATTTTATACCTGAAATTGACAGCATTTGACTGAGTAGAAACAATTATGATTAGTTATCACCGACGTAAACATTGAGGAACAGTAGGTTTCAAGATCTCTCTTACTAGAAAACAGTCTCATTTTGTAGCTGAAAATTAACATAAAGTCATACTATAATATTCTCTGAAAATTCAAATATAGAAGAGAGTAATATGAGTTCTGGGTGTCCAGGTGCCAGGTATCTCTAAGTCTATGGCAGCTGCCCATGTTAAAATATAAGAAATATTAAAGCAACTAATAAGCCTTAAAAATGATCCCTTACCTAGGACAAATAATTCAACAAGTAATTGAGGTTTATTTCTTTTTCCTTTTTCTTTTTTTTGTTTTTGGTTTTACATATCCCCTAGAAATGAGCTGGGATAAGAAATTAAAACTATATAAGCTAGGAAAATAAAATGATCTCATGATTTCTCCTTCCCAATAAATCGATCATTTATAACACGAATAAATAAAGTGAAGAAAAATAAACTGAAACATCACCAGCAGTTTAAGGCAGGTCCTATTTACCTGCTCTGTTAACCTCATTTTTCCTCTATATATGTCACCCTCACAAAAGTTTAGGTTCGGGTTTTCTTTAATGAACAGCTTTTTACAAAACCTGGTGTTTTGTAAAAGATGTCCAGAGTGCTTACCGAAATCCACGGACCTAATCATTCCAAGAGTCCAACTAAACTATCTACAGTAGGATAAGCTATTTTTCTGATTTTTATTTGTAAATTAAAGCAGCATTTTAACTGGAAAATATAGGTTTGGCAAAAGGGCTCGCTGGTTAAGAGGTATTTTTCCCTCCATTTATTTTCTACTTGACTTGATGGCAGCCACAATAATACCAACATATATAAACCCAAGAATTTGATTTAAAAGGGTAATAAATGAAATATGCTACATAAGCATATTGCAAATTATCTAGATGTCTGGGAGTGATTATATCTCCAACTGCCTGGATTGAGTTCATATCCTAAGGCTGCCCTTCACTGTGTAACCTTGGACAAGTGTTCACTCTGTATATGCCTAAACTGTAGCACCTATAACTGAGCCATACCATGTGGTAGCCACTAGTCACATCTGGCTATTTAAATTTAAATGAATTAATTAAAGTTAAGTAGAACTAAAATTTCAGTTCCTTAGTAGCACTTGTCACATTTTGAGGACTCAAAAGCTGAGGTGGCCAGAGACTACCACATATTGGACAAGATGATATGATTGAGGGTAACGAATAAGATCAAGGGGGTAGGAGTGACTATTTTAGGTTAGATGGTCAGAAAAGGCCT
>NW_017731395.1:2674040-2686894 GCF_001890085.2 Hipposideros armiger
TTCAGCATCTTAGCTGTGGAGGGCAGTGTCACTGGCCCTCATATGTGGGATCCGAACCGGGGCCCTCTGGCATCCCAAGCGAGTTCTTAACCATTGCGCCACTCGGCCGGCCCAGAAAAAGGAATTATTTTAATGTTAGCACAAAGTACTACAGACACTCGCATACTTCCCAAAGAAACCTAAAGTGGTTGTCCACTTTGTATGACAGAAAATGAAATGGCAACAAATTGAAGGCAATAGATGAAGTCCAGAGCATTCATTTCTGTCAGGGCTATGTACACACTTAGTCCTGATAATAAAACAACTATAACTTAGTGCCCCAGCTCCTACTCCATTAATTCCCATTTCTAGAGTATAATTAATTTCCCAAAATAGGATAGATAAAGCCTACATTATCAGGTTAACAGGACTCAGTTCTTCACCTATAAAATACATGGTTGGATTAGATATGCTACAAGGTTCCCTAAGTATCAGAAACCTGTAATTCTATAATTAAAGCTTACAGAAAAGGCAAGTGCTCCCATTTTCCATGTGGAAAAAAAATGCATGGCTCCCTCAGATCATCCAGTCCTGATAATTAACCCCGAAAATATACCAAACTAGAATAAAATTTAAATTTAGATTCGTAGCTTTACAGGGTGAATGAATAGAGAACACATGACACTTTTTGGAAGGATAGAGTGTCATTCCTTGAAATCCAGTCAAGTTCCTTTTCGGGTGAGTGTATTTTTGTGGCAGTAACTGCTCCTGGCTGATTCAGCCGGCCTTTGTTCTGCCCTGAGGCATTCATATGTCTCTTGTGTGGCAGCCATTGAATTTCATTACTGCTCAGTTTCAAGGGTGACATTTCTGACTTCCTTCCAAGTGGCATGGAAAAGGCTCTTTCATGAATGTTTTTTAAGGACTTTAGATACTCTTCACAGAAATTACAGCACATTCATGAACTGAACTCTTCCCCCAGGAAGTTGTAGAACTGCGGGGCAGGGGAGGGGGGTCCCTCTGGAGTTCTGCTGCCATGGTTTCTGTGGAGTGTGGGAGGATTGTGTTAGACAGTGAATATCACACAGTCCGTAAGAAAGCACATTGCAGAAAATGTACAGGCTTTTCATATCCCAGCATAGTCTCTCTCTCTCTCTCTCTCTCTCTCTCTCTCTCTCTCTCTCTCTCTCTCTCTCTTCCCCCCCCCTCAGTATGAGTTCAGGAGCTAGGAAAAGCCATGTGACCAATATAATCACAGTAGGGTACCAATGTGAACTCTGTCCAGCATCCNAACAAATAAGTGTGTTTGAAGCATAAAAAATCAGGGGAGAGGAGTGTGAGGTGCAAAAAGGGGCAGGAGGCAGGGTCTCGAGGGTCTTGTAAAGCAGGTAAGAACCATTAAGTGCTAACTGAAAGATAGAAAGGGTGGAAAAAGGGTGGAAAAGAGGGAACGTTATGATCTAACCTGTCTTTAAAAGTTCACTGACTGCTTTTGGGAGCAAGTTACAGGAAACCAGGAGTGGAGGCAGGAAGACAGATTAGAGGACTGCTGCCACCGCCCAAGTGAGAGAAGGTGGTGCCTGCCCCAGGGGAGTGGCCGTAGGCTGGAGAAAATGCATTCTTTTTCTCTACACCCCCTGTCCACAGTCCTGTATCTATACCCTTCACAACCTGGCTCCTTGAAATACTCAGCTTCATTTTTTAACCCCTCAATATCCTGTATATGTGCTTTCTACCCCCCACCATTCCACCGGAAGTGTCCTCAGGTCCCAGTGACCTCCACCTTCCCCAAGCCAATGCGCACTTTTCTGTCCTTCCTGCTGCATGTGCACGCTCCCCACTCGTCCCTTTCATCCAATTCTCTCCTCCCTCAGCTGCTGGGACTCTCCTCTCACCTGGTTTTCCTTTCCATCTGTTCCTCTTTCTCAATATTCCGATTAATTGCTATTTGACTCTTAAACCTCAGTACTCAGTTTATTTTACTATACAGTCACGAACCCCATGATGACTTTTGGGTCAATGAGGGGCTGCATATACGATGGTGGTCCTATAAGATTACAACAAAGCTGAAAAATTCCTATTGCCTGGTGACGTCGTGTCTGTCTTAATGTCACAGCACATCACATGACTCACGAGTTTGTGGTGGTGCTGGTGTAAACACACCTACTTAGCTACCAACCGTATAAAAGTATGGCACCTACAATTACAGTAGCAGGCTAAACCACCTGGGTTTGTTGAAGTACATTCTATGATGTCCGCACACGATGCAATCCTCTAACCACGCGTTTCTCAGCTGTTATGTGGCACGGGACTACGCATAATCCTTGAAGCTGATCTGACACAGTTTGCTGATAACTCTGAAATGAACAGCTCTGGCCCATCTCCTTACTTAGTGTAAGAATCTCTATATCTAGTTCCACTGGGCCCCTCACTTGGGCATACCACAGACATTTAAAATGCAAAAGGTCCAAAACTCACCTCCTTCGTTCTCTCACTATTGGAATAGTCTCTCAACCAATTTCCCCGCTTCCTATCTCCCCTGCACGCTGCTGCCAAAGCACGTAACAGCCATTCAGGAACTTGGTTGACTACACTGAGTTGAAATCTGCCCATGTCATTTCTCTGCTTAAAGCCTTTCAGTGGCATCCCACTACGTGTGCAAGGCTTTTAGGCCCTTCTCCCCCACTTTCCCTCACAGTCTCCTCTCTGGCCATTCAGTTGTTCTTAGTTCTCTAAATATCAAGCCATTTCAGGCCTCCCATCCTCCACATGTTATTACAGCTCCTTTCTTCATTTAACTAGCACTTCACAGGCAGGCTTAAGTATTACCACTTCAAGGGAGTGTCCCCTTAGCGCCTCATACAAATTTATATGTATGTAATGTGTACATCGCTCAATCACACTGTATGGTGGCTTCGCCAGCCCCCCGTCCCCCCAAAAAAAATTCTAAGCTCCTGGAGGATAAAGACCACCAACCTTATAGGATTGGTAGCACTAGAGTAAATAGTCATAGACAGTTTGGAAATCTTCGGAATTTAAAAAACAGAGGGAAGCTTATGTAGTGGGACTTTTATCACCATTCCAGCATAGCCCAGAGTGGCAGCACTGTACTACAAAAGCAAAATGTGCTTCACGTTGGAAATACGAAGAAAACACACACAAAATGCACATACTTTCAATCGGAAAGATGTAGGAAATTCTGAGGAGCTGTGCAGTAGCTAATAAACCAGACTCTGGATTTTACACTACGGTGGGCAAGGGCTGAACACTCTTTGATGATAATAACAGGTGGAAGGCTTCTCATCTCAATGAAGCCAACGAGCGTCTCAGGGCCATGTTTCTGTAATTTACATGTAAATCACACGCTATTAACGTAACGCGTGATCAACATGTACAAGTAATTTTAGTTCCCGATGTAGCTTCTTCGTCTCTTCTGACAAGTTATTTCCCTTATTTAGGAGACGCCTACCCACCACCTTTGGAAGTCACTCACTTGTCAATCAGTTATTGATTCCCTAAATCTGAAAGGGAGACAGGGGATGGAAGAAGGGAGAAGTGTGGGCGATTGATAAACACTTTCGGAAGAGGCGATGGCAGAAAGCCACAGTCTCGGGGACGGCGAGCGGGGGCCAGGGCAACACCGGGGTGGCGCGCCTACAGCTGGCAAGGAATGGGGAGGCCATCTGGACGAGGGGACACCCGGTCGGAAGGAGGAAGGGGAGGCGGAGAGGGGGCTCGGAGAGACAGCTAGGGAGGGGGGTGGGGAAGTGGGACAGGCAGATACGAGAGGAAACAGGACGCAGTTTTTGGCCACCGATGTGTTTGGGAGAAAGCTGGGGCGAGGAGACAACGCCGACGCTGCCAGCACGGATGGAGCTTTCTGAACAGGATCGCAGGGGGGTCATTGGGAGAAGAGAGAAGGTGCAGGGGTGGGGGTGGGGGGGAACTAGGAGCCCCCAGGACAGAAGCGGCGGAGCGGGCAGGAGAGCCGCGCTCGCGGAGCAGAGGCCGCGGGAGGCGCCGGGGAAGGGCACGGGGCGGCGCGGGGCACTTACTGGGGTCTCTCCGCAGGGCGCCGCTGGGGGTCTCCTGCCGCAGACGAGGGAAGAGGAAGTCCCGGGAGGCCTGGAGGTCCTGGAAGGAGCAGAACTGGACAATGGAGCAGGCCATGGCTCCGAGGCACCCGGCTCGGGCGCTCGCCTTACCTGACCACGCCCTGCCCCCTGCCACCCCGCGGCGGCCCCCGCCGAGCCCCAACAGCTTTATCCCGGCAGGGGCGGGGCTACCAAGCCGGAAGCTGTCAGCGCACGCAGGTCCTCCGCCCCGGAGCCACGGCGCATGCGCAGCACGGCCCAGGTGCCCGGGCCGCGGAGGGCCGAGTCACGTGACCGCCGGCCGGCCTGGGCTCCAGCGTCAACGTGGAGGCTGGGGACCGGCGTTACCCCGGCGCCCGCGCCTCCACCGGGAAGGAAGCGTTTTATTCCTTCTGGCTTTTAGCCAGACATGATCCAGTTGGGTGTTGTCCTCGCCAGCCTTTGAGTCATCTCACCGATCTTGTTGATGCCCTGCTGTTGGCACGAACCTGATGGTTCACAGAGAATCATCCCTCTGAAACTAGTGGCAGGCCGGCGGGAGACAGCATCATGCAAGTGTCGGAGTTGGAAAAGATTCATTTCCTTTCCGGAAATCAGCTCCGTCAAGGCTAGCTTTAAATGCTCCCTCTATAGATTCCCAGAGGGGTTTGCACGCCTAATAGAGGAGGTATTCTGCTGTGTTATACACTCTTACGCTGTCGACATCCGTTTGCTTTCTCATCCATTCATCCATCCACCCATTCGACACATATTTGTTGCTCGTCTTTTCTCTCCCAGACACGTTAAGCGTGGAGTATAAAGCAAAGAACCAAAGAGACTACATTTTAGCTCTCACTCCAGTAGCTGGCACAGGTAGTAAGCAATTAATTAACGCAACCATCTAACTGAAATTGTGATAATGCTAAGGAAGGCAATGCAAAGTGCTATGACATAACAGGCGACCTTACCTCGTTTTTTGTGTGTTTTGTTTTATTGGGTGGGGATGGATGCTTGTCAGGATCAGGTACAGACTTGGTTGTAAACTGGGATATGGGGTCTCATTTAATACCACTTTATATCCATAGTATCCAGCATACGACCAGGCACATAGTGCTTCATAAATATTTGCTGGAGGAATAAATAGAATGGAATGTGTATATAAAGTATATAGAATAACTGATTTCTTTTGCAAAGTATATTTTTAAAAACACAATTCTATACATTGTCCAATTGGATAGTCACAATGTCATCTAAAAAGTTATCTCAATTTTTTAATGAGGAAATTTATCTAAGGGCCTCCTCTGGGAAGAGTCCTGAAATTCATTTAAATTATCTAAAAAATAAAACAGAAAAAGGAAATTTTTTTTATTTTTTTTTAAGATTTTTATTGGGGAATTGGGGGGATGGGAACAGTGCTGGGGAATTGGGGGAAGGGGAACAGACAAGTTGCTGTCGNCTGAAGCAGACTAATTCGAACTGTCTAGAATAATTGGTATCATCAGCGTAAACCCTTGTTCTTACCTTTATTTAGATATATGTTGTAACTGGCCGGTTAGCTCAGTTGGTTAGAGCGTGGTGCTAATAGATATATGTTTTCCCTGAATGAATAAAACCAATGACTTCAGAATAAAAAATGTAACTACAACTCGCTCTGCAAAGAATTTTTTCCCTGAAGAGAGATTAGATTATACCCATATAAAAACCTGTTTAGTCTCTCACTTGATAAATGATATAGTCATTGAAGCCTTCAAGCCATTGAGAAAACACATTTTAATTGAACCATCAAAAAATTACAGATGTCTTTTATAGGAATATTTCCAATGAATGTATTAGTCTACCAACAAAAGCTTAAGTAAGACATTCGGCTTCGACTTTCCATAGCTCTATTTCATTCCAAAAATACATTATTTTGATTTGCTTCCGCACAGTCTGTCCTCATAAACTGAGTATATGTTTTTCATTTAACAAGAACCTGGAGCTAGAAAGGAAATTGAATTCTAGAAGTGGGCAATTAATTTGACAGTATTTGCTTTTTCCAATATGAGTATGTCAAGATCAAAAACTAAATGAGAAACTGAAATCATTAAATGTTAGGAAAGGGAAAACTTAATCTCCATGGTCTAATAAAAGATCATATTAGCACAGAAGCAAATTCATTTCAGTTCTTTCGAGACAAGAAAAAAAGAGATAATGTACTTGTTTCTATAAAGAGGAAGAACCTCTGGAAGCTATGACTTGTAAGTGATTCAGGGGGCTCGACAACATGTGGTTGGGTCTTCTTGGCCATGACAAGAAAAGCATCACTACAAGGTAAAAAAAAAAAAAAAGACTAAATAATAGAGAAACTGCTCCTTAATTTCCTATGCCGCAGACTTATTAGTCTTTTTCTATTTCTGGGAAAATGCAGATAAGAAAATAAAGTTCATATTAGCACACTCATTTCAGCACATTAAAAAAATGTATTATAGCAATCTAAAATGAAGAGGCCATCCCATTTTCAACAAGCATGGGTTTAGTTC
Organism: Hipposideros armiger; assembly: GCF_001890085.2. Lineage (NCBI taxonomy): Eukaryota > Metazoa > Chordata > Mammalia > Chiroptera > Hipposideridae > Hipposideros > Hipposideros armiger. The sequence goes on from NW_017731395.1 coordinate 2,680,612, forward strand.
TTTCCAATCACTATGATTAAATCAAACTAGATCTTTAAGGTCCCTCTCAGTTCTAGAATTCTAATGATTCCTGATTTCAGTAAGTGACCTTGTATATCGCATAAGAAAATGTTCTGATAATCAATTCACAAAATGATGGCACTGAAAACAACTTAAAGCAGAACTAGAATGTGTCCTCCTGCTGTAAAACGTTTATTAAAGTAAACATGCTCCTCCTTTGACCCCAAACCTAAGAAAACTTTAGACCCACCTTCACAAATGCAACAACCAAAAAATCTATAGACTTCAAGAAGTTTAATATGCCTTATTCCTGATACTCCTTTCTATTCATTTGATCTTGACAAAGGAAGTCACTAAGGGCAATAACATATTATGTATATTGGAAAGAACTTAACATCTTTTGTAATTGTTTCCTACAACTTCATACTTACATTATGATTTATTATATCCAAAACAGCAGAAAAAGACAAGCATGGCTAATAAGGCGAGGGGAGGATGTGCCACTAGGAAGTGTGGGTGAAGATAAGTAAATACTGTTAGGTTAAGNGAAAGCACATTGCAGAAAATGTACAGGCTTTTCATATCCCAGCATAGTCTCTCTCTCTCTCTCTCTCTCTCTCTCTCTCTCTCTCTCTCTCTCTCCCCCCCTTCCCCCCCCCTCAGTATGAGTTCAGGAGCTAGGAAAAGCCATGTGACCAATATAATCACAGTAGGGTACCAATGTGAACTCTGTCCAGCATCCATTATGGGGAGTTCCAGCACTGATAACTGTTGTGAAGAGAAAGATGCTTATTGAGCATCATTAGCTGCAGGTCCTTGCCCACCTTTAACAGCAGCCTGAGGCTGAAGGTGTTGAGATGCAGGATGAACAGGAAAGTGTGAAAGAAAGAGCAATGGACTTGGAGCCAGGAGACCTGAGGTCTGTCTCAGCTAGGCCACAAATAAGTCACACGAACTCGAGCAATTCAAGTCACCTTCCCGGGCCTTAGTTTCTTGATCTAGAAAATGAAGAGACTGGACTCTGAAGTCCATCTCAGGGATGTGTAGGTTTTGGTAAGAAGCTGAGAAGAAAAAGGTCTGGGAGTTGAGGTTGCTCCAAAGGAGTAGTCTATGTAGTCTGTTTTCTGGGTGCTCATGAGGTACCAGGAATGGCTGAAAGCCCTATGAACATATATGCAAATAAGACCCAATACTGGAAGAGGTGATGAGTTACCAAGACACAAACAGGTAAGAATTTCACAGGGGCACAGAGAAGAGACAAATACCAGTCTTGGGATTCAGAAAAGGCTTTTTGGAGGTAACATCTGAGCTGACTCCTGAAAGCATCGTAGATTTTTAGCTGGCTGATGATGGTAGAAGGGGGAGGGGAGAAAGTAACCCAGGCAAAAGAAACATCACACAATGCTTGCGCATAGCAATAACTCGTGTGTACAGAGAAACACAAGCAGCTATTTCTAGAATGTAAAATGTGACACAGTGGTCGGGGGTGAGTCCAGAGACACGGCCTGAGTGATTTTAAACTTCCTCATATTCCATCTCCTCCAGAAATGAAGGACCCATTCCCATTTCTTAGTTTGCATAAAGGTGAGAAAAATCTCCTTTTTTGTTCATTTTCTGCATTCATACCACTGTCCACAGCTAGCTTGCAGTCTAAAGGGCTGCAGCGAGGGGACAAGGTTTCAGCAGATTGGGGGTGTTGATTCCGCCCAGCTCCACATGACATGCTTGACAATTTCCACGCGAGGCTAGATTTGTGTTGAATGTTGGCTTTCTGTTCCTGCTCGGCAACACTGTCACAAATGAATAGATTGGGAGCTTTGCTTTACGTGTTCAGAGGAGTATTTCCTTTCGCTGGCCCTCTAATTTCTGCTGTTTACATTGGCATTAGCTAATCAAGTGTTTCATGCATCTCAATGTGGTTTCTTTCCAGTAGGTAGTAGTCAAGGATAATAGTCCTGCTAGCAGCCACTGCCTTAATTTATGTTTGACACTTGCATTTTTTAATCTTTTTACAAATACGTTTCTTCCCACGGTCCTAATTAGTGGAATCCTTTGTTTGTGGCCACACTCCATTCTTTTCCTTCTTGCACCGATAGGCACCTGGAAGGTTAGACCATTCAGGACTATAGACCTGCACAGAGGTTTGCTGGAACATTCTAAAGTAGTTAACTACTGAGCTATGTGACTCTTCTCTATCCAGAAGTTTTTTAAATCCTTCAAAACTCAGCTCAAATATTACCTCCTTGAAGAAGGACCTGACTTCTCCAGGCAAAATTAGGCACTTTGGATCGATCACATAGCTTTTTACTATGTATAAATTTTTAAACTTAGCACCTTGTGTTATGGTTTATGTTTGCATATCTGTCTCCCCCACTAGGTGGTGATGTCCTCAAGGGCAGAGATTATGACCTGGTTACCTTAGTGACATTTATTCTTTCATTCATTCAATACATTTTTTAAAAACCTACTACGTACCAGGAGCTACACATATACAGGACTCATACCCAATACACAAAAGAAACATATCTGTATGAATAGATAAATGACACACAGAGATAAATAGGCAATTCTAACTCCATTTTGAAAGTGCGATGTTGGGAACAGAACAAGGGAGCTCATAAGAAGGGCACGTCACTTCCTGGAGGGCTTCCTGGAGGAAATATCATCAGAAGCTGAAATTAGGAGGACTGAGTAGATGTTAGTCAGATATAACCCAAATGGAGGGTAGAATGGGACCAGGAAGGGCAAAGCATTCTCAGACATAGAGAAAACAGCTCGAAAGCTCAGAGATGAGAGGACATAGTGTATTCAGACAGTTGAATACCCTTCAGCCTGTCTAGAGCTCAAAGAAAAGTGTTAAGATGAGGCTGAAGAGGAAAGGAGAGGCAGTCACAAAACGACTCAAGGGCAGGTACGATGGCTTATTCATCTTGTTTCTTTCTCCGGTGCCTAGCAAAGTACTTGACAAACAGGTAGCTGGCTAACAAATGTTTGTGGAAGGGAGGAAAGAAGAAAAGAGGGATGTATATAAATGACATGAAATGCAGATTCTGCCTATCCTCAGGGCCATGGGACAGACAAGACATCGCTGTCAAATTAGGTAAATCCAGGGGCCAGCTGAGTGGCTCAGTTAGTTAAGAGCAAGAACTCTGAGCAACAGGGTTGCCAAGCTGAGCTGCCTCTGAGCTGCCAACAGGTGGCAGGATGGCTCAGCTGGTGAGAGCACGTGCTCCTAACAACAAGGTTGCCTGTTCGACTCCCGCATGGGATGGTGGGCTATGCCCACCTGCTACTAACATTGAACATGGCACCTTGAGCTGAGTGGCCGCGAGCTGTTGACAGGTGGCTGGATGGCGACTCAATTTGAAGCTGAGCTAGCTGCACCTTCCACAACTAAGACTGAAGGACAACAACTTGGCTGTTCCCCTTCCCCAATAAAAAATATAAAATAGGTAAATTCAAACAGTTCCCATTTGATTAAATACCAGAAGAGACTGGTACAGGCAAATATGCTGAGGTCTGGAGAGACTGCTGCGATCAGGTGTTGTCAGGGAAACCAACATCAAGGAGATGGGACCTGAACTTTGTCTGTAGGAGGAGTACTGTTCAACTAGGAAGAAAAGGAAAAGGGCGTTCTGAGTTTTACCGCACAGAGGTGAGAGCATGGAAAGGCAAGGTGAAGGAGAAAGCAAATCCCTTCTAAACTTTCCATGGTTCCTTTTCTTATCCACTTCTGTTTAATTAAGAACTGTTTCGAGGACATCAAAGTTTTGGCTGAAAGTCAAAGGAGTCTGTCTAGGAAGGTCTATTCATAGAATTCGAGCCCAAGAGACTCAGGTTCATATATTTAAACTGAATTGAATAGACAGCTGACCCTTGAACAAGGCAGGCATTAGGGACACCGACCCCCACACAGCCAAAAATCCAAGTATAAACGTTTATTGTCCAAAAGCTTAACTACTAATAGCCTACTGTTGACTGGAAGTCCTACCAATGACATAAACAGTCAATTAACACATATTTTGTCTGTTACTTGTATTTTGTACCGTATTCTTATAATAACATAAGCTAGAGAAAAAGAAAACATTAAGAAAATCATAAGGAAGAGAAAATACATTTATAGTATTTATTGAAAAAAACCCACATATAAGTAAGTGGACCCATGTAGTTCAAGTCCACATTGTTCAAGGATCAACTGTACATTTTAGTGTGGATGAGTGGTCTCAAAAAAAAAGTGTGCTGATGCACAAAATGTGCTCAGTGTCAACTGTTCAGTTAAAATAAGTAGCGTTTTTCAAACAGGATCATTTTTTGCTTTACAAAAGCAACCAGCACCTTACATCACACAGGTACCTGAACGCTACAAATTAGGATTTACCCTTCCCGTCCCCCCGACACCAGTTATTAAATATTTAGCACCACGCCACTGACTGCGATCAAGGTAATTAAGAGAAATATAGATGTTTAACTTATTGTGTTATCTTAATTTTCAAATCGGCTTTCATGAGCACCTGACATTTGTTTTTATCTGAAATGGATCCTGTTCTGTACATTTCTTAACTCCTGGTCAAATGTTTGCAAGACGGTGCAGTCTGGCTAGAGGAAGGCCTTTCTCTAAGTCAGAGCACCTCAAGCTTGAGTTCCACCATCACTATTTTAATGGTACAATCAGTCAAGTTACTCGCGTCTCTCTAAACTCAATTTCATCACCTGTGACATGGGTATATTATCCTTACCTAATGGGTGTAAACCACTTAGCACAGATTCAACCTGACATATACTTCACTGAATCTTAGATGTCATTGCTTAAAAGATGTACCATTATTTAATATACTGCAAAGAAATAAGAAACATCACATTATCAGCTAAACTATAACGTAGCTTTTCTTGATCAACTATATCTCTATTTCAGAGGTATTAAAATGTGCGGAAATGTATCTTAGAATTAATGATATATGACAGTGAACTCTCAGGTATTTTTTACAATCGGAACACTTGGCAATGAGAAAGCTTCTCAACAGGTTCCATCTATTTGAAAATAGGTAGTTTGGGGGATTCTGTACTGAACCAATACGAAACAGATCCTGCTGGAATTATTTTCTTGCATTCCTATCTAATTATTGATATGATTTTCAGTTGTCTTTGTTGCTAAAGTTTTGAAACAATGTACACATTTTCTATTTTTAAAAAATGCAGACCGACAGACAGACCACTCTTTCCTGTGACGTTTGGACAAGTATTCTAAATGAATTAGTTTATTGATAATTATCCCCTGAATCTAGACTGTACTCTGACCTGCTAGTCGGCTTACATAAAATCACCGTGGTGATTATTACTCATGACTTATTTAATACTCACGCCCTTCCTCTTCCCCCGAGGGCTTTCTGAACTTAAAAACTTAAGGAAAAAAATTTCAAAAATTTCTGTGATAGTAACAATACATTCTTTGTTGCTAACAGAAAAACAAGCAACTCAGAACTAAATATTTGGTTCTTTTTTGCCAATTAGGTAATTTACATTTTACTGGGTAGAATAGCAATTTTGGAGATATGTCTACCTGCTGTTTAAAGGACAAAATTTAAATGTGACACTTAAGATGAATCATCAAGGATTATATAACTGCACATTCACTGAACTCAAAATACAAATGGTCAACAGATAATTTATGGTGACTTAGAGACTTAGCAATACAGATTCAAGCCACGGAGCCAAATGTACATGGCAAAAAAAAAAAAAGCAAGGAGGCAGTAAATACTGCTTTCTAAAAGATCGGCAGTCAAAGCAAACTGAAGCATTGAATCTATTTGGAAAGCCATTTATTATGAATAAATGTTGTGTTTGAAAAAAATAAAAGGTTGGATAATCATTTGTTAGAAGGACAATAAAACATGGCAGAATTTGAAAAACCAACACTATGACTTTTAAATTGTCCAGTAATGTCTTTCATATCTACCAATGTTTTTTGGTTTTGTTTTTTTTAGTTTCATGTGTATAGAACAATGCAATAGTTATCCTTTTCACCCCTCACACAGAAACAAGCCCCTCCCCAATCTATTGCCCTCCCACCCCCGATATTATATTTATCTATTGCAATTCCATTGACTCCATTCCCACCCTCTACTCCACATCCCATGACTATATGTATATATAATTGTAGTTGACATACAATATTATTCAACATCAGCTTCAGATATACAGTGCGGTGGTCAGGCCTCTACACCGTCTATGCAGTGGTCTCCCTAACAAGACATGAGTCCCACTGGCCTCCTAAAAAATATTTACA
>NW_017731395.1:2686969-2695991 GCF_001890085.2 Hipposideros armiger
CATCCATTCAGTTCCTTAGAATCCACGTATAAGTGAGATCATATGATATTTGTCTTTCTCTGACTGACTTATTTCACTTAACATAATGTTCTCTAGTTCCATCCATATCGTTGTAAATGGTACGATTTCCTTCTTCTTTATAGCTGAGTAATACTCCATTGTGTAAATGTACCAATGTTTTAATGTAGCTTAAAACTGTTCAATGAAACAGTTTTGCTATTATCACCAAATATGTAGAGAGTGATGATTTCTATAGAAAAGGAGTGAAAACAAGAAATGTTTCTTATTTACTTTATGCTTTAGGTAACTCGAGGAATCTCACACACCAAATGCCCCTTAACCTTTGAGATACAGAAAGGATTTGCCAGCCTTCATTTAATCAGAAAATAGACTCCTATTGTGTGGTAGTTATAGTTACTGTCAATTTTTATTTTTTCAATTTTATTTGTTTATTTTTCTCGTAAGCAGTGCTTGATTTATTCGCATTAAAAAGCAATAGTTTTCCATTTTAAAAATTACTATCATTAATGATGATACAAAATCAATATGGGTTTTACGTGTGAAAATGAGCCACCCACATTTTATTTACTTTAAATATGTGTAATCTTATCTTACTTTTTTTTTTTAAGATTTTTATTGTGGAATTGGGGGAAGGGGAACAGACAAGTTGCTGTCCTTATGTTCTTCAGTCTAGTTGTGGAGGACGTTGCTTCACTGGCCAAAGTTGGCACCATCCTTGCACTCTTCCCGGGCGAGGCAGATCAGTCACCGGCTTCTGGACGGCCGCTCACAGCGATTGCTGGCCACTCATGCTGGCTGCTGGTTACACACGGTAGCCCATGGCAACCCACTGCCACAGGGGCTGCAGCCTACGCCGTTGCCGGCGACTCATGGCAGCCCAGCTCCAGGTCGAGCTGTTGTTCAGCATCTTAGCTGCAGAGGGCAGTGTCACTGGCCCTCATATGTGGGATACGAACCGGGGCCCTTTGGCCTCCCAAGCCAGCTCTTAACCAACACGCCACTCGGTCGGCCCTCGTGTTACATTTTATTAACCAATTAAGCCACATACCATTAATCCTTTGGCAACCATTTGTATTCTATTTTCATTTGTCTATTCTGATCCTCCTCATCCCCCCCCCCGTCACCACCTCATCTTCACACACTAATTATATACCCTCTGTATGCATGACACTGTACTATATAGCCGACTTGGTAAAACTCAGTCACTCTAGCTAAATCGGATTCCCTAAAAACTCATGCTATGTTGAAGAACAATATTTTTTTTGTAAGGTTATGACATTAAGCTCTGTAAACCTGGCAAAACCCATTTTGAGATGATTTTTCCAAAAGAAATGAAAGTTCAAAAGTGCTGAGATGTTAAGCATTGAGTAAAACAAGGGAATAAATAATTCACTAATGTATTAATAAATATTTCAGGGCTGAATGGAGTCCTGGTTAATGCACGTTAATGTCTTAGTAAGTGAAACTCTGAATGTTTTATATGTTACAACTTCAACTATTTAGTATTACTGACCATGGATCTATGGATAAAATATTTAACCAAAGTCAGTAATGAATATGAAAAGAGCACTTTAAGGATGTTTTAATAAATGAACTCATTGATAGTGCAAAACATTCAAAGGCAAAGATATGTATTTATCATAGCCCTAAATCTGATTTCATTGTACTTATTCGGACTCTTCTCAACCTAAAATAGATTGTCAAGGTGAATTCTGAACACAAACATTAACAGGATCATTGCCATTTTACTAAACTGATAGCTTCTCTTTATGCGGTACAGATGTCCCTGAAATGTTGTATTCAGATGGACTTTTTAATTCAAACTTTATTTTTATTACTTTAGCCATTAGCGGTCCATTTTTAAAACTTTGTCACCCTCATGTAGGATGAAGACTTTTTTAGTACTGTTGACTGTAAAACTGTCCCTTTGGTCACTGCCCGTTACTGATCCTGCAGAGATGCTTACATTCAATGAGTAGGTTAAGTCTCACTAACTTTTAGATGCACGGCAGAATATAATTTCGGAAAATGTTTTACCACAGGGCACTTTTGACATTTTGGGCTCCATAAGCCTTTACTCTGGGGGCCTGTCCTGTCCTATCCACTGTATGATGTTCAGCAGTATCCAGGCTAGATGCCAGGAACCACCTTTACACACTAGATGCCAGGAACCACCGCTGCCCCCCCCCCCCCCACCAGAAATATCTCCTAACATTGCCACATGTCCCCTAGGGGACAAAATAACTCCTCTGTCAAGAACCACTTGTTTTACAGTAACATGTTTTCTAGAAGGAACTTATACTTAGGAGTCATAACATAGGAAAGTGTCCAAAATCCTTTATCTTACACAACAGAAAATGTTTGGTCATCTATAGTGATAATTCTTGTAAAATCGGCTTTATTGAAATACAACTTGCGTACATTAAGTTGCATAGATTCTAAGTGTCCAGTTTGATGAGTTTTAACAAATGTACACACCCATGTACCTTCAAGCCGTCAAGAATATTTCCATCACCCCAGAAAGTTCCTTCCCACTGCTTTGGTATCAATCCTGGCCTATACGAATCCAACCCCTGCCCACCGACTTCCATCATAAAAGGGTAGTTTGGGTCTGGCTGAGTGGCGCGTTGGTTAAGAGCTGGCTTGGGAGGCCAGAGGGCCCCAGTTTGGATCCCACATATGAGGGCCAGTGACACTGCCATCTACAGCTAAAATGCTGAACAACAGCTCTACCTGGAGCTGGGCTGCCGTGAAGCGACAGCGATGGCTAGGCTGCAGCCCCTGCTGCAGTGGGTTGCCATGGGCTACTGTGTGTGGCCAGCAGCCAGCATGAGCCGCCGTGAGCGGCCGTCCAGAGGCCTGCGACTGATCTGCCTCACCTGGGAAGAGCACAATGATGGTGCCAACTTGAGCCAGTGAAGCAACATCCTCCACAACTAGGATGAAGGACAAAAAAAGGACAGCAACTTGTCTGTTCCCCTTCCCCTAATTCCCCAGCGCTGTTCCCATCCCCCAATTCCCCAATAAAATCTTTTAAATAAATAAATAAATAAAAGGGTAGTTTGGCTGTTCTAGAATTTCATATAAATGGAATGAGAAAGTATGCACTCTCTTGTGGCTGACTTCTTTCATTCAGCCGAATTTCTGTGAGGTTTATCCATATTGTTGTGTAGATCAGAAATTTGTTCATTTTTATTTCTCAGTAGTATCCATTTGTTTGATTATACCATGATTTGTTTATTCATTCACCTGTTGATATACTTCTGATGGTTTCCAGTTTGAGGCTATTCCAAACAAAATTGTTTTGAACTTGCATGCACAAGCCTTTTCATAGACCTACATTTTTATATCTCTTGGGTAAATACCTGGAACTGGAATTGCTATAGCAGAAGATGAGTGTGTTACGACCGTTAGATAAATGGTTGCAGCATTTTACACACTCGCCAACAATGTCTGAGTTCAGTTGCTCCATAGCCTCACCAACACTTGTATGGTCAGTCATTTGAAATTTATTTTCATGGTTCTCCAGGGGTTTCTCATTGTAGTTTTAATTTGCTTTTTCCTGATAACTAATTATGTTGTTTTTTCCTGTGCATATTGGCCATTTATGTATCTTCTTTTGTTGAAGAGTCTTCTCGAGGCTTTTGCCCATTTTCTCATTGGGTTATTTTGTAGTTGTTGAGTTGTAAGCGTTCTTTATATACTGTGGATACAAGTCCTTTGTCACATGTGCATATGTATATGTACACACGCAAACATTATATGTATGCTTGTATATGTACATACATATATATATATATATATATATATATATATATATATATAGTGAATATGTAATCCAGGTCTTATAGATACTTTTTGTTTTTTTTTGAGAATTCTTGTAAGAGTTTATTTGAGCCAAACTGATGAAATATGCTGGAGAGCAAGATATCAAATGCTCCCTAGATACTTTTTATAACAGAACCATTATGAAGATTGCATTAGAAGACCTCATTGTTTTAAATAAACTCTTATGAGATTATTTTTACAAAACAACCACTTAACCACAAGTTTATTCTATTTTCATATGGTTGGTTTGCCTATGGGGAGGTTGTATAATCCTAAACTATAATACTACACATAAAAAGCACTCATTCTTTAGCACAACTACTAACAACCCTGTAAGTTATCAAACATTTTGAAAGCAATGTTTACTTTATCAAATGGCCTGAGTTTTTTCTCCTGAAAAGGTGTGCATGTATATGTAAACTACCTCAATACACTGATATGAAGGTGGTGGAGAGGAGCGATATCAGCAAATGCACTGTAAATCTTTGCACTATTTTTCACACAACATATAGGATTTGAATACAGTTCCTTTGGCTGGAGAAAACACTTATATCAAAAGGTGATGAAGGAATTAGGACTGCCATTGGAATCATGGAAATTTAGAGCTCGAAAGAAAGCTAGAGACCATTTCCTCCAACATTTTCCTTTCACAGTTGAATGAATGGGGACAGGATAATGGGATGATTTTAGAACTAGAGCTACATGGAGATATTGTTAAGCAAGGCATGCATGGTTAGTATGACACACACACACACACACACACAATGCTATGTATAGATTATACTGTTGTACTTGTTATTGATTTATTTTATTGGATTATCCTAACATCAAATGTTTTTGGTGTCTAATTCTGACTCCTATTCAGGGTGGACAGGGTTCTCACGTGTTTTGTACTTTGGGGCCATTATCTCATCTTAGGTGTGGGAACGCTGTGCAGCTTGGGTTGAAGACTTGAACCTCTGGAGCAGGTTTTGGGTGCTTCCGATCAGACCTCATTGGGGTATCAGGAACTTAGAACCCTTTTGGGGGTTAGTTCTTTGGCTTGGGGATGGCGTCAAATTCTCAGGGAGAATTTTTCCCACAGAGAGCCAGGGCAACTCAGACAAGCTCTCCCGTTCACTCCCTACGTGGGAAAGGAAGACTATATTCTGAGGGACTCCTTCCCTGGGGGGCAGCTCTTTAGGTTCCCATTTTTCTGAAGGACATTTTCAGTTCCAAACCTTGTTTGGAAAAAGCCCAAGGCATAACCATCCCTTCTCACATGGGCACCGAAGCTATTCTGGTTAAGCAAGGCTGGTCCTGCCTGCCGTTCTCGTAGTCCACAAGCTGATTTCCCTGTCTTTCAGTTTTCTTTTCATTTCTACCACCTGCAGCTTTCCTCCGTTTGCATGCCTCTAGCTATGTTAAAAGCGTATTTGTTATATTTTACCCAGCGTTTCCAGGTGCTTATAACTGGAAGACTGTCAGTTATTTTTAGTCCTCCTTCTATGTAGCTGGAACTAGAACTCTCTCAAGTTCTTTCTAAGGCCTTTAAATTTGCCTTTGAGTCAAAACAAAAGCTTTGAGGCATTGTTTTCCACTGTGCAGAAAAAAATATAAGGAAAAAAGCAAAGCAAGAAAACCTGAACGAAAATGAAATCAGTGCATGTGTTTAAAAGGCGTAGACTCCTTGGCCTGCTCTTTGTATTAAGTAGTTTGCTCTTCTAAGTGCTCAGGGAGGCACATAACGCAGTTGGAGAAAATGGATTTTTGCCATCTGCATTTGAGTCTTTGCCCTTCCTCTTATTCTCTATTTAACCCTGGATGTGTAATTTCTCCTCTGAGAGCCTTCGTTTTCACCTTCCTAAGAGAAACGATGATACTTGTTTAACTCTCTTGTAGGGTTACTTTGAGGTTCAAATGAAATAATGTACAATAGGTGACAGGGTTCTGTCAACTGCAAAACGGTGGAAATTATAATTACTCTTCCGCACTTTCAAGTGGCCAGGGGACTAGTAAATTGCACTGGCTATTATTCCCTATATTGAATGTTTCTGAGAATTGTGGGTTTGTCCCATTCATTTGCTTATATTTTAATGCTAGAACTGTTTATTTTTTAATAGGGAAGACTGGATTAAGCTCTTCACAGAAAATGATCTGTAATTAATTAGGTTAAAATTGGATTATGCATATCCTAGATGGAAATAGGGGTATTTGGGGGTCTCTATAACTTGCTGCAGAAATTAATCTTAAGCAATGCGCTGGGTGAGTGGTATGAGCTGAAAAGGACAGGGCTGCAGGCTGCAGGGGCCGTCCTGTGGTGGGGTTTCAGGCTTCCTTCTTGACTCATTATCCTGAACTGGTTCTCCAACCCTGCCGGGATTCTGTGACATGCCTCTCATTTTAATGAATTCCCATTTTCCTTACAGCAGTTGGAGGTTTTTGGGGTTTTTTTCCTCCTCCAATTTACAAATAAGAATCCTTACTGATATAGGATGATGATTTTATTTTTATTTTTTTAACTTTACTGGGGAACAGTGTGTTTTTCCCAGTCCCCATCAGCTCCAAGCCAAGTTGTTGTCCTTCAGTCTTAGTTGTGGAGGGTGCAGCTCAGCTTCAGGTCCAGTTGCTGTTTTCAATCTAGTTGCAGGAGGTACAGCCGACCATCCCATGCCAGAGTCGAACCGGCAACCTTGTTGTTAAGAGCGCACGCTCTAACCAACGGAACCATCCGGCCACCCACCAGCAGCCCAGCAGCAGCTCAGCTCAAGTCATTGTCTTCAATCTAGTTGTGGAGGGCGCAGCTCACTGGGGATCGAACTGGTAACCCTGTTGCTCAGAGCTCACGCTCTAACCAAATGAGCCACCAGGCATCCCAGGATGATGATTTCTTAAGTGTGTTTTTTTAATCAACTGAAGTGTGTTTTCTACCACAAATTTCAGCCTAAAATGTCAACACGTTTTAAAAAAACCCAGTGTGGACGTCCAGACACAAGGAAAACCTTAATTTTGAAAAAGGAATCATGATCTGTCTTCCTTTAAATGATGAGACCCCTAGTGTGGTTTACAATGATTTTATTTCCAACATATTCTCCTTCTGAGTCTTTGGTAAATGTGCCGACTCAATGAAATCGAGTCTAAGTGTGAAAGAAAGAGTGAGTGTAACGCCTGTTCTATTGTATCTTGGCCCCTCGCGAAGTGGTCCTCAGACCAGCTATCCCTGAGCTGGGGGCTGGAGTTCACCATCTCTAGAATAATGTGAAAACATACTTATCATAAGATCTCAACTATTGGTCATAGAAAGGAAGCCTGGGGTGCTGAGGAGTAAGGATGGCCACAAATAAATAAATAAGTAAAAATAAAGCAAGAAAAACTGAGGTGACTGTGCCTCAAATTAAAGATCTCTTTTTAGATTTTAAAAATTTTTTATTGGGGTATTGGGGGGAAGGGAACAGTGCTGGGGAATTGGGGGAAGGGGAACAGACAAGTTGCTGTCGTTNGGGGGCCTGTCCTGTCCTATCCACTGTATGATGTTCAGCAGTATCCAGGCTAGATGCCAGGAACCACCTTTACACACTAGATGCCAGGAACCACCCCCCCCCCCGTTGCTACAAGCAGAAATATCTCCTAACATTGCCACATGTCCCCTAGGGGACAAAATAACTCCTCTGTCAAGAACCACTTGTTTTACAGTAACATGTTTTCTAGAAGGAACTTATACTTAGGAGTCATAACATAGGAAAGTGTCCAAAATCCTTTATCTTACACAACAGAAAATGTTTGGTCATCTATAGTGATAATTCTTGTAAAATCGGCTTTATTGAAATACAACTTGCGTACATTAAGTTGCATAGATTCTAAGTGTCCAGTTTGATGAGTTTTAACAAATGTACACACCCATGTACCTTCAAGCCGTCAAGAATATTTCCATCACCCCAGAAAGTTCCTTCCCACTGCTTTGGTATCAATCCTGGCCTATACGAATCCAACCCCTGCCCACCGACTTCCATCATAAAAGGGTAGTTTGGGTCTGGCTGAGTGGCGCGTTGGTTAAGAGCTGGCTTGGGAGGCCAGAGGGCCCCAGTTTGGATCCCACATATGAGGGCCAGTGACACTGCCATCTACAGCTAAAATGCTGAACAACAGCTCTACCTGGAGCTGGGCTGCCGTGAAGCGACAGCGATGGCTAGGCTGCAGCCCCTGCTGCAGTGGGTTGCCATGGGCTACTGTGTGTGGCCAGCAGCCAGCATGAGCCGCCGTGAGCGGCCGTCCAGAGGCCTGCGACTGATCTGCCTCACCTGGGAAGAGCACAATGATGGTGCCAACTTGAGCCAGTGAAGCAACATCCTCCACAACTAGGATGAAGGACAAAAAAAGGACAGCAACTTGTCTGTTCCCCTTCCCCTAATTCCCCAGCGCTGTTCCCATCCCCCAATTCCCCAATAAAATCTTTTAAATAAATAAATAAATAAAAGGGTAGTTTGGCTGTTCTAGAATTTCATATAAATGGAATGAGAAAGTATGCACTCTCTTGTGGCTGACTTCTTTCATTCAGCCGAATTTCTGTGAGGTTTATCCATATTGTTGTGTAGATCAGAAATTTGTTCATTTTTATTTCTCAGTAGTATCCATTTGTTTGATTATACCATGATTTGTTTATTCATTCACCTGTTGATATACTTCTGATGGTTTCCAGTTTGAGGCTATTCCAAACAAAATTGTTTTGAACTTGCATGCACAAGCCTTTTCATAGACCTACATTTTTATATCTCTTGGGTAAATACCTGGAACTGGAATTGCTATAGCAGAAGATGAGTGTGTTACGACCGTTAGATAAATGGTTGCAGCATTTTACACACTCGCCAACAATGTCTGAGTTCAGTTGCTCCATAGCCTCACCAACACTTGTATGGTCAGTCATTTGAAATTTATTTTCATGGTTCTCCAGGGGTTTCTCATTGTAGTTTTAATTTGCTTTTTCCTGATAACTAATTATGTTGTTTTTTCCTGTGCATATTGGCCATTTATGTATCTTCTTTTGTTGAAGAGTCTTCTCGAGGCTTTTGCCCATTTTCTCATTGGGTTATTTTGTAGTTGTTGAGTTGTAAGCGTTCTTTATATACTGTGGATACAAGTCCTTTGTCACATGTGCATATGTATATGTACACACGCAAACATTATATGTATGCTTGTA
>NW_017731395.1:2699536-2721112 GCF_001890085.2 Hipposideros armiger
AGGGCAGTGTCACTGGCCCTCATATGTGGGATCCGAACTGGGGCCCTCTGGCATCCCAAGCCAGTTCTTAACCATCGCGCCACTTGGCCGGCCCTAAAGATCTCTTTTGAGTCCTACAATGCCATCGCATCTCACTCACCTCTGAAGGACAGGAAGCCCTTCGCATCGCCTCCTTGTTGAAGACTCTAGCAGCCTGAGCTGTGCGCTCACTCATTCATTCCACCAACCACACCTTCCGTGAAGCGCCTGTTAAGAACCAGCTGTGTGCCAAACACTGAGTTGGCCCAGGCTCCCTCCCTGCATCGTCTCTCCATTTGTATGGCGGGTTGGGCTGGAGAGTCTGAGGGCAGTGACTTGGTTCACTTCTTCATCCTCCGCGGAGTGCCGTGTGTGCCATGGTGGGGACATGGCACTTGATAAGCACCCTATAGTCTGGGACACAGGCTGTCTCATGTTCTCACTCTCATAGGCGGCAAACTATCAAATGCATGTCTAGAAAAGCTTGAGTCCCGAAAGTACGGCGGTTAGTAAGACGTTTTTGCTTTTTGTGTCTTCCACATTTCTGTTGACACCCTAATTGTCCTCGATTTGCAACCGCAGACCTCTGGGAATCTAGCTATGAGTGACTCCAAGTCCCACCCTCTGTCCTCCGTAGATTGTTGTCTGTGAGGGCAAGAATGCTGTATTTTATTCATCCTTGCACCCTCAGAGCATACCACGTGGTCACCGTTTCACTAACGCAGAAAAACTTTCTTAAGTTATTTCTCACAAAAAGATGTTCTTACTCTTGGATGTTTACTGCCCACCCCCTACAATTGAACTGGTGGTTGTTAGTACTCTCAGGAGTCAGCTTATCAATCATTTCTCCAGGGAGACCTTCTCTGATACCAAGGGCAAGGTCTGGGCCCCCTGTTACGAGCTCAGAGAACACCCTAGGTTTCCACTTCATGGCACTCACTGTGTCGAGGTAACGCTTGGGTTCTCTGTTAGAATGCAAGCTCCAGGAGGCCTGCACCTGTCAGTGCTCCTCTCCTGAGTGCGATAAATCACAACCAGTGCCTACGACACAATACATGCTCCATAAACCTAACTGGAATAAATGGGGTTTGAGCAACAGTATTTGTAAGACGAACTTTTTCGCCTCTCCTCACCCTCTACTGTCTTACTGTCTACAGAGCTATTTACACTCTTCCACAAGTGTTTCTTTCTTTCTTTTTTTTTTTCTACTATCAAATTCCTATTTCTACCACCTACTGGTTGGGCATATGGTACTTTGATGAATCGGTATCAGTATTTCCACGCTGGAGGGAGGTCTCTATTTTTGTACGTTTCTAGGGCCTGGCTTGACAGAGCAAAGGTATCCTTCCGCCCCCCGGAACTTTGCCTTTTAAACTTGTTCCGTGGGAATGGGCCTAGAGAAAATTGTTCCTCTCTTTATTTAGAATTTAAGATGCTCTGAGCGCTTGTCCTACTTTAAATTAACCACTAGAGGGCGCAGTGACATGCTCTGTTGCTGCACCTGAATTGCTCCTGTAGGATATTAGGGCTAGATGGGTCTTCGGGGTCTCCTGGGTCAACTTCTCCCATTTTATAATTAAACAGAGAGAGGAAGGGACTTGCTTACGGTTCCAGACTAGGTCAGTGACAAAAATCAAGACTTCTTGCTTTCCCTTCCAGAACTCTTCACTGCAGGACCCGGTCTCCTGCCTCCCAGTCCTTGGAGGATCCTTGCAGGGTGTGCTGATATGGACCCATTCTGACAAGGCTGGTTCCTTCGCCAAGAATTTCTTGGACTGCCAATGTCATCACCCGAGTTTATTTATTGACGGTCCCTATCTGTGCATGTGGGCTGGAGGGAGGAGTCGCATGAGGTCATGTCAGTCCTGCTGAATTCCAGCACTTACAGAGAACAAGATGTGGTGGACGTTGCCCGGGCTAGCTATTGTACGTTTGTTCCACAAGCAAGCTTTCCTATTACCCCTTATTCTTGTCATTGTCCTCCCTCTCTCACCCTCCCCCACTCACAGAGGCATGGGCTCGTAACACCAACCTGACTAATCCTGCTCTGTCCAGACACAGTGATGGTTCAGGAGACGGGATGAAATCACCTGGGTCTAGCAGAGAGTCCTGCCCTGGGATTTCTGAGTTTGAAATGGGAGGTGATGGTCCCAGAGGATATGAAGTTAGATGACTGTGGTCATCTTTCTCACCAAATAGAGATGACTTGCTACTGGAAGAGAGGAGCAAGTTAAGCCATCTCTTAACGTAAAAGCCAGGTAGAGGGTTGAATCACAATCCTAGTCCTTCAGCCTGGGCTCCCACAGCTTCTCTTTGGGTTACCCTGGTTATTATTCCTAGCTGCGTAAGCCTATCCATCCCACTTCCGTTTTGTTTTGTTTTTATTTTGTTTAAAGGTCGTTTCAGTGAGAGCTTTGTCACAACGGAGAATTTTGACTAGTACAGAGACAGTGACAATTTGGTGCAGGTACTCTACACCTTTCCTCTGACCCGAAACGAAAGAGTCAAGCCCAGAGTCCATCTTTCAATACCAGACACGTGAGCGAGCAACAATTCGTTTTTTTTGTTTGTTTGCTTGTTTTTAATTTTCTTTTTCTTTTTTTTTTTTTTTTGGTATTTCCTCGCTCTTGTCTGTCCTGGCTAGCTCAGCCAGGAAGAACATGTTGCTAGGGAGGCCAAGAGCATAGGTCAGGAGGTTCAGTGAGCTCGGCTCTGCCTATAACACAAGATTCGCCCCTAAAAACACCCAGCTTTGTTGCAACACGTGACGCTGACTGTGATGTGAACCTGTGTGGCTTACTGCACGTCCACACTGACTCTGGAGTGGAGCATACAGGTAATGGGAGGACCACCAAGCCGAGCCTGGGGCTATCCCAGAGCTCCAGTCCCAACACTTTTCCTTATGGGGAGACTACTCCCCCCCAAGTGAGTCATTTATCTCCTTTGAGCCTCAGTTTTTACCAGGTAACAAAGTATATGATACTCAAGTAACATGATCCTAAGATATAGCCTGGCTTTGAAATGACATTATTCTCTAAGAATACCTGAAGTATATCCTCTATGAATGGCAAATCAGTCTAACTGTTCTTTTACCATAAAGGAGGTATCACAGTTAACCCTACTGTTTTTTTCATCAGCCCTTAGGGCAAGCTGGGTAAGGGATAATTAAGCATCTTTCAAATATTGTAGAAACCTCTGCTTCTGGCCTGAAAGTGTGGCCCTGCTCTTTGGCAAATGATTTGTTACCCTTAGGGCTGAGTCCTACATATGCCAGGGCAAGCAAATACCCTCTTCTGTAATATTGATGGTTGTGAAGCAGCAATTCTTTACTTCAGGGGCTTGGAGAAAAGAGCTTTCCTCAAGTTCTCACCTCTGCCACCCAGACTCTCTTTGACACTTCCACCTCCCAGCTGTGAAGAGCTGAGGGTTGCTAGGAGACAGGGCTAAGGTAGCAGGCAGTGATCAGTGGGCCTCTGCTCACTGGGGATGCTAGGGGGGTGAACACAATCCTTGAATGAAGAAGAGAAGCAAATGCTTCCTGAACTCCTGATCTAGTTTTAAAAACAGAGTTAAAGTACAAATGGGGGGCCAGTCGGGTGGCTCAGTTGGAGAGGGTGCAAGCTCTAAGCAACAGGATCACCGGTTCAATTCCCCCGTGGGCCAGTGAGCTGCGCCCGAGCTGAGCTGCCCCTGAGCTGCCAACAGGTGGCAGGATGGCTCAGCTGGTGAGAGCACATGCTCCTAACAAGGTTGCTGGTTCAACTCCCACATGGGATGGTGGGCTTCGGTCCCCCCCCCTGCCCCCTCCCCGCAACTAGTTTGAAAAGCGGCGACAGATTTGGAGCTGAGCTGCGCCCTCCACAACTAAGATTGAGGGACAACAACTTGACTTGGAGCTGATGGGTCCTGGAAAAACACAATGTTCCCCTTCCCCAATTCCCCAATAAAATCTTTGAAAATTAAAAAGAAAAATAAAGTACAAATGGGAGTGGGCTGGAGAAAGGAAAGGAAGAAGCTTAGTGATAAGAGGCAGGGAATCCAAGATGAGGCATTACGTGAGGCTGTGGAGACGGAGATGGCAAAGCAGCGGAAAGCGTATTGCTCAGAGATGGTGCATGCAGAGAAAGGCATTCTGATTGAGTGAAGTTCCTGGTGAACTGAAGTGGGACTAATCATTCTTTGCTTTCCTTAGCTTCCACATGGTGACCGCATGCCTGCAGGACCGCTAAGAGCCACATGACCGAGGCCGTCATCCCTCCTCAGCCTGAGCTTATCTCTGGGAAGCACTCGAGCTGATCCCAAGTGCAGATATAGTTGAGTTACTCCAGATGGCAGGAGGCTCATCCAAGAGAGCTCAGCATGACTGGGCGGGTGCATTGGACCCTGCTGGGAGCCCCTAGGACCCAAGGTTGAGACCACTGTAAGGCAAAGGGTGGTCTGCGTAGCTGGTTATGCTGTTGGCATGGCCATGAGCTTTCTTGACACATGGTGACAGCACCTGGCACGTGGTAAGAGCTCAGTACAGGATTATTATTTCTATTGTTCTAGTTCCTGTTATTCTTACAGATAGTACCGACTATGCACCTCGATGGTGTGCCTGTATATTATTCTGAGGTGATTATAGATTACAAACATCTTTAAAATAGGCCTTGACTTCTTTTAATGCCCCGCTAAGGCTTCTTGTCCCATTTCTGTCCATGTGTGAGTTACACACTCAGCGTCAGTTCCCTTCAGCCAATCAACAGTGATGATTCACTCCAATAGCTGCCCACATAACCCAAACTTGACAGACCAGCATACCGGACTCAACAAAACACAAACCACATGCTTCCACAGCTTGCCAGGTAAAAGCCACCTGCCTTACACTTCTGGTCTTCAACTGCGAAACGTTTTCTGTATGTCAGATGTGTTGTATGGCCTGCCTCAGAAATCACTGCAATTTGGTGGGGGCAATACAGCCCTCAGGTGAATCTGCTGTCTACCTCACCTGACTGCTGACCTGTACAAAGCCACCTCTGCCTGATGACACGGCTTGTTGCTCAGAACGGCGGCAGCAGCAGTGACAGAAGCAGCAAGGAAGGCACAGTGACCGCATGCTCTGCTTTAGAAGCAATCACATCCTGGGATGATGTAATGCTTCCCAGCGCGTGGTGGTTGGGTCACGGGAGATCTGATGTCATCTGGAGGCGGGAGCTTCCGGGAATGCTGCCACTAGCAGCTCTGCCTGGCAGACACTGGAGACAGAAAAGCAGACCAAGCAGAGCAAAACAAAAGCTCTGTGCCAGCATCGAAAATCTCAGGAGTCAAATCACCAGGGAGAAGAAAGGGAGCTGTAATACTCCAGAGACTCTAAACACTCATCCCTCAGCCTTCAGACCCATTTATAATCAAAAGGACCTTGGGAGGCTTATCTGGTTCAATCATCTGCCTGTAAGGGAGATGATATCTAAACTTCAAAGCAGGTAGAACTCTCCAGGGGAATAATGGTGAACAACCTGCTTTGAGGAGTGGCTCCAATGTCGCTACCTTTAGAACACTGGCTCTCATCTGAATGAACTCGATGTCCGATGTCTGGGAGCAGTGGAGAGGGGGAAGCAGAGATTCTTAGGCTTTCTAAGAGGCTAGAGAGACAAACTCCTGGGGAGAGGAATGGGGGGTCAGTAATGAAGCTTTTACAAACTCCCTGGGTGGATTGAATAATTAAAAAATACAAAGCTTCATCTTTCTTAATCATGATATTTTTAGCTGCAAAGTTTTAAGTATATAGAAAAATTATAGGCTACTAAAAGAAATATTCATGTATATCCTTCACCTATTCACCAATTAATAATGTTTTTCCATACTTGTCTTGTTCTCTTTCTCTCTCTCTCACACGTACGCACACACACACACACAAAACCTAAAGAGAAAAACAAAGCAATCTCTATCATCTATTATCTATCTATCTATCTATCTATCTATCATCTATCTATCTATCTATCTATTTATCTATCTATCGAGTGTATCTAATTTTTGAACAGTTGTGATAAATTGTCCAAATTTTCAAACCAAATGTCACTGCTCCTTCCCTTCTTGGTCCTCTCCCTTATGCAGAGAATCTGTCCTTTAGAATCAAGAAGTTTGTTTCTGTGTTTGGTCCTCTCAAACTGAAAGATAAAGTATACACTTTTGCCCCCTCGGTATTAAAAGAAGATGTTATCCCTCCTCTAAACACACTGTCTGCCTCTTGATTTTCACCAGCGAAGAAAAGGGAATACTGAGCACGTAAAAGGACTTATCCAGTCCTGGTCATGCTGGACCACAGCCAGGATTTAAACACGTTGAGGTTCCACGTTTTCGTGCCAACCAGGCGAGCAGATATTGCTCTGTGACACTGACCTTGCTGTTATGTCTCTTATTCAGCTAGGTTATGGAAGCAGCTCAATGAGACGGAGTGCCTAGCTGCTCAGCCTTAACCCCTCAATCTCTACTCTGCCGTCTGCCTCCACGTGTGGAATTTTTAATATCAAAAGATATACTGTAAAAATATCTTGCCGCTAGACCCCTCTTAGGCTCCCACCTGGTCTTTCCACTTCTCCACACTGAGTCCTCAGACACCGTCACGCTGCAAATATACACAGTAAGTCCTCACTTCCGGTCATTGATAGGTTCTGGGACTTGAAGCAAAATGACATAAAACACAGTCAGTTTTCCCATAGGCTAATTGATGTAAACAGGAGTTAAGGTCCTACAGCATCTTATAATGAAACGGCATTGAACAAGGTGATGTCCTTCGAGGACCTGCTGCTATAGGGACCACATGTGTGCCTTCACCGCTAAAGTTAGGTCCTGGGGACTCCTGACATGCTCCCTGCCCTCACGGAGTTTATAATCTACCAGATGAAACAGATATCAAACAAATAATCTCATTTGGGACGCACGTTATATTAGGGGAAGCACAGAGGCGTAGGGAACCCCACTGCAGGGGAAGCCAAGCCTAGTCTTGGTCAGGGAAGGGCTCCCTGGGGAACAGATGTTTAGGGTGAGATCTGAAAAGACAGCCCGAGTTTACCAGGCAAGTTGGGATGGGGGTTGAAGTAAGCATTTGCGAAGGAAGAAAAGTCCTGTCAGAGGAAACAGCTTGTTTGTACGTAGCTCTGGGGACAGGAGATGGGGGGACTGTCTGTGGTCGGTGCAGCAGTCTGTGGGCCCCCTCACAGGGCACATTGCGGGTCGTCGCTCACCCCAGGGATGCCCCACAGCAGGTGTGCCTGCAGTAAGTCAGTTCCTCTCTCCCGCTTCTGAGAGGAAGGACTCTTTAGCAGGCCCCTCTTACTGGCCCAGGCACTTTCCCTAGAAAGTGGGCATCAGTGCCAACAGCTTGGCAGGACTGGGGGAGACGACGTTCATAAAGCAGTGCTTTCTGCCATATTATAGGTGAGCAACTGAGGCTCAGAGAGCGTGAGCTCCCAAAGGTCACAGAACTTGTGGAACCTGAACACTAGTTAGCTTGACCCTAGAGGCCACACCCCTATTCTATCAAGTGCTAGACTCTCAACACCTGAGAACGGCAGAATCTGTAGGAGGCGGAGGGGTATGTTGACAACCTTCCAGATCTGAGAAGTACAGACTCAGGAGGTTCTGTCTGCAGCTGTGAGAAAACAGGTCCGGCGGTTGGTTCTAGTCACAGCACAGCACATATTAGAGTTTGAATAAACTGCCTTTGATCGTGAACGTTGATTTTCGTTATCTGTTGAAGCTTCCTGGATCCAACAAATTGCTCCACTTAGCTAAGTGTTGGAATTAGAATAGAAAATATTCACCCCTGTGTGTACCTATGACAGTTGAATGACATCTCCAAAATACTAAAAGAGAAAAATAAGCTATTAGCCTAGAATTCTATATCAAGGGAAAATATTTTTTTTGACAACTGAAGACAACACAAAGATATGTTCAAAACAACAAAAGCTAGAGAATTCAGTCCTGAAAACCCATCCCTATAAGAAATGTTAGTACAAGTTCTTCGAGCTGAAAGGAAATAATATTAGAAATGCAAGTCTGTATGAAAATGAAGTGTGCTGGAAATCGTAAATATGTGGGTAAATATTTTTTAAACTTTTTTGTTTTTTAATTTTTTGAACGACAATAAACTGTTTAAAGCAAATATAATAACAATGTATCATGAGGTTTATAACATATATAGAACTAAACTGTTTGACAACAGCAGCACAAAGGACAGCAAGTAGTTAACATATTTTGTTGTTAGGATCTTACATTGTATGTGGCATGTACAATATTAATGAAAAGTGGAATGGAAAATAAAGAGGTATAACTAAAAAGGCAATAGAGACACATTAAATACCAAAGGGGCTCAATTAAAGAACACATAGGACAAATAAAAAACAAATACTAAGACTTAATCCCAACCATATCAATAATTACGTTAAATGTAAATGGATTAAACCCATTACAAGGCAAAAATTGTCAGACTGGATAAAAAGCAAGATCCTACAGTATTTGTTTACAAGAGATATACTTTAAATAGAAAGGCACAGATTAAAAGTAAAATGATGGAAAAAGATATGTCATGTAAACATATTCCAAGAAAGAATAAAAAGTAAAAGCCATGGTTAATGAGAGAAAACAGAAACAAGAAAATAAAATGAGCAATGCAAGAAGTGTAATATGTAATGAATAGTCATTCCAGAAAAAGAGAACAGAGAATACAGAGAGAAGGAAATGATCAAAGAAATAATATGAGAACGTTTCCTAGACGTGAAGGACATATGTCTCCAGGTTAAAAGGGCCCACAAGTGTCCAACACAATAATAAACAGAGAACCAAGCCAACTTTTAGAACATCAGTAGAAGAGCATGCCAAAAATTCCCAAAGAGAAAAATAGAACATATACACCAGTTCTGGCACAAGAATGACATCAGACTTTGGAATCACATCATTGGCAAGTGGATGACAATGAAACACTTTCAAAAGCCAAAAATATACATTTTAAAATATTTATATGAATATATATAAGTAGTACACATATATAATATATATTATATATATATATATATATAAATATTACATATATGTATAATGTTTATATTATTGTTGACCTAGAATTCTACTCAGCCAAGTTATTATTTAAGTGGATAAAAGATATTTTCAGGCATGTAAGGTCTCAAACATTTACTTCTCCTTTTCAAAAAGCTACTGCAGGATGTGCACCATCAAACAACGGAGCAAACCAAGAACTAAGCATCCAAGAAACAGGCGATCTAACACAGGAGCAAGAAGAAGAAAATTCCCAAGATGGTGGAAATGGAAGTGTCCTGGGTTTCTGGCTGAGCATCAAGCCTACAGCGTTCCCAGCTCAGATTGGAGGAGGGCAACAGAGCACCCCAGGAGGGGCATCTCCAAGGGTGAAAATGGGTCTGACAGAATATCTGATACATTTGCACAGGGAAAACCTTCCAGGAGGATGGCTTCCCAAGCTTCCTTTGCAATTGGGAATCAACATGTCACCTAATTCTAGCCAGTGAGATGCAAGCTGTATTCTATTGGGTGAAAATGATATGAAAGCTACTGTTTTCTAGGGGAAAATCAAAGACTAGCTGGTATTACTGACTCTGTTGTTGTTACCCCTTCCTCCTACCTGGAATGAGGATGTAGTGTCCAGAGGACATAGAAAAGCTGCCATGAGGCCATGAGAAAAAAAGCCATGCACTAATGGTTTTGTAGCATAAGGACAAATGATTTTGGAACACGGGTGATATAATGACAGAAGCAGTATTTCTCAAAGTATGGTGGGGAATGGGATCATTTGAAGCGGAACTGTACGCAGATAAACATTAAATAACATTGAATCATGCACACCAAAATTCAATCATTGTTAATAATCCATTTTTCTTCTCTGCTGAAATGACCGGTTCGCTTAATGCACAAAAAAGCCCAAGCTAATTATTGCCTCGACCTTCAAAGTAATTGCAGTGGAAAGCTCCAATTTTTCATAGATCAAAACAAAAGAATGTAACATAGTTTGATAATAGAGAACAATATATAGCAGATAACTAAGAAAAAGTGAAAATTACTGCTTAACAAACTAGTCACAGCACAAGGAAAGATGGAAAGAGATGGGGTAGGATAAAAAATAAGTTTTCACATGGCCCTATTACATTCATTATAATGCCCTTTTACTGTAAGAGAGAAAAACAAAGGACATAGCAGTTACTCCAGTTCCAAGATAACTATTTCATCAAAGATAATCCCACTTCCCAGTATTAAATTATACAAATGAGATCCTTTTGCCTCATAAACCTGGTTACTCTTTCAAAGTTCCTCCCATCCGCCTCTTCTCCTGCCTCAAATAGCTTTTGAAAATAAATGAGCTGAGACATATTATTCATCTCTCCTAGTCTCTGGGACTTTCATATCTAATGCTTAACCCCAGACCCTGGGGAATCACGTGTTCCTCCCCAATCAGATTTGATGAAACAGCAAGAGGATTTCAGGGAAATACTGAAAAATCAAATTGCTGGCAGCACATACAAGGATTCAACTTTGAGTTTCCCAGATGTGGGTGAAGTGTGTCTACACAGATACCATTTAAAATTTAATTTTAAATCCTTTGAGTTCTTCAAAAGAAGATATTTAATGAACAGCGGGAGCAGATGACAATTTTTAATTATTCACAAAATCCTTTTCTTAGTAAAATGATCCATGCTTCAAAAGGGGGAAGGGAAAATTACCAACAATTTGCCAGGCACTGTACCTCCTTTAATTCTTACATAAACATCTTGAGGAACGGTATTATTGTTGGTGATTAAGCTGGAACTCACAGAAGTAGGTAACTTGGTCAAATTTACTTAGCTAGTGAGTGGTGAAATTCAGATTGGAACTCAGATGTGCTTGATCCTAATTTTTTTTGTTTTGATTTTTGCTATTCCTCCACACTGGGAATTCTGGCATCTTCACTGATGTAGAATTTCACCCAGTGAGCTGCTAGTCCTTTTGTTGACAGATAGACCATAAGGCCTTTTTAGAAGTGACCATTTAACTGGTAGTATTAGCTGCTTCTTCTTTAACTTACTGATTGACTGCCTGTCTCTATGTGCAAAAGGCCCTGTACTGCAAGGCAGATAACAGAAGAAATAGCACGCACCCCAATAAATTTCATAAAATATTTTTTCAAAAGCAATAGCAGATAAGAGTCTTGAGTATCAAGGTATTCAAATGCAAATGGAGGAAGAGACTATGTAAATAGATGCTATTTATTTAATTTGTCACCAGGCATTAATTAGTAAGCCAGACACAGCCTCATTTTTCATCTAATTTTTTTCTTATTCTAAAACAATAACTATTCAGGAAAATCTCCTCTAATCCCATTATTTGATATATTTCCTTTAACTCTTGTTTAATGCACAAATATATATGTAGATATATGTAGATGTTCAATTGAATAATAGCTATATATACTTGTGTGTACTGTTTTTTATACAATATTGTATCATGAGCATTTTACCATAACATTGAAATTCTCTCAAAATATGATTGTTAATGGTGGTGTAATACTCATAATATTATGATTTATTTATTACCTATCCATCACTAGACCCTTAGGTTATTTCCAATATTTTTATTTTTTATAAATAACATGACATCGAACATCCTAGACCACAAATCTTTACCCATGTTTCTGCTTATTGACTTAGGATGCTTTCACTCAAGAGGAATTGAGAACAAATTTTTGGAAACTCTTGACACATGCTGGGAAGATGTAAAATGTAAATTCCAAAGCAGAATTGGAGTGCATCACTTTGGGCACCCATCCCTCGGGGATAAAGTACCACATTTGTGTTCCTAATTCACTCACCAATTTGATCTGCATTCTTTGTTTCTTTGGGTTCTCTGAATAGAGATTTCCACCCATTTAAAGATACATATTCCAATGGTGCCTAGCGCCATTTTGCATGACATTCTATTTATGAAGTTTCATAGTCACCTTTTGTGATTGGAGTGTGGTTCAATAGAGTTGGGATGCTTTGCTGTCTCCGTTATTTTCTAGGATCTACATAATCTCACTGCAACTGAGATAGCAGAGTGCCTGGAATCTGGAAGGGGTCCTTCACATTCTGATTAGACTGAGCTCTCTTTTCTAGCATTCTGAGCACCTGCAGGAGGGAGAAACCAGCACTGGGTGAGCCTCCTGAGCACAAACCCCTCCAAACTGGGAGGGAGTGTCTACATTGACAGGCTGGCTTCTATCATCAGACCAGATATCCTGATGGAATAAGCTGTGAGTTGTTAGGATGATGGAAGACAAATGGCCCTGGAGGGAATTATGGGTGGTGTAATTTGAAGATGGGTTCGGTACACTTAACCTTTTGTAAAACATTATTCTGATAATTCTTCTGATTTAAAGCAAATCCCCATGAGTGTTGGGATTATCTTGATGGTAATGACGGTAGTGAGATAAAACCATGATCTATAGAAGGGAGAGACAAGAAGGAAACTCATTACTGTTCTCATATGATAAAACACCCTCAAAACTCAAAGCCATACATGTGTGTTTGCCAAGGTGTCCTCTGTGATGGAGACCAGACCGTATATTCTCAATGTCACTCACAACAAGAGCAACAACAAATCCTGGGGATTAGGCACTCCATAATAATCATCTCATTCATGCAGCAACCCTGAGAAGAAAGTAGTATAGTCTCAATTTTCCACATGAGGAATCTGAAATAAGCGAAGGCAAATAACTAGCCCAAAGCTCCACAGTTAATAAGTGGCCAGGGCAGGATTTGAACCCAGCTCCAGCAAGCCTTAAAGCCCCTGGACTTGGGCTTCCTTCCCCAGCCTCACACCATCTCACCAGGCCCTCTCTTCTCTCCCTGTTTCCATTTCACTCCCTAGGGACTCCCCCTAGGCTATTCCCAGAAAGTCAAAATTCCTCATTTCTTCATTAAGAAAAGCAGTAGACCCCTGAAGAAGTTCAAGGTCCCTGTTCCTTAGAAAGCAATTGTGGCAGCTCATAATGATGCCTCTTCTTATCTCCCTCACACACATACAGAGGGTGCCAAAAAAAAAAGGTATACACATTTTAAGAAAGAAAAGCTGTATTAAAATTGTAATCCTCAATACATAACAATAACAAAAGATGAATACAAGTCACATTTTACTTCTGCAATTACAAGAGGTGCTCAAGGTGGCTACCATCAGCGTCCAGACACTTCTGATTATGATGAACTACTGCTTGAGCAACGTTGACCAAAGTGTCCACTTGTACACATTTTTTTTGTCACCCCCGGTATTATCTCAATATTCAGAACAGCTCTGTGAGACAGGTACTACGATTCCCTTTTTTTCAGGAGAGAAAGCCATGTCACAGTGAAATAACTTGTCCAAGACTGCACAGTTTTTAAGTAGCAGAGATATAATTTTCAATCACATTCATTTGACTCCAAAATTACTCTTCTTTCTTGTTATTATTCTCTTGTGCTCTACCTCGAGATGTGCCAGAAATTCCAACATCTGTATTTCTAAACTATGGCGCTCACAGCTGAGTCACGCCCCTGGGAGCAGCACACAAATCCATTTTTCAGACCACATGTCCCGAGTTCGGCTTAGGAAAACAGGGGCAAAGACAAGAAGCCTTGGAAATAGGGACTGTCCCGGAATGAGCCTGATAACCCCGCCTGCCCTTCTTCAGTGACTTTCTCCAGCTGGGAGGTGCCACAGCAGGAGTGATGGCTGGTGGCCTGGAGTGCCCTCCCCCCTTCCCAGAGCGGGGCTAATTGCAGCTCTGAGGGAGTGTGGCTCTTTCTGAGTGAGCAGAGATAAAAGCCACAGAGGCAAACAGCAGCTGCTACTTTTAATTTTCTTTTCTTTTCTTTTTTTTCTTTTTCAGCCATCTGGAAGCTTCATCGGGAGGGCAGGACTCAGGAGAGAGGCTACATCACGGGCAGTTAATGGGACCTCGGCGTTGCCTCCAGCCTCTGGGTTTTCTCTTGCGTGAGGTTTAGCTTCTGCTGCCGGGGTCTCCCCACAGCCCAGAAGCCACGACTCAGCAAGGATCGCTGGTGAGCACAGACTTCTAACACTCTTGCTGAGGGCAAGCTCGGCTCTGAGGAGATGAGCCTTATGCTTTGTGACTCCTGTGAATGCTGCCGACAGACATGCAATCAGCTTTTCCAAGAGGCCCAGCAAAGAGGAGCTTGTGCTGAGAAATGGCTTCCTTTATAATGGTGGCGAAGTAAGCAGAAAGCATCCACTTTTGTGCTAACTCCAGGGAAGCCCAGCCCATCCACTGGATCTGTCTTGAAGTCCAGTGGAGGACATTAAAAAAAAAAAATCCCCATTTAGACTGGAACACGAGCATGCGACAACTTCTCAAAGGCAACATCTTGGAAAACAACAGTGGCACCCTGGGAGGCACTGAAGTGTGCCCTGTGAGCCCATGTCAGCAGTCTGATCATGGAGGGAAAGCAACTGTGGGGTCAGCGCTTGAGGGTCAGTGGCCTGAGGGAGAGAAGATACGGACACAGTGGTCACTCATTCTGGGCTCCTAGAACAGTCCCAAGTTGTGATTCTTTTCAGTAAAAGTCATTCACAAAATAAGGAAGTGAGGTTTAATTTGCCTTCATAAGAACTCTCAAACAGAGGACAACAAGTCAAAAGTAGTGTCTTCTTAGACCACTTAGTATTTTTGGTTTAGGAGGACCCAAAGCTGGCAGGTGGGGGGACAGTAGCTGAGTGGACAGGGGTGACTTGGGTTGCCTGGAGCGCCCCAGAGCTCTTTGAACGAAGCAGGCCCAGACAGGCAGCTTTAAGTCGCATGAGAATGACATTGTGGCAAGCAGGACAGGAGGTCAGGCTTAGCAAAGGGGCAGTGTGAACCACCCCTCCCCAGAACAACGGCGACCTGGCACTGCTGACCCTGACATTCACAGCCACCACTTAAAGCTAACTCAGCCCTGTGGTACTTGGTCATTCCTCACCCCCTTTGGAAACCATGTGGCTTTGCCACTTACTAAAATATATGCATGCAGGAAGAGATGAAGTGAGCAAGGGGCAGCCAGCCTCCTCTCTCTCACAGCAGTTCTAGGGGCTGCTTTCCATCTGAGTACAGCCCAATATCCTCCTGACCCCCGAGCCCTTCCAGAAACATACAAGGGAGGGAACCCCTTCCGTCACATCAACGACCTCAAAGGTCTGACCCCCGTATTGAAGAGTAATTCAAGCACTCATTTTGAAAAGCGGGGGAGTAAGAGGCAGTAAAGTCAAATAAACCTTTGAGAAGAGATTCAAGTATATATTTTGAAAACCAGAGAGGTCACAGTTAACAAAGTAAAATAAACATCAGAAAAGAAATTGAGATGTTTGAAAAACAGGGGAATCCCAGTATTTGGTCTGACGGGCAAAGGGGAGATGGCCTTGAGAGAGAAAAACGACCTTGAGAGTATTTTTAAGTTCTGTTCCTTGACTGCTGGGGGTGAAGGGTTGATGCTTTCATCATTCCGACCACTTCGGATGTGTAATCCACACTTTTACACCTGTTGATTTATTAAGTTATACCTGCCTCTTTCCAGGGATTGTCAATGTGACCATTACGTAAGAGACACTTGAGGGTTGTTAAATGGTGAGAGGCAGGGAAAGGAGGCCGCCGGGAAGGGTCTTTTTAGAGCAGTTTCAAGTTCACAGCCAAACCGAGCCGCAAGTACAGAGTTCCCATACACCCGCTGCCCTCGTATATTCCAGCCTTCCCCACCATCAACATCCCCCACCAGAGTGGGGCATCTGTTACGAGTGATGAGCCTACATTGACACATCATCATCACCCAGAGCCCAGGACTGGCCTTAGGGTCTACTTGGACCTCCCTACTTTTCATGCGGGGCCTAATGTACAAGTTCAATACCGCTATCCACGCCTGGTTGGCCGAGAAGTGATGGGGCCCCCAGAGCTTTCCCACTTGTCTTTGCAAAGCCCTTACGCTCTCTGCTGGTCCCTTCTGTACTTAAGGCAATGCTGAGATCCCCCACTTGATGGCCTGTCCTGTCAAGGTTAAGTCCAATGTTTGGGCTTTTGTCTGCTCCCTCCTCACGTCAGAACTTGTAATTAGGCCTTGTTTCCCTGAAAAGAAGTTCCACGCTTTTCAAGGTCATATCTAGTTATTTATACACAAATGTGGGCTAAGGTGCTAATGAGTGATATTGGAGGCCAGAGAATGCTATAGGAGGCACTGCTTACCCAAAGGGAGCACACTCAAATCCTGTGAATTTCAAGAAGCAGGCTCGGGCAAGCCAGGGAAATTTGGGAGTACCTCTCAAATCATCCTGGATAGGAGGCTACCAGCTCTACCAATGCGAAGAGAGAGAGCCCTGTGTTTGTCCTATCTGTCATTTCCTTCACTACTTTAGATTTAAAATGCAAGGAATAGGATTCTAGAATAACCCTTTTCCTCCCTCTCTCCCTTTCTCCTTTCTTCCTTCCTTCCCTTCTCTCCCTCCATTCCTTCATTCTTTCTTTCTTGCATTTTACAGTTGAGAAAATGAACAAATGACTCACTTCAGGTCTCCTAGGGTTACTGACCTTCAGGCAGTGGTAAGCTGGTAATGTTTAACTGGCTCTCTGAAAAAAAAAAAAAGTGAGTTTATGAGTTTATTACGAATTATAAAGGGAGTGTGGAACGCAATTTACAAATAATAATAAGATATGCAACACACTTTATTGGAATTTCCACATCGTAATTGGCCCTCACAGAATTCTTTTGCTAATTTTTGCCGAATTCATGTAGACAACCTATAGTTGCAATTCAGCCATGATATGACAAATAGAGTTCCATTTCAATCTGCTAAATCTTTCCCAATAAGTTTATTGTTATCACATCTGTTATGTTATCTGCAGTTTATTTACTATGTATCACCCTCATGCAAATTATAGTTGACCCTTGAACAACATAGCATTTAGGGGTGCCAACGCTTATACAGTCGAAAATCCACGTATAACTTTTGACTCCCCCAAAACTTAACTACTAATAGCCTCCTGTTGACTGGAGGCCTTACTGATAACACAGTCGATCAATACCTATTTTGTATGTTATATGCATTATATACTGTATTCTTAATAAAGTAAGCTAGAGAAAAGATGTTATTAAGATAATTATAAGGAAGAGAAAATACATTTACATTATTTATTGAAAAAGTTTGCATATAAGTGACCCACTCAGTTCAAACCCATGTTGTTCAAGGGTCAACTGGATAACCATTAAACTGAGACCTCTTTCAGCTCTAGTAATATTTGTAATATAATTTTTTTAAATACTGGTTTTAAGAACTGGCTTGCAAAATTCCTGAAAATTTAACTGGCTCTCATGAGCCAAGCTGGCTCCCACACAACTGGGCCTTAGGGGCTGGTGGCCACCTGGCTTAATTGTCTTCACATCTTTTTCAAAACAGGGCTAGGATGTAAGACTCAAGAGTCAAAAACACCAAGTGCTGTTTGCTTTCTGTTGTGCTGGACCGGGAAGAGTCTACTGACATCTTGCTAACTTGACACTCTGAGATGTCTGCAAACCATCTAACAGAGCAGACCGGGGCCTCTGGAGAAGGATCTGAGCCTCTTTATGACATGACACACCCTCCTATCAGCGGTGCCTTTTATCTCTTGGCACTGCAGAGAAGGCATGGCTGAGGCGGGAAGGGAGGGCAGGCATTGAAAGCAAGTGGTTTTTGGTTCATTTTCTTCAAGTCTCATGGCTTTCTACCCACCTGCTTGGCACAGCATCCATGACAGGGAAAGGGTGGCTCTCCAGGGATCTGCGTGACAATCCTAATCCAGCGCCAGCTCCCTTTCTGCCCTCTAGTAACTCCGTTCTTCACGGTCAATGTCTGGTTTGCCACAAAAGTTGGTCCTGAAAGTTAGAAGATTTTTAAAATGACCAAACCTGTAAAGAGCAGCAGCATGCTTTAGGGGGAGGTAAGTAGAAAGGACCAAGATATTACTCTCTTTACTCTCTTTATTCATCTCCCATCCAGGAACCTGTATTTCTATGTCTGCTCCAAGTGGAAGCAGGGGCTCCCCTGAGACGTGACTTAAAAAAATCACATGATTTCCCCTTTCAGATTTTTCTATTGATTTGGCAGACAGTCGTCGGCCCTGGAGTTGTGTTTTGCGTTTTTGCCAGTCCGGCTGCAGTGAGTTGCATTTAATTTTTACTGTTATTAATGCTACCATTATTAGTACCATAACATCAGGAAGGGTGACTGGCAGACAGAGCAGAAATACGTGGGGCAAGGAAGGCGACAGATAATATTGTTACTTTTACAAAAATCAGAACATTTTTAAATGGAGGTAAAATTCATTTAAATGTCATCATCTTAACCATTTTAAAGTGTATAATTCAGTGGCGCTGGTGCATTCGCAGTGTTGTGCAATCAGCATCCTAATCTAGTTCCAGAACATTTTCATCATCTCAAAAGGCAGCCTTGTACTCATTAAGCCTCAGGCACTCCCCCCCACACACACACACCCCAGCCCACCAGCCCCTGGCAACCACTAATCTGCTTTGTGTCTCTACGGATTTGCTGATTCTGGACATTTCATGTAAGTGGAATTATGCAACATGTGGCCTACTGTGTCTTGCTTCTTTCACTTGACTTAATGTTTTCAAGCTTCATCCATGTTGGACGTAGCGTGTATTGTTAAGTGACATTTGAATTAAAACTAAAAGGCGAGAAAAGGTACAGACCCACTCCACCTGGCTGGATGTTGCCTTTCACCCTGTTTCACTTGGCAGTCCAGGAGAGAAACAACTGCCATTGCCACCCTCTGATTTGGTGCCTTATCTTGGTCCCAAGGAAATGGGAAAAGAGGATTAAAAGAAAGAAAGTTTACATATCCCAGGTGAGCAGTTCTTCCTGCAGGCATACCAGGTCAAATGGGTTTTCAAAAGTCTGGTCGTATTTTGGTTCGTAGTTTTATATATATACTGAAAGAGTACTCACTGTATTAGCAAAGCCTGGATTCAGGAAGAACTGACTTAGTATATTGTCTCTTTGTTTTATTTTCCAACAGCCATGGGGAAGTAAAAGATAAAACCATGGCAATGCATAAATTGAGGTTATAAACAAAAAGCTACGAGCTGATCAGAGAGAAAAATGGGTAGCATTTCAATGACTTCATCACTGCAAAACAAGCTTTTGACACTTGGCAACTCTGCCAAGGGAATGATAGTGTTTGAATCCTTGTTTAAACGTTTCCTCGTGGCTCTGTGCCTCATCACGAATGACTACAGTAGGAAAACAAAGCCACTAACTAGGTTCCTGTTTATCCTTCTATTGCCACTTTTTCTCTAAGCTCCTTAGTAGATTGCAACTTCTGTCTGATTCACGTTTCCGTAACCCGAATTTCTGATGGTTCAGAGGCCCTTGTCTGTGTAATAATAGGACTTCAGACATCACTTTGTGTTGCTATATTAGTCAGAGTGATTAGTGTTAGCTGCACAAGCAAAACAACCTTAATGTCTCAGTGGCTTAACACACTGTTTATTCTTTGCTCACATCACAACTCAAAACAGGTCTGACAGACAGCTCTCCTCCAAGTGATGACTCAGGGATTCAGGCTGCTTCAATCTTTCTGGTTTGCTGTCCTCTATGGCCCTCTTGGAGTCCTCTGCATATCGCTTGAACTGAGCTGGCCAGAAAGCAGGGAGAAATTAAGCAGAGGAGGGTATCATGGAGATTTTAGAGTTCAGGCCTGAAAGGGGCCTTCATCACTTCCAGTCACGTTCCTATGGCCATTGCAAGGGGTCTGGGAGATGAGTTCTTTTGTGTGCTCAGGACCTGGAAAGGGTATTGCTGAGCACCTCGCCATTCTCTGCCCTAATTCTTCCTTTCCCTCTAGCATGCTTGAGAAGAGGTGGGTGGTGGAAGGTGGTTTCATTCTTTGTTCCCAGGTCAGTCACGCCACACTTGCGCCTCTGCTTTACACAATTCCAGGCTGGTGAATGCTACTCTACCATGGGCTGCCATTCCCTTTCCTGATGGCCACTTTCTGCAGTTCTAGAGCCTTCTATCTCCCTTTGATTCATGCTATTATCATGAAGCTGACCTCAGGATGAGGAAAGCCTGTCCCCCGTTTACCATTCCACACAGATGCTTCCCTTATTTGTAGCTAAGACAAGGCCAGGCTGTAACAACCAAACTTCACTGAAGGCTCTAATATCACAGAAGGAAATTGCGAGGGGGTCGTGGGAACCTCCATCTATAGCCAGTTGGTCAGAAGCACAGATTGCAGCCTGGACTTGTGACTGACACCCGAAGCATTGCGGTAGTGGACAACAGTCTTGTAAGACTGAGCCCTTAACCTGTGGGACCTGATGCTATCTCCAGATAGGGTGTCACAACTGAGTTGAATTGTGGGATACCCACTGGTGTCTGAGAACGGCTTGGTGGAGTTGGGGGTGGGGGTAGGGGAAATTACATCAGAATCATAAGCGGCCATTTCCATGATAATCGAGGTTTCTAGAACAAAAGAATGCTTGTCCTAAGATAATTTTATTTTCTACTGCCTGTAACATAGAAAATTGCTCAAAAGCTTGATATGAGCTTTTTCTGGATTTAATCCTTTTTATTAAGACATCCAGAATCATAGTTTCAAGTCTCAAATTACTTGACACTCATCCCTTGCAGGAATTCCTATAGGAAGAAAAGTTCTGCCAAGCACGGAGCCTGAGAGCTCACGGAGCCTGAGATGACAGCTGGGAAGGTCTACGTGCCCCTTGCACATGGAGCTCCAGGTGTCTTGGTCCTTTTCCTGTCATGCTTGCATCTACCATGGGCCCAGGGCAGCACTTTGTACATAGTAATCCCTCAGCTGATACTTATTGAATGAATGGAGCCCTGGTTCATTTGAACAGGGGTCAGTTCCATTTTCTGGCTTTAAGGGGAACTGAAAGTTACCTGGTGATTAGCTCAGTGTCCCAAGCATTTCTTTTTCATATTGTGAATCCATGGACTTGCACTGATATTTTTTTGGTCCCCAGCTTTTTAAAGCTCTCCTAACTTTCCTGGTAGGCAGAATTAATTGTCACCCCCTCTATGCTACTATAGTTTACACAGTTAGTGAAACATGTGTCATATTGAACTTCAGTTACTCACACCCAGGTCTGCCTATCCAAGTGAGTATGAACTGCTTAAAGGTGGAGATTCTCTTTCTGTGTGCCTGGTGCCTATTAAATGCTCAAAAGATGTTACTGGAAAGTACAAATCAATAAATGAGTAAGCTCTGTTTCCTGGGGTAGGTATATCAGTCTTGGAGGAAAAACTGAGTCACTGTAACAATTATCAGTTTTTCTCTGGATAGGTCTTCTTTCCATTACACACCTTTCAAATTCCAACCAGATATTTCTGCTACTGCCCAGGACTGAGAATTGTACATATTTTCTCATTCATTCATTCCCTCAAATATGTTTTTATGTGTCTGCCAGGGCCAAATATTATACCAGGCCTTGAGACTACTTGATGGTGGTGATGGTGGTGATGATGGTGATGGTGGTGGTGGTGGTGGTGGTGGTGGTGGTG